>NC_140528.1:61996096-62596096 GCF_057382185.1 Mchenga conophoros | reverse complement strand
CTCTGCTCTCTCCCTAACCCGACATTCAGGCTGAATGGCCATTTTGCCGCTGCTTCATTATTCAGGGCAAAAATCAGCTTTGATGTGCTACTAACAGATCACTGACTGCCATACTTGGATGTTCCAGAGTTTATAACAGCTAACCTTAGAGGTGCCATAAAGAACTAGAGCCCAAACAGTTCAGCTCTTTGATCGGTCCACAAAATGTAACTGCTGCTTTTTCAATCATTAATAGCTGTTAGAGTCATTTTTCATGTGACCCAGGTCAGAATAACCAGAACTACAGTTAAAATGACTCAAAGTCAGCACTGGGAGGCAAATACACCCAAATCTTGATCAGCAGCCCAGATGTCTCATCTAACACGTCTTTCGCCTGAAGGTTTTCACTTTCAACTGTTCACTTTCTTTGAGTTTACAAAAAAACGACACAATTATTGGTCAGGAAAAGATCACGTCAGACTTAAAGATTTTTAAAATCACCATAATGTTATCATATCAGTCAGGCTCTCCTATTCAGGACCTGCTAAATGTGGAGGTGCAGGCTCTGACCTCACTTGTTGACAGGGATTGTTGTCAGCGGCTGCAGTCCAGGAGTTTGGAGCTTATAACTGTTCTGTTTTGCATATTCACAGGAGCTACAGCTTTACCTGTGCAAACAAAGTGAATGCTACAAGGTGCTAAAAGGTTTCAACGCTCTAAGACAAGCTCCAGAGTAAGATGTTGGCTTGTCTTCTTCTGCTGCTGAAGCCGCCCGACCCCCCTTTCCCTTCCCTCTCTAGCCTTTCTTTGCTGCGCTTCTGCAAAAAGCAAGTCACCCTCCTGACATGAGCTGACACTTAGCCTAAAGCAAGAATACCCTGCTAGGACACATACACACGCACGTACACACAGCAAAGCGTTACTTGATTTAAGCCGCGAGACGATTTACACTCTGTGAAGCATAAAGTGATATGCCAAGGCGCAGAAAATCAAGGAGAACGCGCTAAAAAACACACAGAAGCCCCATTTAACAGCAAGGTCAGTCAGGACGCCGATGCCAAAAATAATGACACGGCTGAAGCCGACCTTTGCCGTGAAAACGCAGCACAAGGCACACACATCCACTCGATCGCTATTTGGACTTCAAAGTAATGTGCAGGTGAGGCAGGCTGATTGAAGCACAGCTAAGAAAAAACAACATCCAGAGAAGACGATACTTAAGTGCAGCAATCAGTGAGAGAACAGTGTCAGCAAACACACACTCATAGCATTTACTGCAGAAGCAAGGTGAGGCAAGAACGAGCTGCACTGGAAAAAAAAGTAAAGATATGCAGGTGTGAGGTGAAGAAGGAGCTGCTTCGAGTGCTGCAGTGAGAGCATAAACAACATCTCACACACACAGAACACCAGCAGTGCATGGAAAACCTACACCGCCCAGCAACACACAGGTGAAGCGACTAAACTCTCATTACAATTCAGTCATGTGCTCGGAGAGCTTAGGTCCTGGCATTCACGAGGGATCCACCCCCAGAGGACTCAGGCAATATCAGGCAGGTGGTTATTACAGGGAGGCTGGTTGGTATAGGATGAGTTGAGGTGACTCAAATAGCGCTTATGAATTCAACTCAACACTGTGAGCATCGAAAAGTGGTTGAAAAAAGAAGAAAAAAAAAATCCCCTCTTGGCCCCAACCTGCAATATGAGCAAAGAATAGAGCTCTTTGGCTTCAGAGCTGGTGCCTGGGTATATAATGGATATAGAAATGTAGTGGAATGGAAATTATTCCTATAAACACACTCACAACCTCATGTTTCCCTCTCTTGTTATTGTTGTTTTTAGATGTACACACTGCTCTGCCTGCCACAGAAACGCTACGTGCCAAGAGGAAATCTTATTGCAGCTGTGCAAACAAGCCCACCTCGTTTTTCGGTCACTTAAGAAGACATCTCTTAAATCCCGAGCCCTGATATTTATCAGGTGAGGGGCTGCTTTAATGGGGATGTGTACAGCTACTGTGAAAAGATGAAACACAACTCGGGAAGGCCGCTATGAGCAATAAATCTCAGCGTTTTTATTACAGTCATACACCAAACAAAATACATGACAATTAAATGCCGTACGCTGATAGATGACATCGAATTAAGTCAGCAAATGCTGGCCTAATTAAACACTGGACCCAACCACATCTGTCATGGGGCTGAGTTTTCATCTCGCAGGGCTTTGAAAACATCCTGTCTTTTTCTTTCCCCTACGCTTCCTGTGAGAGGATGCATGGCGAAAATGACTTCCAAAACCACGTCCATGTCCGACAGGTACATTAGCTTATTCCAACTGCAAGCCGACCGCAACTCAAGTTGTAACCAGGGCTGTGCGATATGACCCAACTCTCATAAGACATCTATCGTCCGATAACGATATAAATCACAAAAATTTAATATTTTCTGTAAATTCTGTGAATCTCGGGCAGCTCGACTTGCGCGAAGTGTTTCCAGCTCCCCGTCATGTACCTGGAGTCGAATGTTTTAACTGATGCATGAAACTTTTAGACGTAAGTTGTTAAAGCCGCCGTTTTCTTTGTGAGTATTTATTACACGGCGTGCTGCGGGGGAAAGCCTGTTCTAACGTTTGAGTCTAAGGTTTATTTTTTAGCACCCGACGGCTCTTTTTTGCTTCTCATCCGTAAATAATCTGCTCTTTCACGTGATTCAGTTTATTTTGAAAAGTCTCAACAGGATCTTGAGCTTTATTCTGAAAGGTTTATGTGGAAAATAAACAAGCGGACACACGATGGTTTTACCATCGTTGTTGCTAACAACAACGCGTAAAAACAGGCTCTTATCCATCCGTAGTGTGGTTATATTAAATATAAGAGAAAGAGAGAACTTTAAGAAATGAATATAGCCACTGCAGTGACCATCAAAACGGTGAAAAAATATTGCCGTAAACAGTTTATTTTGCGACACCACGAAACAAACGATAATGTAAAATGAAACGATAGACGTTTTTATATCGTCATCCGATATATATCGTTATATCAAACAGCCCTAGTAACCCTAAATATTTTGAATGCTCAAGACCAAATTCACGTCCCCATAAAGGGAACTGGGTCTCCAGAATGTGACTGCACACACAGTTTGGCTCCCACAATGCAGGGAATACGAGTACATACCTACACACGCAAAGTAAGGTGTCCTAGATATTTATTAAGAAGTGACGTTTTGCTCTTTTGCTCAGTTTTGTATGGCGGCTGTCCCCTCACTCTCTCGCCTTCATTCAGTGCCTCTCCCTCTCTCTCTCTCTGCCCATTTCCTTCCGTCTTGCTCTACTTCCCACAGCCGCAGGCAAGGACGCACCGCGGCCGGTTACTTCCTAAGCAGGACAACCTTTAAACATGGACACATTTGAAGTCTCACACACAGATAGCACATTCAAATCTGTCAAAGGTGATCAAGTGTGTTTATAGCAAAGAAAATATGTCTGACAAATTGAGGTTCGGACACTGTTGCAGTGTAAAAAAAAAAAAAAGGGGAGAAAAAAAATAAACCCGAGCACGAGTTATCTTTGGTGGCAAGTCTGTTCATCATGTTTTGGCTAGTTTGCACCTCCTTATCCAGAGTGCAGGCCTGTTGTCTGGCGACTTTCAAATCTAGTCTTGCAAGATACGTGATGTGCAGCATGTGCAGCATGTGTGTGTGTGTGCATGCTTGCGTGCGTTACACAAGATAACATATGTGTTGCCAGTGGGAAAAGCATCTTGCTCACAGGCCTGTTGTGCATTTCTGCATTTCACTGACTATGGGTGTGCCTGAAAGTGACAGGTTCACACTACAGGAGCATACAGAATAATTTGTTATTTTTATTTTTATTCTATGAATAATTTCATACAACAATCTTTGTTGTCTCTCTCTCCACACATACACGTACACACACACACACACACACACACACAATTGACCCTTCGTTAAAGCGATTACGGATTAATGAGCAGAGTACCCGCCTAATCCAGTTTAGCTTGAGACATGGAGGCGATGCTATCCAAGCGCCATATCCACCACCCCCACCCCCGTCCCTGCACAACTGCACGTTGCTGGGTGGGTACTGGGTGATCACATTATGCCCCTGGTTATCGACCAATCCCAGCCATTCCTGCCACAGTACAGCCGTCATAAAGAACTGAGAATATCACAGTGTCACAGCATGAGTCAAGCTGAGAAGCAGCCAGTCCAACAAGTGTAACGGTATTACAGGTTAGATCCTTTTATTTGAATCTGCGGTGCGAGACCAAAGTGACACAGCTCTAACACTGAACACAAGAGGGGAAAAAAGGAAAAATACAAAGCTTTAAGAGAAAGCTGCACATTTTCAGTTTCAGTTTTTACTCCAGCTACATTAATTCTACTGTTTCATTGACATTTCTGATATTCTATAAATGACATTTACTGGACTACAGTAAAATACTGTGACTCTTTCAGCCCATCCCTCCACAAACTGCTCTGTATGTAAACAGCTTCACCTCGGCTTTTTTCATGTTTTATTAAAAGCCACTAGTATAAAACATTAGCATGTTTGCTAACATTTTGCCAGTTTAGTTTTGTGTCTTTTTACTTTTACTTTACTTAAATCTATAACCCTATTCATATTAGCTTTCCTTTATATAGAAAGGGAGTTGTGCTTCTTATCTATGAAACTTCAGAAAGAAGTGAACTGGCTTATCCTAGCATGCAGCTAACGTAGCTACGTCACCGTTTCCCCACACAGGGGCTTTCCTCGGCTCGGTTTCTGGCAAACCCATGGCCACCAACGTACAACCCTAATTGACACACTGTATAAACTGTAAACAAAAACAGAGAACAATGATTTGCAAATCTCACAAGCCCATATTTTATTCAAATTGGAACACAAGACACCATACTGAATGCTTGAACTGAGAAAATGTATCATTTTGATGACAACAGGTCTCAGCAAAGTTGGGACAGGGCAACAAAAGGCTGAAAAACAAACAGCTGGACGAACATTTTGCAGCTAATTAAGTTAATTGGCAGCATCAGTGAGTTTTTCAGAAGAGAAACTCAAATGCAGCATCAACAAATTGCCAGTGAATGGTTGCTTAAGTGTATAACACTTGGGCTTATATGCTTACTTCACATTGCCAGCGTCCACTGGAAAAAAAAAATACTTGAAACCTTCAATTTCGTTCACACACAGTTCAAATATACGATAAGGACGATCCAGCCTGCTCTTACTCAAAGAGAGCACTAGAACATCATCAGCATAGAAAACTCAAACTATGTAAACTATGTAAAACTGAAGCAGCTAGAAACACAAAGCTGTGCAACCACAAAACCACAGCCCTGAAAAAACAGAATTGGAAAAAATGCCAATAAATTATAGACAGAGGTACTAAAACACTGGCGCTGTGTCAAGGTCAATCTGTGTTAAGTGCATTACGAGCTTGTGTTATCACCCAGGGGAAACGGCGTGTAACCTGAGCCGGAGAGGATTACAGACGTGAGCAAGCGTTATTTGCATGACCACAGATATAAAGTGGCAGCACAGACGCACAAAGAACAACTGTTGTTTTTATGTCCTGGTGCAAATTATCTGCTGTTAACTTTTTCTGCACCCACAATTTACCTACTACAAAGTCCAAATCTTAACAGTGAGGCAGAAGTGCCAAAAAGTTTCCTCTCAAGGAAAACTATAAACAAACAGAGGTATGCAGCAAGCGACTGGAATTTCATTTTTCCATCAAAGTGCAGCGTTCAGGTTTCAACAGGCCAAAAATGGAGCTGCGGAGAAAACTTGCCGTCATGCGATGATCTAGTTCAAGAGTGTGTGTGTGATTATGTACCTGTTGTCAGCATGATTTGTGTTTCTCCACACTGCACGTCCTTCTCTGTAATTTTATACCGAGGTGTCCTTGGTCATAACACGGTGGATGAAAGCAAAGCATATGTCAGTGACACTGCCTGCGAATCAGCTGTCACTGCACCTTGGAAATGGAAATCTGTCCGTGTGTGTGTGTGTGTGTGTGTGTGTGTGTGTGTGTGTGTGTGTGTGTGTGTGTGTGTGTGTGTGTGTGTGTCAGATGTCCCCACAGTAGGGAGATCATGACCAGAAGTCAAACAGTGCAGCAACCAAAAGTATAAATTTTAAACAACAAAAACACACACAAGAACATTACGATACCGCAACAAAGGCCTCCTCAGACCACAGCAGCTTTAGAGACCGACCGACAACAACCTCTACAATACAGCAGCAGCAGCCAAACACCTCAGCTTCACACTTCTCGCTTTTGCTACCAGACCCTGCGTGAGAAACAAACACCCACTGACACCCAAATGATTTCTGCTTGCCTGCTTTTGCACAACGTTTGCAACATAACCAGCTTTTATCGCTCTCTCTGACACAGGTCACATTCATGTTTCCTTACTACCCTTTGCTTCGTACCCCAAGACGTACCCTAGACAAGTTGCACAAAGGACGCCCCAGCAGCCGTGCAATTCTCACCACATGTGCGAAGGGCTTGTTTCACAGACAGCATTGTTAGCCTCGACAGTGGTTGTGAAACTGCATGTTGCGAACATTTAGTTCCCACAACTCGATGAGCAGGGCATCGCTTTATGTGCGAGTGCACTGGCAGTAACAGGCTCGGAGAGAACGATTTCTTTTCTGAAGTGGGAGAAAGGGGGAAAAAAATCCATCATCCATCCATCCAGTGCTCACTGCAAAGTACAAGCTGAGCTGCTGAGATAAAGTTTTCTTTAAACCGCAGCACTGCGGTGATTAGCAGAATCTCCACAGTCCAGGGAGTGTGGAGTTTGCATGCTCCATGCCTGTGTGGGTTCTCTCCAGTTTCCTCCCACCCAAAACATGGATGTGAGATAATATTATTGTCAGTCTCTCTGTGTTAAGCCTTGATTTTACAGCTGAGGAGTCATTCATACACCTCTCTGAAGTCTGCTCCCTGGGGCGCACGTGTAGTTGGTGCACCGTAATGTAAATTCTCCATGGACGAAACTGTGTGGTCAAGCAAAACAAAGAAAAAGAGAAAGAGTGATATCTGCACAGACCCACACCGTCTGCTCATGAGCTGGTTGCGCCCAGTCTAATCAAGGCGCCACAACAGGATGTACCCCACCTCTCACCTCATGACAGCCAGGACACGCCCCAGCCCCTCCCATGACTTTGAATTAGATACGCAGAAGAAAATAGACGGATGATTATTGCGTTTTCAAAAAATTCATGATGTTTTTCCATGCCGTCATTAATACAAACGCATTCAGTTACAAGAAATACTTAAATAGCTTCATAACCCACACTGGCTGCTAAAAATACAGAGTGAGGCTGTCAAGGTGAGCCAGTGTAGCAACATCTATTACTGAGATTTAGATATGAAAAAGCAGGGTGCACAGGTCTTAATGTTTCTAGGCCATCAACAATCTTTGTCTACGCAAGTCAGCACTGACAGTGTTTAGATGATTGCAGCACGATGCAGCTTTTGAGGACACACGTCAAGGCTTTTGCTGCCACAGAGAGAAGAAATAATCCACGACTGACGTCAAAAAGCATCTCGACCGGGAACTCGGGACCAAATCATACGTCAGGCATCCGAGAAGGAAGAGAAAAAAATCGTCACGACGAGGAGCGGAAATATACAAAATAGCAGCCGGAGACAAATCATTCAAATGAGGGATTTGAATTAGCATATTTCATGCTTCAGTTTTATGAGAAGACGCGTCAAGGCTGGAGATTATTTTCTCCTGGGAACAGCACTGCGGGGAAACGTTCCCCAACAAGGCTCTGAAAGTTTCTTTATATACTCGAGGAGTCTTTTTAACCAAAAAATGGAAAAGGAATAATAATAAAAACAACACTGTTAGACAAAGTTGTACGTCGCACGAAAGTGCCAAATCAGAAGCAGGTTCCTTGGTGTGATACTGAGATTTCTCCTCCGAGTCGTTATCAGGCCTCTCCGCTGACACTGTTACCCAGCAAATTTCAATCTAAGCAAGGTCTGCAAAAGAGGATTCGTCTCACTGTGCAGAATTACAGCAGAAAAAAGGCGTAACGGTGAAATTTTGAGTGGGTTAGCAGCTTTTTAAAGCAGGGTTAAAGGTTTCTCTGCCTGTCAGCCTTCAAGCAGCTGAGAAAGACATTTAACCAGCAAATCTTTTTCCAAACTGCCACATTTTTCTTCCCAATACCACTGGGAAAAACACATTCCAGTGTATTTTGGAAAACCACTGGATAAACATCATTACAGTCAATAATGGTCATGCACTGCATGCCATCGTGTTCCAGCTTTCCCTGAGGAGTTGTGCTTGGAAGGCTACGGGCGGAAATAGTAAATAATGGTGGCAAGTTGGGTGAAGAGGTTTATACTTTACGCTCCGTCTCCCTTCATCTCCAACAGGCGAGCCGAGCCGCGGAGGAAACTTCAGACCTTTTCGGCCACTCAGCTTTTAAAGAAAAAAAAAAAGAAGTGTCTAAGGGAGCGGCAAAGCCAAAGCTCCTTAATGAAGCGCCCTGTCACCCTGCCTGTGAGCATGCTCGTATGTGATAGCCTGTCGGCGCTCTTTCCATTTCTTTCCAGTTGTGTGTGCGCGATCAACAGCCGGTGTTTAGAGGAGGGAGGGGTGTGCGCGCAAGGGTTCGGGGGGGGGAGGATAATGTAACGCTGACACTCGAGAAACGTGACGTCCACTATTGTATCGCGGGGCAATTACAGCGAACGAGTCGAACAAACACACAATGTATAATTCAGAACATCCTGCATTTCTGCAGCGCACTTCCTCACGCCAACAGTATTCATTACCAGAGCAGCAGATTTATTTTCAATGCACTGACCTCGCTGCTTTCACTTATTTATACTGTTTATTGTGTGTTTAGCTCCCAACGTTTGGGCGTCAGGCTGATTCTCTTCTAAGAAGCTGACTTAAATAGCTGGATTATGAAGCTCTTAGCCAACTTAAAGTGGATACAATGAATGCTCGAGACGCGACGTGTAGTTAATCAATAAATAATTTTTGTTTTTTCTCTCTCTGATGGTTTAAAAAGAAAAAGATACCCAGGAATAACAGCAGCATATATTCAGGTTCCAAGGGTAAAAAAACGTTTTTGCCTACTCTTGGCTCTGTGTGATGTCAGCGACTGGAAATTTCCCCAATGTCATCTCAGGTTCACAGTTTTGGCTGTGAACAGGGAAGACCTTACTGATGATTAGAACTCGAGGGGCAGCAAATCAGAAAAAAGCCGGCTTAAAGAGGGGACATCCTAAAAAAACGTAGGCTGTAAAACAGAGGTGTCAAGCCCATTTATTACAGGAGCCACATACAGTTAAATCTGAACTAAGGTGAGCCAGAAGACTAATAACCTTCTGAAAACCTTTGCATTTCATGAACTAGATTCCTAAAACTAATCCCGACCAGTTTGAGAGTTGGCCAGACTAAATCCATTACACACCTCAGCTGAGGGGGTTATAGGTTAACAAATACATACAGAAAATGTACTGTTTATTCAAAGATGTCCTTTTTTTGCTGTAGAGTCACAATAATAAGAGAATAAAACAGGAACTTGTCTATCGATTCATTCATCGTAAAAAGCCACCTCGTTTTGTATTTTTTGAAGGTGTTTCTATTACCTGTTCAGGCGTAGTATGACAGATGAGGGTGGTGTCTTTGTCAGAAGGTTGTAAATATGACAGTGATTCAAACCTCTGGATCCTCAGTTTGGATCTGATCCATTCGTAGGAATAAAACACAGTTAAAAGTTCACACTTACTCATTGCATTTTCCACGTTTTGCACTGTCTGGGCCACATGTTTGACACCTCTGTTCTAAAACAACTTGTCTCAGTGGGATTGATTATACCATACCCCCAACTTTCCAGCAATATGTTTCACAAATGACCACCATCTGCTCTGCTGCAGTACCAAACACATTTTTAATAATAAGGAATGGAGCTGCTGTTCTGGGCAAACTTCTTCTGCATTGTCTTTTCGTATTCAACAACAGGCAGCCCTATATAGCAAAAGCTCTTCATTTCTAATAGGACAATAACAGCCTGTATTAGACTCTATTAATCTCATAATCAGCCAACTCTTGTCTAATGCCCCATTAAGTAGGTTTCACAACATGATTAATTTTTTTCTTTGTTAAGGTGAACTCGGTCTGAGTTATTGTTTGAGCGGCCACAGTGGAAAGTCCGACCAATCCCTTGGCAGCAGCCTGCAAATGGACAAAGCCTGGTGTTGAGGGGTCAGTGGGGTCAGTGGGGCACGGTACTCGTGAAGGCTTTCTCCTTAGAAGCCAAAGTGAAACACTGAGCAAAAATCCCCACGATCCACCCAGCGACCCGAGTCATGGGACTTTCCCCCTCAGCTCAGCTTCTTTAACGATGCGAGGTGATCATGTCGGTGCTCTAACCAATTCCTGGAATACCTGTCGTAGAGCAGCTACACAAAGAGCCTCTGACTACACTCCTGTTGAGCGCTGGAATCCAAACCATGTTCAGCGTGCAACATGAGTGGGCACGATCCGACATTCCACCTGACAACGAGCGCACCTGAGAGCTGCTGATCTCTATTCGCTACCCCTGCCTCTGCGTTCATGGAGTGAAGTGTCAGGCCTGCCGGAGCAGCTGCTGTACTCGTTGCTTTGGCTGCAGAAAATGAAAGTTTGACTCCTGGCTGCTCAAACAACTGATATCATCTCTCATTCTGATATCAGTCACAAGTATTTCCTGTCAACTCCCCTCTGAATATGAGCAAAAAATAAAACCAACAAAAAAAATGAGCCACATGGCCAGTGAGTCTGGGTGGGTATGTAAACACCTATAAATACAGAGCAGGTCCAGATTTCTTTTAACATATCAGGATAAGCAGGATGTGTGCTCCTGCCAGGGCAAATGCAACCCACAGCTCAGTGTAAACAACACACAAGGAGGCATTCTGGGTAGACAGGAAGAGGTTAGAGCAACACCACCTCGGCTGGAGAGGGGAAGTTCTTAGTCCTTACTGCAGAGACAAAGATTAGGCAATAAGGCAGTGAACAAGAAGCAAACACACCACAGTCAAAACTCTGCAAGACATCCCCGCGACTGATTCACAGTACATGGTGTGCAGGTTCTTCTGGCTCCAGATTAGACTTCCCTGTTTCTTGTGTCTGTGAAAAATCCCATTTAAATGTAGATGACAGAGTCAGTGCTGCTACTCCCCATCTCCCAGTGTCATCCTCCGTTTCTCTGCCACCCTCCTTTTTTCCCCCTCCTTGCCTGCCTCAATGTTGCTGAAACTGCAGTGAAATCGAAGATATTTGACGGGCCGTGACGGCTGCAGGGTGGAATAAAAAAAAAAAATAGAAAAAGTCCACAATTGCATTTTGCAGCACGATGCCAAACTACTCAAAAAATCAGCTGAAGACACTGGTAAAAATCATCTCAAACTAAAGGGGGGAAATACATTTAATGTGCAGGAAAACACTGGGTGTTATAGTTAAGAGAGCCAATTCCAAGACATAGATTTACAGCTGTGTCATTGAGGTGCACACACACACACACTTGCAGACCGCTAAGAAGCCAAGCGTACTTTTGAGGCTTTGCTTCTAAAACCAGTAAAGCCCCAGAGCATTTCAGAAAGCAGCATTAGGGTGTCAGCATGTGGGCTTTGTGTGATGATGACCATGGAGCCTTTATTCCCCACTAATTGCTTTTAGTCACCTAAACATCTGCGCTCATCTGGATGAGGATGCGACTCAGGCTTATGGAGAAAAGCACTGCGTTTGACGTGATTTCACAGAAAGTCCCTGCACGTTTTTATGCTGCAGCAGCTCCCCAACTGTTTGCTTAGCTGACATTGGAAAACACAAGCGCTACTTCAGCAGTAGCAGTTAACCTTTGACCCTGAATCGAACTTGTTATGACCAGGATTATCACTTAAGCGCCATAAAAAGAACAATGAGACAAGCTGCAGCTGGAGCGTGTTCATTTAGGTTACACCTGATTATCACAGGACACATGACCACGTGCATCTGCCTCTGTGAGCCCACCCCTTGTAGAGTGGCTGTGAGACGCTTCAGTGTCTTTGTCTGAGGCAGAGCTTAGAGGTGGATGAGGTGTCTCTCCTAACATGACCTTGCTGCATTGCCCTTATGAACACACACACACACCAATCACATGATGAGAAGCAGTGAAAGTCTGAGCAGGCATATGACACTAAACAAGACGTTTCGGGTTGTGGGTGCACCTCAAAGATGATCCCTGGCTTTGTCTTCTCCCTCAGACTCACACATCACACCAGCTACTGTTACAGCTGTATAATAAATGGATGCAAAGTGGCTCTCTACAGTTGCAGCGACGGTCAGCTTGCTTCATCAATCTTTTGTCTGTCTGCGCTGATCAGCTGGGCAACAACTAAGGCTGTTTGGGCAGCACCTGCTGTAGGGATCAGAAATAACGAGGGAGCCTGCTTTCATCTTTAAGAGCAGGGTCGTACAGTGATCGAGCTGAGGGCTGGGGACCACAAAAGTGCGAACAAGAGGTCCAGTCACAGGGTAACACCAGTGCTATTGGAGGCAGCCTCTTAATTAATGGGTTTAAAGGGATCTACCAGTTTGTTAACACCACAACAGCCATCAGTGCAATGAGTCTTCCTAAATAGGCACCCGTGGGTGTCTATGTGTTTGCAATCCCCCAGTGTAAACACACTGACTGGGTCACTTCCCATTCACAACAACCAGCCCACCCCACCAAAAAGCGATAAGTAACGCTAAGCCCGACCATCTCCCCTGCACATACCTCGGCACACAGCTGGGCGAGGAGCGGTCCACCTCCCAGGTAGCGTACAGGTTCATATGGACCGGCCGGTTGGAGATGCTGACCGGCTTGGAGGGCTGCATGTGCGGCGAAGGGACGCCCCCAGTCCGCGGGAGCCCTCCTCGCTCCGACATCCTGGAGGCTGAAAACGGGCTTTCACAAGGAGCTAATGGGGAGAATACCCGTAGTAGTCTGCCTTCTCTGTGTGTCGTCCTTCCTCTGGTGCTGTAGCTCCGTCTCCTCGCTTCGCTTTGCCTGTTTTTTCAGGCTCCGGATGGTGCAGGCGAGCGAAGCGCTAACAGGAAAGTGCTAATCTCCGCCTGAGAGTGAAAACATCGCAGTCTCCGGGGTTTCTACCGGACGGCAGGCGGCAAATCCCCGCGGCTCTCTCCGTCTCTCCCTCTGCTTAAGTTGGTGTCGGCTCGGTGTGTGTTCGCCGCTGGTGTTTATCGGTGCAGGAAGCGGAAATTTCTCTCGCCAAAGTCGCACAATGAGCAGAGAGCAGCGAGAGCAACGCCTTTACTGAGGACGTAGAGCGACTCCTGAGCGCGAGACTCACAGACAGGAACCGGCCAATCACAGCTGCTGCTGTTACTGCGTTTGAACGCCGCACGCACTTTGTTCACCACTGCAGACTCAGTTCCTTAGTTTTAAACTTATTCAGTATATCGTATTTTTATTTGTCTTGTCACCTCTTCCATTTTTTATTTTCTTCTATTTTAAATATGTTTTGTTTACATTTTTATATTCATTATATATTTTAATACATTTAAATTTGCTAGCTTACTATTTATTTTAGTTTATTGTTTAGATGAAGGCATGCAACTCCACCAATGGAGAAATTAATTAAATCATAATATTAATAATAATATAACATTCATTTTATTATACATGTATTTATTATTTATTATTATTTTAAAATATATTTTACATTTTCCACTTGTTTTATTTGGTTCTTTATGAGGATTGGAATGTGATTATTAGAAGTGGTAGTAATAATGTTAGCAAGTTTTACAAATGTACTTACTTTATTTTAATCTTTTAATTATAATTTATTCTGTGGTAATAGTGTATGATAGTATGTATGCATGTAAACTGGACTATAGTCCAGTGTAATATTTTTAAATACACTTTGGTTGTCCCTCTTTTACATTAAGGATTATAGCCTTAGTTTTTTTTTATTGTTCAGTTCAATTTTATTTGCAAAGCACCAACTCACAACAAGAGTAGCCTCCGGGTGCTTTATATTATAAGGTAAAGATCCAACAATACTAGAGAGAAAACCCCAACAATCAGATGGAGTTTTCTGCCTTTGGTGTCAGTGGAAAGAAAGAACTCCCTTTCAACAGGAAGAAACATTTTGCAGAACCAGGACCAGGAAAGGAAACAGGACAAAATGAAACACTAAATAATTGCTAATAATTTAATGCAGAGTTGTGTATAGACACATGGTTAATAGAAAAAGCCCATCATGGGAATCCCCTGGCAGTCTGAACCTATTGCAACATGACCAAGGGAGAATTCATTGTCACCTGATCAAGACCCAACTATATGTTTTATCAAAAAGGAAAGTTTTAAGCCTAATCTTAAAAGTGAAGAAGGTGCCCACCTTCTGAATCCAAACTGGGAGCTGGTTCCACAGAAGAGGGGCCTGAAAGCTACTACAGGAACTACAGCTAAACTACAGGAACAACAAGTACGTCTGATTATATCTGTGCTTACAGGATTTGCATACCGATGTATATTCTCAGGAATAATGTATGAGGTCAGCCTGAAAAAGAAACTTAAAATATGAATTGATGAAGAAAGAGGGAGCAAGAGTGTCCTTCTGACTTAGAGAATGTCATTACAGGAATTTAGCTTATAACCTACTGTGTGTGTTCAACGGTGGCACATGCTCCTGGAGAAATGCCTTTAATTACCCACAGCAACAGCGTGTAACTAAAAGGATCAGTTCAGGACATGAACAGCTAAAACGAAACATCTTTTAGGTCAGTGGGATGATGTTTGTTTGTGTGTTTGTCCAACGTTTCCGATCTAAAACTGAAAACATTCTTTTTTGGCAAAGATCATCATTATACAAATAACACACACTGAAGCAACACCTCTTCCTGTTTACATATGCATTAATTCAAATCCTAAAGAAGGTCCAGAGGTAATATTTACCCATGATTCAATGTTTTGTTTTGTTTTTTTCTTACACCTCTTACTGTAAAGCTTCCTGTACTACGAAGGCCCCACTCAGGTGTTTTACTGAGGATCCTTTTGCAAATTGCTCTGTTTTTGACCCATATTGCACACCGTCTGGAGTCTCAGGCGCTCCTGTAATGATTCCCATTAGTCATACACACGTGTAGATTATTTCACACACACACACACACACACACACACACACACACACACACACACACACACACACACACACACACACACACCTATGCTCTGTCAGCTGTTATGAGAAATATGCAAAACCGGTTAGAGTGTGTGAATTGAGATTGCTTTCCTCTCATTCTCTTCACAGTTTCCAAGATCTGCCAGATAAGACATCAGAGTTAATATTCAGCAAAGAGCTGGCTCATTTTCATATAGTGGCAAAACAGTTTTGTTTGCATGTGGCTTTAAACTCACAAAGAAAACAGAAACACACACACACAAACAGGCCTTTTCCCTACACCCCACTGCACTGCTGTGCGAGCCATCCACCCTCTGACACAAAAGCCACCATGCTGAGCCTCCTCCAGGTTTGGCTGCCTGTCAGTGCAGCATGAAGCAGGTGCAGCGTTTGCACCTTCAGGTGACAAAGGCACTGCTCTGATTACAATCTCTGCATCTGAATATGAATCAGAAGGTGACCTAATGGCAGCATCACAGCCGGGGCCGGCTGCCATCAGCTTGACGTCTCTCAACAGGCAGATTATCCCAGCTGTGATCGGAGCTTACAAAAACATTACGCGCTCGAAATGTTCACGACAGCCCGAGGATACGCACATAACTGCACTTTAATGAAAAATTTATAGAGCCATGTTTTGGCCCTTTTTTTTTTCTATTCCTAGATTATGCTGCATTCAGAGGATGTGGGACATCTCAAAACTCTTTGTAAATATTTAAAAGGCTTTAAAGCACACAGATATTATTTTTCTCACATTAAGATTTAATGATTAAAACACATATCTGTTCTTATATCGTACTTTTCAGTGTTTCTTTTTTAGCCAATATTAAGCAGGGAGTGCATGTTAAAGAGTTTGGACTTGTCATTAGTTCTCACTGGTTTTTGGGATAATCAGCTGATTTGCGTAAACACAGAGCACCCTCCCCTCCTCCCCTCTGCTCTTTTTAACAAGCTTCTGTCACCACCAGCACCTCCTGCCATTGATAAAGAGATTAGAATGGAGCAGATTAAAACATGGTCACGGGATAATCCCAGGTTACTTTTTACACAGCGGCCTAAATCTGCAAAGTCATCAAGTGACACTGTAAAGGCTCCAAAATCCAGTGTCACAGTCAATTAAGTCGACACCGTTTCTTATGCAACTTCAACTCCAGCTCCCATTTTACTGTACAGCAGCCATGTAGCTGTGCGGTGTGTGCATGCGGTGGAGAGGCGTTACACTCGTCTGTGTTTGTGACAGATTTAGTAACCACACCAGTGCATGCTATTATATCAGGCTGATTGGATTATTGCTAGAGATCTAAAATGATAAAAGTAGTTAAAAAGTGCTTATATTGTTTCTTTTGGCAAAAAAAAACATAACAAAAAATCCCCTTAAAATAGTAAGTTTATATAACACATATAAAACATTCACATTACATAAGCAGCACCAGTGATTATTGATTTGTCTATTTTTAGAATACACAGGAAGATTGCAAATAAACAGCCACACCTTGCATATTTCCCCCATGTGTTACAGGGAAGTGCTGAAAGAAGTCTGTGTGCATTTGCAAAGTTCCTAGTAAGTGAGGCCGAGTACAGCGACTGCAGACGCCGTGCCTGGATGGATGGCTCTGTCAGCAGTATCAAAGTCTTATTTCCTCTAAATGGCCCACTGAGAGTAACGTTTCAGTCACATCGGTGAAGGAGACATCCTCAAATGTCAGATTCAACACATTTACAGAACTGACCCTCTAAGCTGCTCTTCAGTAATAGCAGCCTATTAAGAAAGCTGTGGTCCTTTGTCCTCACACCTCTGCCGTAGTGGGAATGCTGGTGCTTTGCTGCCTTTCTCAGGATGGTTAAAGGATCTGATGTGAACAGGCTGTTGCTCCATGTGAGAAGCTGTGTACCAGTGACCGAGTCAGCATGAAGCTGCTGCAGTTATTTAGGTCACTGTGCTTCTCAGACGGTCAGCTGACCGTCATGTTCAGTACTTGTTTGCCTCCTAGCTGCAGAAACCTGAACTACATCCTACTCTCTGAGATTCAGACCTCATTTAGAAGTCTGAGCTGGCCCCTGCTGATGTGTGCTTCCCTGACCACCTTGGTCCAAGCTGATTTTATGTGACAGATCTGCTGAAGATCTGAGGCAAACAGCTTTGTACTCCTATTCCATTCACTGTCGATGGAAAGCTCTTTTGACTCGGGTCCATCCAGGGTGATGGCTTTGGAAGCCCACATTAGTTCCTGGAGTACTTCTGAAAGGTTCCTGGGCTGCCGGCCAAGACAGCCATGTAGAACAGCCAATAGTCTGTTAATGCTAAAAATAAATTAGCAATAGAAACACCTCGAGGTGCTGCTCGATGGACCTTTAGATTTGCACTTTACCTGACTGTGAAGCACCAACCAAATACAATTGCATCGAACTTCTAATAGGAATATGTTAGAGGAATAAGTTGGTGAGATTAAGTAAAGATTTCTTGCTCTAAAAGTCATTTTTTTAAGCCTTCTTTCTGGGCCACTTGTGTTTAATAGCCAAAGTGGAGAATATATAAACATATCGGGCTCTTTTATCTTAGGTCTGAGCTTGTTTGGATATGGATATTCTGGCCAGGTAAACAGAAGTGATCAGAAGCAGCCTTAAAACTCAGAGGCAGGAATTTTGCAGCTTCAGTGGAAGCAAAGGCCTCACAGAGACAGTACAGGTCATTAAGGTTCAAAGTCTAAAGTCCCGATACTTCAGCTGACGCAGATGGGGAAAATGTCTTGCATTTTACCACCAGCGTGTAATCACACCTCCCCAAAGAGTGCAATGAAATGAAACAGAAACCTGGAGGCAGTAAGATTGTGAACTCGTGTTGTCACGTCATTTATTTACAAAAAACAGAAAAAAAACATGGTTACTATGAAAAAAACAAAACAAAAACATAACCAAGACCTTAAAAAGTTCAACACAGAAAAATGCACCTTGCCACAGTCATGTGACACTGACTACATGAGACACGCCCACGCTGTTGATTTACGGTTTACTGTTAAAGCGCTAACAGATGATCGGTGCTGCAGTGTGCATCCTCTGAAATTCAAATCTGCCTCTTCCTCTTTCATTTCCTGCGGTGGACGACTCTCTCGCTGAGCTTCGTTTTGGTTCATCTCCTCTAGAACTTGAACTCTTTGTATTTCTTGGCGCCGCCTCGTGTGTCCTGCGGCTGGGCCTTCCTCTTTTTTTGCTGTTTGGCGACAAGGAAGAAAAAACGCAGGAGGAGGGGGAAACTATTAATATTCAAATGTCACCCCAAGGGAAAACCTAAGTGACTATTGACTTCCACTTTCCTTTAGGTTATAAACAGAACTCATTTACAGTAACACGCTGGTAATCGACACATCAGGTGTGTTGGTCATGAGATCAATGACGTGGGAACTAGTAATTTTTGACCTCTTAAACAAACACAATTGATTTTTTTTGCTTTGAACTCCTCTGCTATCTGCCTGCAACATTTCTTTAAAGTTTCCAGGAGCTGAGCGTGTAATTGGGGCAGAAATCAGCTACACAAAAACATTTGTGTGAAGGAAAAATGTTTTTAAAAAGCCACTAATTGTGTGTCTTAGTACCTTCTGTTTGGCTGCGTGCTCAGCCACCATGTCGCTGAAGTCCTCCTTCTCCACCTGAGCCTGCTGCTCTCTCACGTGCTCCTCGTACTTCTGCGTCATGGCCATCGGGTCCAGCTCCAACTCCTCCGGGGCCAGGGCTACCTCCACGCCCTGCGACTCCTGCCCTCCGCCAGCCTTACGACTGGCCATGGCCTGAGGAAAGCAGAGAGGTATTTAAGATTCAGCTAGAGTGGCAGAGGAGAACGGGAACGAAAAGAAAAATGGCTGTAATGTCATTTCATTTGGACACACTTCTCCTTACCGCTGACATTTCGTAAATGTGCGTCGAGGCCATCATAGCTGCTCCTACTGGGCCCGTTCGTCTTTCAGGGAGAACAGTGAACAGCTGTGGCGTCTCATTGCTGCAAAACAAGAACGTGTCAAACTAAGAAAAGCGCACGGTGCTTTAGAAACACAGAATAGTTCTAGCTTTTTCTAAATGAATGCTATTTCTATTAAAGTGTGGCATTAGACTTTATAACACTTAGAAAAATCGGAGTGGGTGTGATGACATTTACTCCCTGCTGTTTACAGCAAAAGTGACTCATTTTTTTTTTTAGACAGTATCATTCATATAAATAAATATGAATGGGTCATTCCATGTCAGCTCCTCAAATGCCATCAAATACCAGGACAGTTTGTCTCTGGATGAAATCGTCTCTTTTTTCCTTATATTTAAGCTTTAATATCTGTGAAACCTTATTTGGACTGTTTTAAAGGATATTTAAACGTCCAAATATTTTACAGACCTCGATCATCCGTCATTCTTTGTTAGCTTTACAGAACTGTAGTACCGGAAGATTTCAAGGATCTAACTCCAATACTCTCAAAACTGGATGCTGGGAAAACATCTAAAAACACCCCAGTACTCACCCTTGAAATACTTGGAGCCAAAATGCACAATTTCTATTAAGAAGTGCATTTTTCACTTTTAGTTTTTTTGTTAATTTTTTTTTTTTTTTTTTTTTTAAAGATAAACCGTATGATCCAATGGTTAATAAAGAGGCACTGAGTGGAGCGACACTCACCCATCCATTGCCTCCTCGATCTTCTTCTTCCTCAGCTCGATCAGCTCCGGGGTCTCCATGCCGGCTGGTACTGATGAGAAGCCTCCCGGGGTGATCAACCCACTGAAACACACAAAGCGACACACAGCACACGGTGAGTTTATTGGTGAGCACAAACTTCAGAAAACGCCATACCGTCAAGCCTTGAGAAAGGTCTAAAAGCTGTGGGCACGCACGCACGCACCCTTCTGTTAGCAAAAAGCGAGGACATGAGATACGGACCAAATAACCCAGTCAAACACTAATGTGACTGGACACTTCCCGGCCCCGTTCTCAGGTCATTTACAGTCACACGCTAAATGAAAGAAATAGTTTTAAAGTTAATGTCGATCTCAGCACTGATGTCTGTCTGATACTTAAGCTTACACCTTACACATCTATAAAATGGATCCTTCGAAGTCTTTAGCTGCAAGGTTCATTTTTATTTTTGACATATCCCCAACATTAAAAACAGCTTTAGCCCGAAGCGCTGAGCCTCACACGCTCTGAGCTGAAAACACATGAACCCACTTTGAGCCAATAAATAAATGTGAGCAACTGCTGACTGAGATGTTTGTGGGCAGCCATGTTTGTGAGGTGCTACCTTTTTGATTTGCTTTACACTTCAGGGTAAGAAAACTCTAAATACGATTTAAGACTCATCTATTAATCATTATCAGCTTCTTGATTAAATCACTGACTGCACTGTGCACATTAAGCACCTGTCTGCTGGTGTGAAGAATCCGGTTTCATCTGGCTTCTCCTCGTCGCTCTCCTCCTCCTCCTCCTCCTCTGATGATTCCTCATCCGAGGGTTCTAGCTCGCCCCACGTTGTGTGGTCCACCTCTTCTTCCTCCGCCTTAGCCTAAATGCAGAAACATGTTAGTGTATTAGTCATCGTTAAGAGACGGCCATAATATGTGTAGCAATCGAAAACAAAAACCTAAACGGTGAAGACAAAAGACTTCAATTTGGATGAAATTCATACCAAGAAATGCACCAACAAACAATCATACACAAGAGTTACTGTTGGTGTAGGACTTAAAGTAACAGTATTTACACTTTTACATTGTTAAGAAGTTATTATGATGATTAGAATTATTTTTCTGAGGGTATATTGTGCACTCCTGACCTGGAAGTCTGCAGAATTGGTCCCGAACACGTCGCCGTAAAGGGGTTTGCCCATCTCGTCTACCGGGGGCTTCCCCCAGCCTCCGGCGTGATAACCAAAAGTACAGTTCTGATGAAGGGATGCAGATAAACAACATCAGGAAAAATGAGCAATAACTGATTCACTGACATATTTGTTAAACTGCTTTTTGGATATTTTGTTACCTCCGGGATGGGAGAGTTCAGTCCAGGGATCTTCAGGTTGGGATAGGAGGGAGGAGGTCCGTACCTCTGCATGGCTATCAACCAGGGAGGCGGCACCTTGTGGGCGTTCTGACGATGAGGACAAAGCAAAAATCCAAGTGAAATGCTCGCTCTGCTTCCTCAATTCGCTCCCCCTGTACTGATTGCATTTTCCAAGCTTAAAATATGCTCAGCATTCATTTGCGTGCCTGTTGGTGTTGCCTGCGACAAAAACACCGCCTGGATATATTTATATAATTGTCGTTACAGCAGCATTGTCCTCGTTACTGTGTCGGTGTAAACAAGTCCTGTCACGTCTTATCTGACACATTTATTCTCACAGCTTGTACATTCAACCACTTAACAGCAGTAACAGAGAGAGTGACATAATGAGATAGCAGGGAGAGTGATACTACAGAGCAGGACAGTAACAGCAAAACAAGAGCGGCTGATTTATTTCTGTCGCAACTGGAGCTTCATACAGTAGCTTTATATCACACTCTTATATAATTACAGAGTCTCATCACTGAGATCAAGATGAGCCCAAGAACACGATAAACAAAGACAGTATGAAGCTCTAAGATCACCAAGGCTCGGTTTCTGTTTATATGCGCTCAGATTTGTGTGTTTAAGAGAAACTGCAGTCAATTTAAAACACGTTGGCTGTTTTTTTGTGATTTAGTTCATTAAATTTGCACAACGTTTGAACAACAGTGAAACTCACAGGTCCAACTGGCATGCCCAGAGCGATACGCAGCTCATCGGACAGATCTCCGGGTTTCTTCTCTTTCAGACGAGTTTCAAACTCTTTACCCTGTGGAGCCACAAAACACAAAGTAGGTCATGGAGCGTTAGCGCTCATAACGTCCCTTTGATAAATGTACCTACGTGGTTCTGAATACATGTGAGAAAAGCGAGAATTCTTGTACCTCATAGTAAAGGTCTCCGTGGATGGTGAGCTTGGGCTTGATTTGCCATTTGAAGAAAGCATCGTGGAGTTTCTGGTAGTCGATGTCGATCTTTCCCATCTTGGGACGAACCTTCTCTCTCATTTTGGTTTTCATAGTTTTGGCATCCTCCTGCGAGTGGACAGAAAAACAGAATTACTAATCATGCAGTATTATTTCTGCTAATGTTGACTCAGACCATCAGAAGAACACCCACCTTCTCCTGCAGAGCCTCCCTCATCTCCTGGATTCCCGTCCTCCTGATGAACTCGGGCAGCTCGAACGGCGGCTTCTCGATACCTCTCTTTCCCTGCAGATACTTTCGTTTGAAGCACCAGTGTCTGGGCACCGGCACCGTGTTCCTGGTGGCTTTTAAGTGCACGAGCAGCTTGGGCTCCTGAGCTGTCACATCGTGCATTTCCACCACATCTGGACGAGCCACCAACTGAAGTGAAGTGGCAGCAGGAGAAATAAAAAGTTATCATCTATTCAGAATCAGGCACGGACTTTTAGACTGAAAACACAAACCATATATTTTTTACCTGTTTGAGTTCAGCCACTGTCAGCCGGTTCATCCTCCTCAGCTTCTTCTTGGATAGTTTTGGGACATCCGGCCTGATTTCCTGCACATGAGAAACATTTCAGATGTTCAGCACATGAGCAGACAACTACTCGTACTTTTTGCTCCGCTCTCGTAAAAAATGGAGGTGTTCAAACATCATCACTGTCGTCACTGTCTTTCTTCTCCTCCTCAAATCCTTTTTTCCGCAGCACAGCCGTCTCGTTCTTCTCCGACTTATCGGGCTCCTTCTCCTTCTCTTTCTTCACATCATCAGTCAGCTAGAAGAAGACAAGGACAGACAGACTGCATTAGAGGTGGGGATCAAAGTGGATGCGCTTATATTCAACTATGTCTGCTGTAGTCACCTTAAACGCCTCAAAAATTCGCTTGAAGAAGATGTAGTTGGGGTCGTAAATCTCTGGCTCCTCTGTGACGTACTCAATCTCCACCTCTTGCTCCTTCTCTTTGTCCTTCTCCTTGTCGCTGCTCTCCTTCTGCTGCTGCTCCGCCTGCTCCTTCTTCTCCTGCGCTCGCTTCTTCTTGCTCTTCTTTTTGCGGTTCCTGCGTTTGCGGTTTTTCTGAGGAAAAGTTTGGTTGACAAATTCAGAGACGGGACAAACAAAATTAAACAAAAACTGCCTCATAGTGGAGTCATTCATGCCGGGACCTACAAATCCTGTTTTTACAGTTTTGTTTGCTGGGTTGACAATTTTAAGTCGCGAGCGACAAATATCAAAGTCAATTCATCAAGCATGGACTCACAATGCTATGACTCTTAAAGGTGCTCATCTTAGATGCTTAAAAGAGGCTTACATCTTTTTTAGACATCTGGCTGTCGTCATCTGTCTCAGACATGGGCAATGCAGATGAATCCATATCTCCTCCCTCATCTTCGTCTTCATCCTCTTTTGAAAGATATACACATATATATGTATATTAAAAAAAACGTGGAGATCATACTGTAAAACTTCATTTTCCAATCAAACAAAAATATTTTTTTTGAATTGGACAACTTCAGACAATTATAGCTGGTCTTCCCAGTCCGTCACTACAGGACAAAACTGAATAAAAATACAAAGGTTTTTGGTTTAGCAGCAGTCTAACCAGATGACCGACCTATGGGATCAGTGAGTTGCTCCTGCCTGATCTCCTTCAGCTGGAGGATCTTCTCCAGAGCCTGAGGGATCTTGGGCCCAGTGACGCTCATCTCCTCGCTCTGCCAGCTCTGAAATTTACACCAGAAAAATGTGGGATTAGGGAAATTTTACGTGCACCGGTGTGTCTAAAAATAACAACAACAAAAACACCACTGTGTTTCAGCAAAACTTGGTACTAGAATGTTTGTATTAGACCACAATTTTGACTAATGCATGCATGTCTGGACACATAATACAAACAATGGTGGAAAAGGGGTCAAAGAATCTCATCTGGTCATGTATAATTAATCAACAGGTCAGCAGAGATTTTCAATATCTTTAAAAGAAACTTCGGAACAGTTTTCTGAGAAGACGAAGTAACGCTACATACGGGAAGGAGTGGTGGTTTACCTCTCTGTTGTCCTCTCCAGGAGGAGGCGGCACTCTGTGTTTCTGAACTGGTAACATGCTGACACCTGGAGGCAGAGGCCCTAAAACACACAGAATTATTATCAAACAAAAAAACTCCTAAAATGTGCCGTTTCAGAAGAAAAAAAGAAATTAAAAAATGTATTTCAAATTCATTATATAACATTTCGTGTTATTTAAAACTCGCTTAAACTCACCTCTGATTGGAGTGACAGTGGGCATGGACCTGGGCTGCATCTTGGCCATCTCGTGCTGACGCTCCTGTTCCAGCAGCACTGCAGCCTGACGTACGAGGACGTACGAGGGGGACAGAAATGAATATGTTTATAATTTGCAGTAGCACAAAAGAGAAATTTTGCACACAACCAAACAAAAACAAAAAAAATGTCTGTGGTGTCATTCTTCCACAACATTTAACCCCAAGTGAGGGTGCCAGCACACTAATAAAAGTCATGGCCTTGCTTTCATATTCAGATTCTCACAGCACACCATACAGGACCCACTATGCTGATTCATCTGTCACTCCCACTCCACTCTCCCTCATTTGTGAACGAGATACTTTAAAATTCTCCACTTGGGGCAGCAACTTGTTCCCACACCAAAGTGGGTTTTTTCACCCTTTTCCACCACGCAGCTCCTCAAGAAAATATTTCAACTGAGAGTTTTTCACCCTCTTACCCTTTTCTGTTGCTCCAAAAGATCGTGTTCATCCATGACATGGGAATCGCCCTGAGAGAGCCACAAACAATAACAGCCAGTCAGTGAACACAATAGTGTGTTATTCTGATTTACACATGACATTACATTAAAGTCTTCAGGTCTTTTTTAAAATTGTGCTTTAAGTTATGATCACATCTCAGAATTTACTCCAGGGCTCTAGAGTGCGACCACATTTTTCAATGGTGTGACTAAAATAAATAAATAAATAAATAAAATTAAAAAAAAGCGATATTGATTCATTAAATCCTGACTCGACTTTTGAATATGTGTTTTGCCAGAAACGCCAGGAGCTCAGGTTAAAGCTCACAAAACTATTTCAATAACCTCCAATCAGCAAATGAGAGCAGGTAAACGGATTCCACACAAAGGCGTAAACACCGAGCGGACCCGACGCATCAGAATCAGCTTTCTCTTTTTCGGCTTTCTCACTCGGCGACACGTACACGCCGTCGGGGCTGAAAGCAGACAGCTCACTGATTCTGATGCGTCTGCGATTTGCCACTTTGTGTTTACGTCTTTTTTGCGTTCGATTCTGAGCTGCAGATTTTGTCTTTCTCAAACCCAAATTCACTGAACCAGCAGCAAAAGAAGATCCAAACTACACTTCACATTTGATAAATCATCAGTAATCTTCTCTCACGTTTGCCGTTTTGTTTCCACCACGATAAACTCACTGTTGTTTACAGCGCTGTCGGACGCTGCCTTTTCTTTCTTTTTTAACTTAAATGACCTCGGACAAGAAAGCCTGATTTCTGCTGTTCAATACTGAAGACGTTTAAACTTTTTAAAACTATGCAAAATTACAGAATATTTTTAAGGTTATCTGCTATAAAAAGCCAGGCCAGGAAAATCTCCTTCATGTTTTTCTGAGTTTTATTCTCAGTTACTTTGACACAAAGGCATCTGCTGTGATGCTTACTCCTCTGATGAAGTCTCACAAGTGTCAGTACTGATAAATGATCAGAATTATAATATTTCTGACTGTCTGAGGCAAAATTGAATCGAATCGAATCAGCACCTTGTGAATCACAATCGAATGGATTGTAGAAAAAAGTGATGATACCCAGCCCTAGTGAGTAGCCTAGGCCGACAGAAGTGGATGTAGCTTTGGGTAATGACAAAAGATGAAAAGAACTATTGATTATTTTTTCTCTAAGTTAAGGCCTGATCCGTCTGAAATTGATAGCCAGTGCTCTGACACAGAGCCATCAATCTCTGAACGCTGAAAAAGCACAGTGTATCCAGAAAACACATTTTATGCAGCGATAAATGCACGGCCCAAGTGTCCCCCCTCTCTCTCTCAGAGGCCGAGATGATGATTAAGTTTAACATTGTCTACAATATTGCCAAAGAGTGCCAAAGCACTTTAAGCACAAGCACTTTTTCAGTAAAGTATTTTTCTTGTAGAACTGTGCTCCAAATAAAGAGTTAGGCGCACCAGTGCAAACCTTGGCAAAAAGTTAGTCTAGAGCCCTGAACTCTACGCTTTGAATGCAAAGAAAAATGGCAAAAATGAGTGAAACATTAAACTTTAGGTCCAGCTATCCTCACCTGCTTGGCTCTCTCCTCTTGCTGTAACATCATGGCTGCTCTATGCTGAGCCATCTTCAGCTGATCATCCTGTGTGAGGCCAGGTGGTGGCAAACCAGAGTGGTCCATGCCCATGTGTATACCGGGTGGAGGGGGCCCGCTAGGAATCATGCTCATAGCTGGGATCATACCCATACCAGGAGGCATGGGGGGCATAGGCATTGGGGGCATGGCAGGGATACCTGGCATCTAGAGAGGAGGAAATACAGGAGACTGATGTAAATGTGAAGCGCGAAAGACTGAAGTGAACTTGTTTGTGTGACCATCTGAGTGAGATATTAAGGTGTTCAGTGAATTTCTGTTTCGGTAAATTGCTTCTTAGTACCATTTAGCAGAGGTCTACAAACAGACAAAACATACTCAACTGTAACACATTTGCAAGAGTGAAAACTTAAATAAAGGTACTTTCGTCTGCTCCGTTGAGTTAAAACAGCAGATAGCTCTATTATATTTGATTTAGTAGAAGCCCGCCCTGACAGAACGAGAAGCATGTCCTCCTAGAACGGGATCTTTTCCTTGTTAAGTAAATGTGTAACACTGTAAATTTTGCATACCTTGTCTATGAACTTGCTTTAGTTATTCACAGACTAAATCCTGAGGCCACTAAGGTGGAAGCCTTCTGCCTCCTGGCTATGCCAACGATTCTGATCTTAAAAACTGAACAGGATTGGTGACACAGGGCAGTGCTGCCTGAGTCCAGCACCGACTGGAAACGCATCAGACTAATTGTTGTGGACTAAGCTCTTGTGACACTTGTAGAGGAACCAAATGGCTTGTAAAAATGGGCCAAACACCCATTTTAATGAAGCAGCCCCATAAGACACTGCGAAGGACCAGGGTAAATGCCTTCTCAAAGTCCGCAAAACAAATAGCGGTAGACTGGATGGGCAAACTCACACACACCTCAAATATCCTTGAGAGGATAAAAAGCTGGTCCAGTGTTCAAAAATGGCAACCGTTAAACATGTAAATCAAAATATAGAAAAAACACTACACTGACATGTGGTTCACCATTGTATACTGCAGTATTAAACAGATATCAGCGTTTCCCTCCAAATTACCTGGGAGCCCATTTGTTTATCATCAGGTTTGCTGAGGAGAATCCCAGTCTGTGGAGGGACACGTACAAGACACAGTTTCTTTAATTTTAAAGAAAAGGCGGGGAGGTCAGAGAAACAGAGCTAGGATAGCTAGGATTTACTAATAACTTTTCCTCAGACTTTATTCAAGACTAGTCTAGCGTAGCCTGAAAGGTCATCAACAGTTAGAAAAAGCTTCATCACCATACCAAACAGCTGAGCGATGACCGGATAAAACTGAATTTAAACGCATTTACCTGCATCATGTAGCCCTTCAGTCTGTCAATCAACTCCTCTCTGGGACCTAAAGAGAGAAAGAATGAATCGGAAACAGCTGTTAAACAAGGTAGATATGAATCTAGGCTTGTAATATGTACACCAAAAATGTACCAGAACAACTCTGAGCGCATTTTAAAGTTGTGCAAAACTAGCTAACGCTGACCGCTTCGTATTAAAGTTAGCAAAGCAGCTAAACCGCTGCACTAGTTACAGAACTCATATTAAGGAAAATAGCTAACCAAATGGTCATAACTTTATCCAACTTGCATCACAGGGATTAAAATGTCACGTACTCGATTAATTAGTGCGTGAAATGAACTCAACAGAGTGTAAACATAACGCAGGCCTAGCTTAAACTCGTTGCAACGGAAGCATTGCGTTTTAACGCTACTAGCTAAAGTTAGCAACTGGCTAGCTGCCGATAGCCAAATACTGTCTATGTTAGTGCTCTACGCGGGTGTTCTTCTTACCCATGTTGGGTACTCCCAGCTCTGCCAGCTTGCCCTGAAGATCCGGGATGCTCCATGTATTCAGAGCTGCAATAGCACTCCCCAAATCGGACGGGAGAGAGTCAGTGCCCGGCGGTCCGTCGGATGCCATGTTGAGGTTAGCTCAATGGAACAACGGCGGCAGCGAAGCACACGCGAGAGCTTGGGAAAGACGCAATGCACCACGGGACGTGAAGTATGAAGAGAGATTTTTTCTTTTAATTCAATGCACACTTACCCCAATAATCAGTCAGAACACGTGCTTTCAAAATATAAATTCCTAATAAGAGAAAACATAAAGAGGGGCAAAAATCATATTCTTCAACTGTAGTCAATACATTTGTGTGATCTCATAATCCGTCATCATTTCAGACAATGCACACACAGCCTAGTCACCCTCAGCTTGAACTTTAGCCATCAGGTAAAAAGATACAGACTAATACAATCCCATACAAACAGACGCTAATCTGTGGCCCCAATCCCCCCCCCTCCCCCCCATAGACTGTGATCATTTACACATTTCTGTGCGATCATTACACCCTAAATTCTGTTTATTATCTACATGTTATTATTATTATTATTATTATTATTATTATTATTATTATTAATTTAATTGTTTGTTTTTTTTAAATTTTTTTACTATTTGTTCTTTCTGTCTATTTCATAGAAATAACGCTCATGGACATTACACCTTATTTATAAATCGTATTTCTGTTTATTAAAACCTTATTTAGCATAGTTCCAACAGCACCCCCCCCCCCCCCCCACACACACACACTCAACGTGCAATATCACTGACCACACTGCACCTCTCAATGCACCTGCTAGTTGGATGGCATGTATGTGTATGGATATAGATGTAAGCGTGTATGTGGAAATATGTGTGTGTATGTACGTACGAATGCATATATGTATATATTCATATATTCATATATGTATGTATGTGTGTGTGTGTTGCTGGTGTATGTATAACTTGTACATATCTTTCTTGTGTAAATGTAAATTTGTTGTGTAAATACTTTGGCTATTGTGTACTTCACACACATGGAGAGATGCCAAACTGCCTTTCATTGTTCTTGTAACAGTAACAATAAAAAAGCTATTCTATCTGATTCTATTCTAGATGCGCTGCTACCCGAAGTCACTAGATGTCATTGTTGGCTGCTTAGACTTGAAATCCTGTAAATGATGCCGTTAGAAGATTAAAAAACTTCTCTATTTTTACATTCATAACATACAAGTCTACTGAAATTTAAAAATAGTTATAAAATAGAAATACTGTACGTAACTAAACTTCAAAAAGAGTCTAACACTTGGTAAATGTGGCGGTTTTTTTTTTAGTTAGGATAAGTATTTACAGAGCGATATAAAGGGATTTTTGTCTTTTAAAGGGCAGCTTATTGCATGTGAACACACAGTACCATAATGAACTACAGTATCAAGTAAAATCTGCTGCAAACAAAGAGCACAACACGACAGAACAGTGCACGAATCCCTCCCTTTCAGTGTAGTTTTATGACCTGTGGGCACTGCGCAGTCGCATTGAAACAAGGGTACACAGCGGCAGCAGGGCGTTTCTTCTGTATAGAAAAGAGGGGAGGGTACAAGAAGGGTACATACTAAACATGGAACGCAGAGCATGTTGAATTTCCGTGTAGCTATTTTTTTTTTCAGAGGAAACGCATTTGAAGGTAAATATGAGTTTTCATCCTTCAACATCACTTTGCATCAGCAGTTTAGTGTCGGGCTGCACTTTGCCAATCGCGTTTGTCCTCCTGGCATGAACTTCTTCTTTTTTAAGAGCAGAACTGGAAGTTTGTGAGTTATTTTTTAGGTTAGTTTGTGATGCCGGAACAAACCACAGTGAAACAGCAGTCTGTCCCAGATTTCACGAGAATAATAACCATCAATCATTAATCATTAATGTGCTGATTCCGCAAAATTTGCTTTTGCTGTCTTACGCTTTATTATTATTGTTATTATTATTATTATTATTATTGGTTTTAACTGTGTCTGATGGAAGTGAAGCCAAAGGAAACTCGTCAAACCGCTGTTCGCTTTGCTGGTTGTGTTTCGTTCTTTAATTTCAATGTTTTCCCAGGGACCACACCTATCTATCACAAAAGCGACTTACTTATCTGTGTGAGCCATGCGTCCAAGTTAAAGTTTTATAAAGAGCTAAATCTGCGTGAGCTGAGGCGCATGCTCCAACGAGCATTCTCCAAATGTAGCGCAGTGTTTCTAAAAGCTGTGTTCTTCTGCAGACTCTGATGAGAAAAAAACACAGTAGTCACCATGTTCCCTGCAGCGGTCACAGTGCGTGCGTGCGTGTGTGTGATCTCTCTGTTGGTCTATTTTCTCCAAACACTTTGGATATTTTTTCTCACAGTAAACTGTGTTGCAACATGAACCCCTGCATGCAGAAATACACCACAGGCGGTCAGAAGGCTTACTCATGCCACAAACTCTTGACTCCACCCTCCCAAAGGCAACACTTACTTACTATCAGCATGCATTTAATCAGCTCGAGTTGTGAGGAGGAAACTGGACTCAGACAATCATCAGCAGAAAAGCATTAGTCATACATTGCTGATGATTGCAGTGTTTTCACGGCCTTTGCATGCCTGCTGCTTCAGTCGTGTGTGTTTCTACCCATGGCTGCACGACCCCTATGTTAAAGGAAACATCCTGCTGATGTGCCAAAACAAATAAGTAAAAGAGCCGGGTTATGGGTTGGATAAAAGTGCACATTCTCAGTTTTCTTGTCATTATACTAAGTGTTGCATTGCTAGATGATACAGTACAGTACACACATGCATGCGCATTCTTGTGTGCTGCCACCCGGACTGGGGGGAAGGCTAAGCATTTGTGTTGGGATATGGAGTGAGGGTATGTAGGCTGCATGTATTTCTCATGTGAGGAGAAGTAAAATATTCATTAGAGTCCGACTGAACTGTTGTTGGGTAAAATGTGCCCCGATGGCAGCCAGCAGAGGTAAAAACCACACGACTAAAGTTTTAACAGAACACGTTATGATCCTTTGTTGTTGGTTTAAGTAATGGGGTCATGGGTGTTTTGTCATGGAACCAACTTAGAGTGACATGCATATTGAAAGCATATGAGTAATTGTTTGTGGTCTGCAAGCATTTCATGGTAGTGGGTGTGTTTTGTGAGGGGCAGTGGCGTTTTTCCTCACAGAGCTGTCACCTGACACACTTCTGCCTATAGCCAGTAGCTCCTCCCGTTCTAGGAAAAGTTAATTAGGTATTAAGTGAATTTATAGGAGTGCTCAAACATGTCATTCAAGTGACAATGGGCATACGTTAACAGTTGGAAAATAAAGATGTTGAAATCAGGCGTAACTCCTCCTTCCTGCCACATTTGGCACATCCCTCGCTGGAGGTTGACTATAAAAGTAGTACAGAAGAGTCTGTCTGGACTGGTTTGGCAGTTCTTGGGATCAAACTAGAAGGTGCAGTTTGGAGGAGAGGTAAGAAACAAACACATGGGCCTGACATAAATCTGAAAACCTGCATTTTTAACCAGACATTTGTTAGGATTTCATGATGGACTTTGCAGTGAGGGGAAGAACAGTGAAGCACATTTTTATTAATGTCATAAAGGGATGGAAGTGGTCAGCAGGATGGATCCATGTATTCGTATTTATGCCGTATGCTGACCGCACCATCCTAATGTTTTTGCTAAAATTGAGTCTCATTAGACCAAAAAATTTATATTGTTCAATTCTGCAGAACATGTGTGAACTGTAGCCTCAATTTCTTCTACTTAGCTCACGGGAGTGTCCCACTGACGTAGCCCATCTGCTTGTTGTGTGTGTGTTGTGTGTTTAGAGACACTCTTCTGTTTACTTTGGTTCTAAAAAGCTGTTATTTGAGTTACTGTTTGCTTCCCATCACCTCAAAGCAGTCTGACATTTCCATTTTGACTTCTGACATCAAGAAGACTTTCACCAGAGAACTGCCCCGCGCCAAAATTTACTCCGTTTTGGCTCATGCTCTGTAAACTGTAGAGATTGCTGGGATTTCCCCACAGCAGATTAGCAGTTTCTGAAATACTTAGACCAGCCTGTTTGACAACAACTGTGCCACATTCAAGGTCACTTAAATCACATTTCTTCCTCATTTTGATGCTCAGTTTGATCTTCAGCAGGTCGTGTTGACCATGTTTAAATACCTGAATACATGTGATTGGCTAATTAGATATATGCATTAACAAGCAGTTTAACAAGTGTAACTCTAGAAGCCTTTTCACTGAAGATATTTTCGTGTCCACATTTAAATAGTACATACCTTTATGTAAAAAAGAAAAACACTGTAGTGATGCTAACACTGATATGTGGTACAGATGCTAAATAACTCTTTATAAAGAATGCAGGAAGAAGCAGAAGTAGTTGTTACAGTGGTGGCAAAAGTGCCTTTGTTAGTGTGAGTAGTAATGCTCGTGGTAAGAAATATAATAGTTGTGGTGCAGGCAGCCATTATGCAGCACTTTCAGCTTTGCTAGCTGTAGCTTTAGGGATCTATTAGCAGAAATAATGTGTAGTACTCATGCAAATGACCCTAATGTAGTTTCATCATGCTAGCAGCAATAGAGGCACATGTGCAAACACAAGTCTTAGTGTTGTGTAATTGAACAAGCTGGGAAACCTGCTGTCACAGCTGCATGCTCAGTTTTTGGCTCTCTTAGCAGCAGCATTCTTCACTCAGTCAAATGGGCCATCTTTGTGGGTGTGGTTCTCTGTTAGCAGGAGGAGGAAACTCTTACATGGCTCCACTGCTACACAAGCCAGTGAAAGCCACTCTCTTTTCTGTTGCTGCTGTGACGGACACCTGTGGACTGAAAACAGGAAGTGCGTATCTTTATGTGCATATCTGAGGTGAGGGAGTGAAAAAAAAAAAAAAGGCTGAGAGAGTTGAAAGAAGATAAAAATAAACGCCTTCCACTCTGTGTTTATTGGAAAAGACGCAGACTCAAAGCAACAAAGTGAGACTAACTCTGTCCAAAGCTCCAGTTCTGTCTGCGCCGGCACTAATGATAGAAATGCTTCTTCATCTCAGCCTCTGCTTAATTAAAGCGTCTCACAGAGAGCTTGTGCTTGTTCTTTGCCTCATGCAACCTTTATTGTGCATCAAAATACACACACCCCTGCTTTGTTATTAATGTGCTTTTCTGATTAAACATTGACTTTAAATTTAGTTCTCACTTACACTGTGCACACATTCAGTGCACCACAGTAAAAGTATCACAGATGTGCCAACTTTGCCGGGCTTTTCTAAGAATGCACATATATGGATGACTGCAAAGAAACAAGGACGCCTCGTTTGTCTTTTAAACTCTTAGTGTCTGTGCACATGGAGGGTGTGCACAGCCTCAGCTTTTGTTCTGTGATGTACGCGTAGATAGTATTGGTATGTACAAACTTGTATCTTGGATCTCACTGGATAACCTTTTCACTTTTGTGCTCAATTTCTCACTTTCTTTGTTTTTGTGCAGGGTTGTCCGCTGCCGTGATAAGGACAGGGTGTGATCCTGCACTGCGTGAACGTGGCAAAAAAAGAACAACAGACGGGGACTGGTGTTATCTGGATCTTTTGTAATGAGGAAGACGTCTCTACTGTGACAAGCTTTGGATTTTTGAGCTTCTCCGTTTGTGACTGCAATCAAAGCATCCAGCTAGAGTGCAACCACATACACCACAGCCAAGCAGCAGACTAGCCTCATCAGTGTTTAATAGCATCTTCATAGCTACTGATGTTTTATTCTAACTGAAGATTGAGCCTTGAAGCCATTACCACTGTGTATCAGGTTTACATCAGCACAGTGCTTTAGATTATAAAAGCTCAATAGGCTGCTGTTGCGTCTTTAATAATTGACACATCTTTACTTCTTATTGTGGTTCCAAAGAGAATCAAATTGATAGCAGCTGTCAGTCCTACTGTTCTCCGTTAACTCCACAAGCTCAAGATGGCAGAGCAGCCCATTTATGCCACAGGCATGGCCTACAAACTGAGGAGCCAGTGGGATCGTGATGAGGGCCTGGGGCAGAACCACAATGCGGTGAAGTTCTTGGGTCAGGACTATGATTCTCTGAAAGCCCAGTGCCTTCAAAGTGGGAGATTGTTTGAGGACAGCCTGTTTCCTGCTGTAGCGTCATCTTTGGGATTCAACGAACTCGGCCCCAGATCGGCAAAGACCAGCGGCATGCGCTGGATGAGGCCCACGGTGAGAAATTGCGGCGGTGGCCGTGTTTTTGTGTCTTTTGCCCAAGCGTGGGTAAGGGGAATATAGAAGCCTTTCACATCATTTATTGTAGATGTTTAAAGTTATAGACGGTGTTTCCAGATTTATTTACTGTGTTTTTTAGAAGGTTAATATCATTTTAATGTCAGACAGTTATAATACACTGTGTTGCTAAAAGTATTCACTACCCCATTAAATAATTAAATGGAGGTTTTCCAATCACTTCCTTGGACATAGGAACTGTGATAGGATTCCACCTGTGCAACAAGTCCAGACATGAAATTTCCTCACTACTAAATATTCCACAGTCAATTGTTCGTGGTATCATAACAAAGAGCAAGCGTTTGGGAATGACAGTAACTCTGCCAGTGTGCTTAATGCTTTAACATAGCAAGAAATGTTGGTGATGGCCACTTCCTGTTCCAACATCACTGCACACCAGTGCACAAAGCAATGTCCATAAAGACATGGATGAGTGAGTGTGGTGTGGAAGAACTAGACTGGCCTGCACCTCAACCTGAAAAAAAAAACACCTTTAGGAAGATCTGAAGATGTTATACCTGCAAAAAGTGGACCATCAACATATTAAACCATATGTATTAAGAATAAGATGTCACTTGAATTCATATAGGTGTGAAGACAGACGAATTAATGCTTTTGGCAACCTAGTGGCGCTGTTTTTCTACAGTGTAGCAGACCACACCCCTGAATTGTATTAGGTCTTATCTGGCTGCACTGCATCACAATGCAAATGTCTGACTCATGCCTACAAATGCCTCCCTCAGATATTTGGTGGTTTTTAAAGTAGCAGCTCCTTTGTAAACAATGTGTAATGTCTGAACGAGCCACTAACAGTAGAGTAGGTAATTGTCTGGAGAATTCACAGCAAGCAAGTGGACATCTTGATGTCCTGCACATGACTGCAGCACCATAGCCTGAGCCATAGTATTTTAAATATGTGCACCCATCTGACAAGAGCTATCTGCTGTTGCATGCCCTGTAGTCTAAAACTCGTGTTAGTGTGCACACATTTAGTGCACCAGTGCCTAAAAAAACCATGTCCCATGACCACCTGCAGTGGGTGTGTTTAAGCAGAGCTGGCAAGCACTAACATTTGACAGCAGTCCCAATCTAAGCAATTCGCTGTTGTTCTGGCAACAAAGCCTCTGCACCCCACTTCCACCGGGCGCACCTTGATCTTCCAGCCTCTGTCCTCTGCCTCAGCTGCCAAGTTGGCACACCGCAGCTTCTTACGCTCGAATCCTTCCTCAATTGCGTCCTCCCATGGTACCGTCGGCTCAATGATGTAAGCACGTTTTGGAGAGTTAGACCAAAGGACGAGGTCTGGTCGCAGAGTAGTTGTTATGATCTCTGCGGGAAAAATTAGCCTCTGATCCAAGTCCATGTGCATCTGCCAATCCCTGGCAACCTCCAGCGGTCCCAGGTCCGGGGTTGGGGGGCTCGTCCTCGGCTTGTCTCCCTCCCGGACAAATGCTTATGAAAACTGACGCTCCTCTTGGTTCGTGAAAGGTTGAGCGTTGATGGATTTTCTTTTGCACTCAACTTTCTCGGCTAGACACCCGAGGACCTGGTTGTGTCTCCATGTGTATCTGCCCTGAGTAAGGCTAGTCCTACAACCAACCAAGATGTGCTTGAGTGTGGCTGGGACTGTACACAGAGGGCAAGATGGGTCCTTTCCAAACCACAGCTCCAGATTTATTGGGGAAGGTAGCACATCGTATATCGCTCAGATGATGAAACTTAGTCTATTAGACTCCATTCCCCAGATTTCACTCCATGTGCGTTTCCTCTCCCAGTTCATCCAGCGATCCTGCTTGGTCAGCGCTACCGCTCTAGCATGTCTTACTGTTTCCTCCTGTCGACGCACCTCCTCCACTACCATTTTCCGATGTTCGGTTACAGATGCCTGTTGCCACCGAGGTGTTACTGCTTCAAGTCCAAATCCTCCTCTGCCCTGTTGGACGTGGTGGGTCACGTCCAACAGGGCAGAGAAGGACCTTATTTATTTTATTTACTTTCTGTCATATAGTTGCTGGGTTATAGGCGGATAAGACTGTTTATTATGGGCAAAGTTTAAAATAATAAAGTCATTGTATATCAGAATATGAGCCAAAAGCTCAGACTTCAGACTGCTGTAAATGATTTGTTTCAGACATTTCGTTATTATTATTATTTTCTCTGGACTCTGCATGATGTCAAAGAGAGGGCATATTCCAGATATGGTCATCTCAAACCCTGAAGTTCCAACCATCACCTATAACAGCTCACCTCTAAGGTCTTTTATTACCTGGTACACTTAAGCAAGCTTTCTTCACAGACTTGCGGTCTTATGAGGGGCCTCTTATATCACATCGTCTACCATGTCATGTCTTTTCTTCTCTCATCACCTTTTACTCTGTTATAAATACACCAGTGTGGTCTGTGAAGCAGCACCAGAGAAGAAAGTGGAATTGTATTTGTGAGCATGCCTTGAACACGGTGTGCTCTCTTTTTTTATTCTATTTGCAGACACTGTGGCAAGTTGCTGTTGTCAGTTCTGCAGTAACAGAGCGAGCTGTGGTCTTAAAAGCTTTGCCTTGTGATAATTTCGGCTTTCTTTTGAGTATGCAGATCGTCACGTTATCATGAGTGTATGTTTTTTGTTTCTTTGTTGCATCTAATGCTTTTCTGAGGTCTCAGCCTTCCAGAAATAGCACTTCATAATGCATGCATCACCTGCACCACAGGATCTGTAATATTTACACTAAGAGGGTCATGATGCCCCCCCCGCCAAAAGGCTTTGTGTGAGTGTTTAAAAATGCCCAGGATGCCTCAGTGAGTTAGGCCATGTGTTGAATAGTTGGCATGTTTGCTTAGCATGACACAAAATATTTGTTTTTATAGCTTCGTGGGGTTTCTCACGCTCACCACACTGAGTACAAAAAGGTTTAGGAAGCAGGAAGTTGTGCAAATCAAATGTGAACAAAAAACACTAGACTGGGAGATTTTTCAGAAAAGAGCTTTGACAACTTTAGGATTTGCTTGCCTAGCTCGCTACAATGACTAAGAGTATTGTGCTTGAAGCTAGCTCCATTAATCCCAAAGAAAACTACCTTCTTACAACTTCTTACTCAATTTATTATTTGGTATTAAACTAATAAAAAAAGACTCTACTTGATCAGTTACTTTATTAGAAGCTGTTTTAACTGTGTCTACTAGCTATAATTAGCTAAAATAGCTTTTGTGTGTATGAACTGCCACCTTGATACCCGCTGCTCCCAGGAAGCAACTTAAAACAGTTCACTCCATCTGTCGATCTAAGAATACATGAATTTTAATAAGGTATAAACAAGCAGATCATCTGTAGAATAGAGCATTTTGTATTTATTATACTAGCAGATGTCTGTGCTACAGTATTGTCTGGCCTGTTTATGATGTTAACCCTAAATTTAAATGAAATGCTGCTTGTGTTGTAGATGCATTTAAAAAAAACAAACAGGTCATTTTTAATTCAATTAAATTCAATTTTATTGAATCACAACAAAAGTTGCCTCAAGGCGCTTCATTCAGCCCTGTGCTAAGTGGTTTCCAGGCTATGTGATAATTTCATAATATGTGATAGAGATAAGAATCTTCAGGAGCCTGAGCTGTACCCGTGTGCCAGGTTTGGTTGCTCAATTCCTGATAGTGTTTGAAGAGTTGGCAGACAAAGAAACAAGCACACAGACAGAAATGTTGCGTGTTCCTCCTGCACTAATCCAGAGTTGTTTCTAAACCTTGACTGAAAGACTACATGTTTTAAAAACTATTTGGAGCCCACGTGTTGAAAAGTAGAAGTTTTGTTTTGTGCGTGCAAGATCTGGTTAATTGTCCCAAGCTTCAGTTTAAAAGTAGCAATCTGACAAGATAGACCAGACAATTGCCCAGCTCGATTCACACATGACGGATACGAGAGAGCGGCATTGGATTGTCTGCCAGCTAAGAGTACAATGACTGTTTCCCAGGGAAGAAATAAATGCATGTATCTGCTGTGTAGTAAAGTTTGTAACAGACAGTAAGTACATAAATAAACTGGGAAGTTTGCTGTGTTCGTTGACTATGTTGGACTGTTGCAGAGCAGGATGTGGGTTGCACAAGAGACATTATACGCAGAGACATAGCACTCAATTCTGAATTGCTGCCCTGCTACACATGAGTTTAGGTTTCCTGCAGCTGCCAAATCCCACTTTAACTCCTGACTGTAAGCACTCCTGTCAGGGGTTTCAGGCTCCTGGTAGCCACGGAGCTTGAAAAAGACACTTAACTTTAGATTATAGAATCAAAGTGGGCAGCTTTGTAGACTTGCTTCATTAGCTCTGTTATTGTTGCTTCAGTTCATGTCTGACACTAATCATCAGTTGGAGATAAGACTGATAAAGATGCAGTGTTAAATGACAGATTACTTGCATAAATCTCTAATGATTAATTTTTAATGTTTCTTCTATCAGGGAATGGGTACCATTGGTATTCTTGCTATCATTGTTTGGGTTTCCAGAGCAGGTTCAATGAGATGAAAATGAGAAAAGAAAGGGAGGAAGACGACATGTTTGCAAAATGTATGTCTGAAGGCAAAGAAGTGCTAATTTGTGTGTTTGTGTGTGTGTGTGTGTGTGTGTGTGCACCGACAGGAGCTCTGCAAACGGCCCGAGTTCATCGTAGATGGAGCTACTCGCACTGACATCTGTCAGGGTGCTTTGGGTAAGTCCCATTGGGAGTGTTCCCAACTGTTTCAGTGTTACTACTGCATGATTCATCTATTAGACCCGAGGGGTAGAACTGAGATTTAATCTGGCAGAAAGCAAAAGAGAACACTGCCAAAAGAACAAACAAACAGGTAACTGAGTGCATAGATGTTAGTTGCTGTGCTAAATCTAGGGAGATGCTGGATGCAAGTCATGAATAAGTGAAGCTTCCCTCTACTCCGCATACAGCATGAACTTCAGCGAGACACAGAACCTTTCACAGCAAAAATCTGATATAGAGAGTGGGATAATCCAGATATGGTCTTGTGGTAGTTCTTTCGGGGAAAAGAAAAGTTTTAGTTTTTAAAAAATATATATTTTTTATTTTATATAACATTTATAATTTATGCCTTGTCATATCTGTAAGCAAAGGCATCTTCCATTTCTTTCAGTAGATATCTTAGGCACTGCCAAAAGTATCGCAAAAACCTCCAAAATCCTGAATCAGAAAACATAATACATTACTCTGTTGAAAAGGATCAGTGTTCGTGTAAACAAGACTAAGAAATCACTTTTTAAAGGCTTTACAGACTTCAAATCAGAAAACCTTTTTCCCCCCATAGAGGTCTTTTTGCAGCTGCATGCAAAAACCATATAGAATGGAGGCTCCACCTACATCTATATTTCCTACTGTCTATGGACACAAAAAAGTTTAGGAACTCCTGCGTGTTACTTGTATGAAAATATAAAACTCAATGACTTTATTTTTATCTTGAGTATAACTTTCAGCAGAGAAGTGTAGCACTGTTGTGTGTCAGTAACACAGCCAAAATAAAACCTAAAGTTTCAATAACATGTCAGTCACAACTCCTCCCATAAAAGACAAGATAACACAACACCGAACGCAACACGGTTTTGACGGTAAAAGGATAATTGTAGGTCTTGTAACAGAGAATATGATGACAGTCAAACTGCTAAATGAACTATGCCAGTCATTGGCTTCCCATCTTCTAGCCAATGCTCTTTGGCAACACAGTATAATAATGGAAGTGGCAACTGTGGCTTGAACCCACTATGGAAGTCCTACTAACAACATGAGTGAGTCATGGCGAGTCTGAGATTCTGTGCTCGCCTCTCCCATTTCCCAGAATGCAAAGCCTGTGCAAACCTTTACTCTTTGTGGGTGAATTCCAGTTTTGTGTGTGGCTAAAAGTTGAAATTATTTGCTAATGTAAACACAGACTCGTGCTTATCATGACAGCTCTCAGTTGATTTATAATGGTAGTAAAACTGTCTTTGCGTTTCTTCAGGGGACTGCTGGTTGCTGGCAGCCATCGCATCGCTGACCCTAAATGACCATCTCCTCCACAGAGTGGTTCCTCACGGACAGGGTTTCCAGCAGGGATATGCTGGCATCTTTCACTTCCAGGTAATGACTACTGACAGCTTCATATCCTTTCCTTTTGTTTTTTCCAAACATATCAAAGGATAGCGCCTGAAAAACACTGCAGACAGCTGTTACACGTGACCAGCTGCAAGCGGTTATCAGGCCAAAAGCAGGTTACTGAGGCCTGAATATGGGTATGGGCTCTCAAACTAAGTGCAAGTGATTCCAAACATGACAATTTATACGCAGGTTGTGATGTCGGCTGCTTATATAACACAGATGAGCTGCTGAGCAATGCTGTTTTTTTCCCCCCTCAATTCCTCAATGACGACTTTCAAACTGAGGTGGAAAACTGATATTTATCTGAAGATATGGGGAAGCTGTGAAACACCAGAGATTGGACTTTTGAATTCGCTGCATCTCACTGCTTCCTGTTGTGTTATTTTGTTGTAGAAACAGGACATAATGCAACACTTCTTGCTGTGCAACTTTTTTTTTTTTTTTTACGATTTTTGTGGGCATTTCTGGGCACGAGCTGGTGCACATGTTAGAATCTAATCCACACAAGATCTGGCAAGTATATATACATTGTAGACCCTCACTAATATTCGGTTAAAAGCCCCATAGCAGATCGATTCAGAGCTTGAGATCAGAGCTTTAGGAAGGACATTAAAAAAAAGCTTAATGTTAGTCTGCTCTGTCCATTCCAAAACCAGTTATGATGTGTTTGGGATCATTGTCCTGTTGGAATACCCAGCTGAGTCCAAGTTTCAACCATTTAGTAGTTGCTTTGAGGTTAAGTTAAAGAATTTATTATTCCACCCATGTGAAATGTACCAGTACCGCTGGCAGCATAACGGCCCCAGAACATGATGTTACCGCCACCGTGCTTGCCAGTCGGTGCAGAGTTCTTAGATGTGAAAGCCTCACCTTTACTCGTCCAAACACATCTCGTCATTGTGGCCAAATAGTTGAATGTTTGTTTTGTTTTACCATAAAACTTTTCACCAGGAGGCATTTGGCTTGTCCATGTGGGGAACTGCTTATGGTTAACAGATTACTTGGATGATACTTTGGGTTCTCTTGCAGACAGGATAATTTTTACCTGTGTCCACTTGTTTGTTGTTCTGAGTATCGGTTAATCCAATGACTGCTGTCAAATCAGTCCTACAACTACCAGTTGTACTCAATCATGATCACTAATGAGAAGTTAAAGCCCTCGGCCTTGTCAAGTTGAGACATTATAGAACCTAAATCCAGTTTATTAAAATATTTAACGTCCCAAGACCCGAACTCTCTCATGTCATACATTTTTAATTTCTCCTTGCTATGTGGGATGATTGGGACCCAGTGAATGGAAAAAAACAAGAATTACCTGAAATTTTTTTTTTTTTTTTTTTTTTTTTTGGGGGGGGGGGGGGGGGGATTTTTTTAACCTGAGTTTTGCTTCTGAGAAAAATGAGATCCACATATGAGTACATTCGCTTTATATTTCAATAGAACAGGTGCAGTATAACATCGTACGTGGATTTCAGGCCCTTGTAGAGCAAAATTTTGTGTTTTGGTCTAGACAACCTAAAATGTGTTGTGCACATATGTGGACGCCAGGTCCTAGAAGGTTAAGTGAGTATATGTATCTATAGGAGCCTTTACGTGGATTAGAGGAAGTCCGCTGTAAACCCAGTCCTTGTTTTTTAACGTCATATGGCTTACTGTTTCCTTGTATTTAATTCTTTGTCTGCGTCTGACAGACAGGGATATTACCTGCAGCTTGCTTACAGCCATAAGGTGTGTTCTGGTTTTGAAATGGAGTCGCAGTAGGAAGAGTATCAGGGCGTTGTCAGTTTCACAGTATTTGCCAAGAAAACTTGAGCAGCACAAGATTCTCTGAAAAATGCCCAACGACTATTCAGCTGTAGGCCCGACGTTCAGGTTCTTCTTCTTTGAACAGTATCCAAAAGCTTAATTTTCTGAGAAGAAATAGAAGGTTAAAAGGCGGCGTTGCTGCTATAAGCCTGTCTTTTTGTTTGTCAGTCCACACTTGAGTCGCCCAAGGTAACTGACCTCACACCCCCTCACCCTGCCAGTGGAGATCTGAGCGTGCTCTCCAAACTGGCAAAAAGCCACTTCCTTATCAGAAACTGCAAGTTTAAGCACAATCTAATCTTTCAAGACAAAGGTAAAGTTGACTATCCCCCGTCAAATGTGTTGAGTGCACATCGTAGCTCAGTGTAACAAGTTCTGCTTTGCAACATAAATACAAATGTTTTCTTTGGTGTGAGCCTCTTGCTGCCGACTGGGGCTTATCAGCTGAACTTTGCACACAACAAACACTCACAAGCAACATAGCTGCTGCGCGCGCTGTGGCGGGGACACAGGTGTTGGCCTGACAATGCTACCTTTTATGTTGCGGCCAGTGAGCAGGTAAGCAACATGCACATGCAGCCCAACGCTAGATAGGGAGTCGTATTAAAGCAGTGGTTTATGATTATTGCACTTTCAATTTGAATGTGGTACGTTTACAGCCGAAGTGAGGGAAGATGTGATTAGAGTGTGCAAATCCACGCTTTATTCTTTTAGAGTGGAGTTTTCACCTCTTTTTTTTGCTTACTGGCACTTACAGAGATGCTGCTAGTTATTATGGTGTTATTATCTGCATGGTTTTCAATGATAAAGCAGTCTCCAGTGACAGCAGTTCGTCATCACATCAATTCATTTGTAATGTTTTGCCCCAACTGCACTTTGATTTAATGCTAATATAGCCCACTTCAGTGGCATGTATTAGCATTTCATTAAGTATAGCAGTGCTATTGAAGCCTGTCAAGCTGATGTTTGGTTGTTCTGACAAAGCAGAATGAAAAACTCTACAGTGTGTCCTGCTCTAGTGTTAGACCCTTTAAAATGTCAAATGTGAAATAAATGTGTTGAGGTTTTGCAGTTATACGGCTGCTAACGATGTGATGTTGACTTGTTTGTCATTTTGGATGTACAGTGGGGCAAAAAAGTATTTAGTCAGCCACCGATTGTGCAAGTTCCCCCACTTAAAATGATGACAGAGGTCAGTAATTTGCACCAGAGGTACACTTCAACTGTGAGAGACAGAATGTGAAAAAAAAAATCCATGAATCCACATGGTAGGATTTGTAAAGAATTTATTCGTAAATCAGGGTGGAAAATAAGTATTTGGTCACCTCAAACATGGAAAATCTCTGGCTCTCACAGACCTGTAACGTCTTCTGTAAGAAGCTTTTCTGTCCCCCACTCGTTACCTGTATGAATGGCACCTGTTTGAACTCATCATCTGTATAAAAGACACCTGTCCACAGCCTCAAACAGTCAGACTCCAAACTCTGCCATGGCCAAGACCAAAGAGCTTTCGAAGGACACCAGGAAAAGTATTGTAGACCTGCACCAGACTGGGAAGAGTGAATCTACAATAGGCAAGCAGCTTGGTGTGAAAAAATCAACTGTGGGAGCAATCATCAGAAAATGGAAGACATACAAGACTAGGGATGGGTATTGATAAGATTTTAACGATTCCGATTCCATTTTCGATTCTGTTTAACGATTCGATTCTTTATCGATTCTCTTATCGATTCTTTTTTTTTTTAAAAAAAAGGAGAACACTAAGGTCGATTAGCTCAGAGCTTTGTTTTATATCTTCTCTTTGAACAAGATAGAAATTTAGGAGTAACATGGCCTTACAAACCCAACAGTGAGATCTTGAGAGATCCAGCCTACGGCTCTTCAATGGGGTGTCACAGGGTCCCCAGGAAAAAAAATTGTAAATGTAAAATAATAAAATAAATATTCTTGTGAGACATATCACATATTGACGGGGTCGGGTTATGTTAAAAAGTATAAATTGTTATACTTTGTTCATTGGTTCAAAGGTACCCCACACTTCTTTTTTGTTTGCTTGTTTGTTCTGGTGTATTTTTCATTTGAACTGTTACTCTGCCAGAGTACTCATATTTACAAGATGGCATTGAACGCCCCATTGGTGTATCAGGAAAACTATTTTGTACGTATGTTCCTTGAAGGGGATTGAAGTCGTTCTTTTTTCCACCGCAGCGAAGGGCTAGGAGTAGGAGAGGAGCTGCTGTATGTTTTTGTTATCGAATCGATCTGATTGTGAAATAAAGCATATGCAGTGAGAAAGCAACTCCAGGAGTCATCCCTGCCTTAAAGCTGCAACATTCTTCTGTAGCAATAACAAAGTATAACATAAATTGTTCTGTGGCAATTACACAAGAATATCCAGTAATGTCCCTGCCTACAATTAAACACATTCACTTACCAAAAATCGGGGGCATGTGCTGTGGCAAATGGGTGCAAGCCTTTGACCACAAACTTAGACACTGCTCGGTGACATTAGTCTATCCTGGCCTGAAAGGAGACGCTACCGGTAGACTGCAGCGAGAACTACCAGCGAGCGCCAGCCAGACTCTGTCTGTCTCTCTCATCATGGTCACCTAAACGCACAGTAATGGCAGGTCTTGTAATAAGGCAGATTGCGCTAACATAATATGCACTGTTAGTTGATTATTTACCTGCCGCATTAACGGGAGAGGACGTGCAAACGTTAGCGCTGCTGCTGGGTTGAGAGTCACGAGTCCGGAGCGGAATTAAAAACGCGTGTCATTGCGTGTTTTGTGAGCAAATGCTTTTGCATATTCGTAGTGTTTCCTCCCTTAAATGAAATATCTACTTTGCAAGTTGCCCTGTTGTCATCGGTTCTCATAAAGTATAATCAAACTTTTGAGCGTTTGAGCCGCTTAGGCGCCGTGTTTCCTGCCAGGTAAATGACGCTCCGCAACGTGGTGACGTCATTCGGGGCGACTGGAATCGATAAGGGAATCGTTTGCAAAAATGGCAAACGATTCCAAGGAATTGAAACAGTGGGAACCGGTTCTCAACAAGAACCGGTTTTCGATACCCATCCCTATACAAGACCACTGATAATCTCCCTCGATCTGGGGCTCCACGCAAGATCTCATCCCGTGGGGTCAAAATGATCATGAGAACGGTGAGCAAAGATCCCAGAACCACACGGGGGGACCTGGTGAATGACCTGCAGAGAGCTGGGACCAAAGTAACAAAGGTCACCATCAGTAACACACTACAACGGCAGGGAATCAAATCCCGCAGTGCCAGACGTGTTCCGCTGCTGAAGCCAGTGCATGTCCAGGCCCGTCTGAAGTTTGCCAGAGAGCACATGGATGATACAGCAGAGGATTGGGAGAATGTCATGTGGTCAGATGAAACCAAAGTAGAACTTTTTGGTATAAACTCAACTCGTCGTGTTTGGAGGAAGAAGAATACTGAGTTGCATCCCAAGAACACCATACCTACTGTGAAGCATGGGGGTGGAAACATCATGCTATGGGGCTGTTTTTCTGCCAAGGGGACAGGACGACTGATCCGTGTTAAGGACAGAATGAATGGGGCCATGTATCGTGAGATTTTGAGCCAAAACCTCCTTCCATCAGTGAGAACTTTGAAGATGAAACGAGGCTGGGTCTTCCAACATGACAATGATCCAAAACACACCGCCCGGGCAACAAAGGAGTGGCTCCGTAAGAAGCATTTGAAAGTCCTGGAGTGGCCTAGCCAGTCTCCAGACCTCAACCCCATAGAAAATCTGTGGCGGGAGTTGAAAGTCCGTGTTGCTCGGCGACAGCCCCAAAACATCACTGCTCTCGAGAAGATCTGCATGGAGGAATGGGCCAAAGTACCAGCTACTGTGTGTGCAAACCTGGTAAAGACCTATAGTAAACGTTTGACCTCTGTTATTGCCAACAAAGGTTATGTTACAAAGTATTGAGTTGTATTTTTGTTATTGACCAAATACTTATTTTCCACCCTGATTAACGAATAAATTCTTTACAAATCCTACCATGTGGATTCATGGATTTTTTTTTCACATTCTGTCTCTCACAGTTGAAGTGTACCTCTGGTGCAAATTACTGACCTCTGTCATCATTTTAGGTGGGGGAACTTGCACAATCGGTGGCTGACTAAATACTTTTTTGCCCCACTGTATGTCTCTGTAGGGTCCAGGCAATAAGGCCTGAGTCAGCAACTGATTTGTAGGTAAAATCGTGTATTCCCAGAGCATTTGGCAAACGCTCCCTTGATTTGGTTGCTAGCAGATTGCTGTGGGTGCTCATAGTTTGGATAGACGACATTTCCTTGTCGGCAGGCACTTGTCAATTCTCAGAGCTCTGGAAACTCTGAATTTGAATACAAACAGGACAAAAACCCCTTGGTTTTAGGAGCGTGTCCTTTTTGCCTTCAATTTAAAAGTTGAGCCTTTTGAAATGTGTTGGATGGATTGCTGAGGCGAAACTTTTATTTTGAAGGTGAACATTAGCTGTTGCCTGTTAAGGTAACACTTTTTCAAGTTTTACTACCACTTAGCCAGTAGTTTGCGAGTGAGTGCTGACATGTTGGCGTCCTCCATGCAAACTACAAGCAACCATGGAAATCTGCCAGTGACCAAATCAATCACAAGGTTTTGTTGTAGCTCCTTCTTTGAAACTAATTTCACCTGAAAACAATGTGCAACTTCTTGAAATTAACCAACCCATTGTGGAAAACTAGAGGAAATTATTAGTTTATCCTTGTGCCTGCTGTTTACGTCCCATCCAATATGGCCAATATAACTCTCGAGCAATGTGCAGATCGGAGCCTGCTGTGTCAGCATCAACAGTCAAACCTGCCGCACATTTAATGAAAACTTTAAGTTATTTTAAAGGGTTGAGGTCCAAAGTAATTCACCAATTTTTGTAGTTGTTATAAAGGTGAAAGTTAGCACTAACCTTCACACACAACCCAATAGCTAAGTATGACTGTACCCTGAAGTTTCTGGCAGTTGGCTCAGTTAGCGATATAAAGTGCTTAATATACTTTAGTGTTGGCGGGCGCTCTGTCAGGCAACGATCTCGTTGCCAACTAGACTGTGAGCCTGCCAAGTGAAGGGTAAAGAGGCAGAGAGTGAAAGGGGAGGGAATGAGGAAGTGTGACAGAGAGCAGAGCGGACACACTCTCACACGACAGAGTCACATATTACATGCTTGGAGTTGTGAAGTACAACAAATACACTCGCAGTGAAAGTATCCATCCTGGATCCCTGTCAGCTGGACAGCTCAGTCATTAAAGATGCAGCACCGTGTTTGCGCGCACAAATAGCAGAACTTTTATCAATCGACTCTCAGGATTTTATCACTGTGTGAGTAAAGGCCCACTGCTCTGAAATGCCATTGGCAAAAAGGATGACATCTCCCGGCTGCTCCTCTGACTCATTTCATATCAAAGGATCAATAAATGCAGTCGCACAGGCACACACAGAGCTAAGCTAATTTACACTGGATTTTTTTGGGTTTGCTGATTCAGTTACAGTGAGGTCAGCCAAGAATAGAATGAAGAATCGTTTAGCTGATTACTTCCAGAGACTCTGTGTTCGTTTGTGTTTTGTTGACTGCAGTGTGCAGTAAATTTCATGTATAGATGCTGCTCTCTGCTACAGTGAGAGGAGCTAATGCTTCCGTCTGCTCTGAGGGAACATAAATGAATGAATGTGTTGTATGAGTGAGTGAATTATGGCTAAACAGCTTGTTAAATACACACGGCTTCACTATTGTTTTTTGCCTCTTGTGTTATTTTTTTACTATGAGCCTCTTTTGATTGTGTTTGCGTTGCCGCTAGCATATAAGCATGTTCCTACTGCTTCTTTGCTTTTGTGTGCTGCTGAGTCTTTGTAGGATTTCTTTTCTTTGTGTGTGACTTTAAGCCTCAGGACAATTTATCCAGATCTGAGTGAGTCACTGGGGAGAAAAAAAAGAAGATATCATGTGTGTGCTGGTTGTGGGAATCCTAACTGGTTTAAGAAGTGGAGAGAACAAGGAGTCTGCATGAAGAAGAAAGTCAGGGAGACAAAAGGAGAGGGGGAATGAATTATAAACAAGTCGGCATCCACAAAGGAAAGCAGGGCAGAATCCTTTATGATACTCTTTTTATAGCTCGCTTTTTACACATGGACCTTTTGACAGTTTGTTAAGCGCTTCTCAAATGTGAAGGCAGAGTCGCTGCAAGTCATGACACAGATGTGGGAATGGTTAGCTTCCCCCGGTTAGACGAGGTGTTTCTCCCACAGAGCTGTGAGAAAAAGCCTCAACAATGTCAGGTTTAATAAGCAGAATGAAGAAATGTGTGCAGGCCTGTACGTTTACCAGAGGCAGCCCTGTATTTCCTGTATATGTGTGGTTGGTTGGTGTGTGTGTGTATGCTTTGTGTCGACTTCAGCCGACCGTGTTGTGAATCCATCCATTCCTGTTAAATACACACCAAAACACTATATATACACTAACATTGTCTTGTTATGGCAGCAAGTAGCGTGCAGACATCAGTGGCTTGTTTTGGTTATTCACGAGTGCAGATATCGCAATATTGTGAATTTGCCAATGTACTTAATCAGTCCCTTGAGGAAGAAGCTCTTTCAGTCTGGATTTTTTGTGTCTGGTATCTCTTCCCCAAAGCCAAAGTGTCAAAGTTAGCAGCGTAATGTGTGTAGGAGCCCAAAGCTGAGAAAATGTTTGTGGCTCAGTTAATAACTATGTAGTTACACTTCCTGGATGTAAGTTACCCCTTGATGGCAGAACGTTGAGCACAGTCAAAGGAGTGGATGTTACAGATGGGTGTGGCTTTCAGTTTCAAACACAAAAAAAGTTTTCACCCAGTTTTTACACGCTCAAGTAGATGGATGACCTTTATGTATGTCTTATCTGATCGCTCTTTCATGCGAACAGATTTTATTGTTGCATCACAAGACATGAATTGTGTCCAGGTGGACTTACAGTAAGTCACATGCTGAGGCGTTTTGGTTTATTCCCATCAGCTGTGTTGAATTTGCTCTGAGTGCTCTCAGCTCTCTCTGCTGGAAACTAATGTGAATGACTCCAGGGTTTCATGTATTTTGGTTATGTTTCTATGGAACAACAGACTCAACAGCAGAAATTCTGCCTTGTTTTTACCCTTCTTAAACCTGTCTGGCTTATAACTCGGCCCCTGCGCCACATCATTTTTGTCCTCCACTCTCTTTTTGTGCAGCTTTTCCATCCTGTTCCTGGAAAACACAACAACAATCCAGTGTGACTTTTTAAAATCTTCTGTAAAAAAAACATTTCAGAGAAATTTGCCCTGCCCTGATTTGCATCAGACCGCCTGCTTTGGTTAGAGATCCCGACTCGCAGCTAATTTGTCATGCAAACAGACAATTACAGGACTGGTTTAGGAAAAAGTACCCATAACAAAATGTTCCTATTTTTTTCCTGAACTAAGTTGTCCCTATTAAATAAAATGCGGTTAGCACTGTTGCCTCACAGCAAGAAGGTCCTGGGTTTGAATCGGATCATTTAGCCAGTGTCTTTCAGTGTGGAGTTTGGACCGTGGGAGGAAGCCGGAGCACCTGGAAAGAGCCCACACAGACACATGGAAAGCATGCAAAGACATGCAGTTAGTGGGGTTAAGTTATTTGATAATTATATCAGGTCTGAGTTAGAGTGTGAGTACCTGTCTGTCTCTGTGTTAGCCCTGTACAGAGTGTACCCTGGTCCAGCCGCCCCTCCAACCCTGACATGAATAAGTTGAAGAAAATGACTGAAAGCAAAATTACATAAAATAACTAAAATTAAATAACTGATCCACTCTTTTTTTTTAAAATCTTTCTTAGATGAATCCCTGCTCCAGATCATTTTTACCCTCAACTCTTTTTGTACAACTTTTCATTGTTTTGTCTTGGTCTCTTCTGCCCCCTGCTGGACAACACAGTCACATCTTATGTGTGAAAAGCAGAACAACAATTCAGGGAAATCGTTTTTTGAATCTGATCCAGAAGCATTTCACAGAAATTCACCCAGCCCTCATTTGTGTCAGGCTGCCTGATTGGTTAGAGAACATGTGAATGTGAATAACTGATTGCAGGACTGGTTTAGGAAAGCATCTGAACATTTAGGGTGGTGGTGTGACTTGCAGTTAATGTTGCCTTTTATAATCTTAGTATTACAAAGATATTAAACAGGGGAACGGTTGGAAATTAGAAATAACTGTAAAATCTGTGCAGTTCAAGAGTTTCATGCTTTGTGCTGGAACTACACTACATTGTCAAAAGTATTCGCTCACTCGTAACTCACTTCAATGGTCACAGGTGTATAAAGTCAAGCACCTCAGCATGCAGACTGCTTCTACAAAGATTGGCACAGGAATGACTCGCTCTCAGGAGCTCAGTGGATTCCAGAGTGGTACCGTGACAGGATGCCACCTGTGCAACAAGTCCAGACATGACATTTCCTCACTACTAAATATCCCACAGTGAAATGTTAGTAGGATTATAACAAAGTGTAAGCGACTGGGAGACTGGGAGTGGTTGACTGTGTAAAATCAGAGTGGGGTCAGCGGGTGCTGAGGCACAAAGTGTGCAGACGTCACCAACTTTCTTCAGCTCAGTCGCTACAGATCTCCAAACTTCATGTGGCCTTTAAATTAGCTTGAGACGAGAGCACAGAGAGCTTCATAGAGTAGGTTTACATGGCTGAGCAGCTGCGTCAAAGCCTTACATCACAGAGAACAATGCAACGCTTCGGATGCAGTGGTGTAAAGCACGCCACCAGTGGACTGTAGAGCAGTGGACACGTGTTCTCTGTGGAGAATGAAAGAAAGAAGAGAGTGGCAATCTGATGGATGAGTCTGGGAGAACAGCTTGTCTGACTGCTTTGTAGAAAGTTTGTTGTAGCGGGGATTATGGTGTGGGGTTGTTTTGCAAGAGGGCTCAGCCCTTTAGTTCCAGTGAATGGAATACTCTGCGTTGTACTCTCAGTGCTTCAGCATAACAAGACGTTTCGAGATATTTCATGACCCAAAACTTTGAGTGAACAGTTTGGAGCTGAGCCCTTCTTTTTCCAGCATGACTGAGCACCAGTGCACAAACCAATGTCCACGAAGACACGGATGACAGAATGACAAATGACAAACCCGACAGAGCACCTCTGGCATAAATTAGAACAGAGACTGTGAGCCAGGCTTTCTCATCCAACATCAGTGTCTGACTTCACCAATGCACTTCTGTAAGAATGAAAACTCCCATAAACTTAAGCTCGGGGAAAGCCTTCCTAAAAGAATCAAAGCTGTTATAGCCGTAAACGGCGGGCCGACATCAAACCCTGTGGGTTACAAATGGGATGTAACTAGAGTTCATATGCATGTGAACAAGTGAATACTCCTGGTGATGCTGTTCAGTGTAAAAGAAATGAATGAAGGATTAAAATGATCCAGTTGAGTTACCAAAGAAGGCTGTCGTATCACCCAGATAGCTGGAGACAATTTTCTTCCTGTGTTGGTAGTGATAAATTGGAAAGACACATCTGATTGGTCAGGTTTGTCTTTTTTGGTAATCCTATCCTAAATCCTATTTCAGTGAAACTGAGTAATTAGAGATTAATTAGTATTAGTTAGACTTCACAAAGGAGATTATAATAGCGCGATCTGGGATTTGAGAGAGCCATTGGGATTCAGAGGCCAACAAGTAGTACAACAATGCTAATTTATGTCTCTAACCAATTCTCATACAAGCATATTAAAAATGCACGTATAAAGGTGATAAAGAGTTTGAAATTATGGTCTTGAATGTTTTAAAATGGGCCCAGGTTCTCCAGAACTTCAGCAGAACGTTAAACCATCTCTGTATCGCTGTTCTCTGCTCTGTTCTCCACAGTTCTGGCAGTTTGGCGAGTGGGTGGACGTCGTGATTGACGATCGGCTGCCGGCGAGAGATGGGAAGCTTCTGTTTGTCCACTCAAAAGATGGAACTGAGTTTTGGAGCGCTCTGATGGAAAAGGCCTACGCCAAGTAAGAGTGGTACAGGGGACGGCAGCTGAGGAAAAAAACTTTAACTTTAGCAAACGCCGATCTTTAATATGTATTATTTTGTCCCTGTAGGGAAAGCAGCCTCTTTCATATTCCTCTTATGCTTCAAATAAATAAGAGAATCTGTGCATCCAATGATTAGATATGTTTTATTGAATGCGTCAGATCTCTGTCTGACTTGATTCTACTCAGTCATGAGTTAAGACACCAAACTTGGCATAAAGGTGCAACTTATGGCCCTGAAGTGTCTTTAGCATGTCAAATATTGTTACGTCATCATGTTACCTAGCAACCACCTACCAAGAGGCCCTTATGACGCAGTAAGCGTTGTATCTTACAAATTTTATGACAATACCATGTCATTTATATTCACAAAAAATGGTTAGGATGTCATGATGTTGCATAGCAACCACCTAACAACAGTCTAAAAACACAGACCTAACAATACTGCAGCGTGAGCATGTAAGAAAGATGCAAAAAGATTGTAAAATGTGTTACAAGTAGCTGAATGATAAGTTGTAATCACCTGTAAATTATGGATTGATCCAAATTCTGTGTGTTAACCTATGTTGTCTGCACTTGGACATGTTATGGTTTCACTTTTATCTATTTTTCTTACACTGTCATTGAGCCTTTCTGCTGTTTGCAGCCTGCGTTTACACTCAGTCAATTCTGATGCATTCTCGAAAGAACAAATGTTCCCTCGTATTTCCTTTAGTTTGTTTGTTTATGCTAACCTTACAGTGATGCACACATGACATGAAGTTGTGTCTGCTCAGGTTTTAGTTCAAAACAAAATCTGATCACAATTGAGGTCAGTTTTCATTAATTGTCCCCGGCACTTCAGAAATGAGTGTTTCTGGTGCCAAAAAACTTGTGGCCGGCATGATTGAGAAATACTTGAAGCTCTTAAAGAGGGCCTGAAGAAACACAGCTGCTTGAGTGGACAGCTGTGGCCCCGGTTGTAAATTTTGGCTGGCTGTGTAGGAGAAACTCATCATTGTTCCTATAAGTTTACGGCTTCCGAGTTAAGAGAGCTTCCTGGATGAGTGTGACGTAAAAGTAAGATTACACATGTTCCTGTGCAGCCATATATGGTATTTTAGCACATTGTTAAGCAGTGACACTTTAAAATATAGAAATAAGTTTCTGCATATATTAGGGTTTAATCCTCAACTCTAATATTAAACTATGCAGTATATTTATTTATTTTGTAGCGGGACTCCATTTAATTTCTATTTCTCTGTGACGCAGGTTGAATGGCTGTTATGAGGCTCTGTCAGGCGGCAGCACATGTGAGGGTTTTGAAGACTTTACTGGAGGTGTGACGGAGATGTATGATCTGAACAAAGCCCCCTCGGACCTCTTCAGCATCATCCGCAGAGCTGTTGAAAGAGGATCACTTCTCGGCTGCTCGATTGACGTCAGTACTGCAACATTCATTATTGTTACTTTTATTTTACCAGGAACTCCCACTGGGATCAAACTCTTTTACTCTTTTCAACACCAAATACAAAATGCACAACATAATACAAAGTATAAATGATGACGCTAAACAATAAAACATAAAGTTGCTTATGAAGAAACATCCACAAGTCTCCTTCACTGCGTTCCTTAGTATCCTTTTAAATTCACTGGTAGATGAAGGCATGTTTTTATATTATATTCATGTAAATTATTCCAAGTCCAAGGTTCATAGTAAGAAAATGCTTTTTTTTTTTTTTTTTTACTTTAACAACAATCCTTACATAAATTTACTGTCACACATTCCAGTTTCCTCCAGTGTACAATTCATTTTATAATATGAGAGATTTTGCTATATCTCTTACAGTTCAGAGACCAGCAGCTAAAAGTCAGAAAAGTCTTCTCCTCAGTATCACCACTGGGGCTCAGGAGGGTCCTGTAAACAAAGCCCGTGTATGGAAAACCAGGAGGGCGCAGTGAGGACAGGGAAAGGTCTGGAGCTGGCAGGAAGTCAGTGCAACTGTCAAGGACACTTTAGCAAAGCTTGTGTTTGCAGACAGGGAGGACTGAACTTCTGTAATCAGTTCAGGCCTCCCTGTTTAGGCCTCCCTGTTTCACTTGGGTCCAAAGAGCAAAATTAAAAAGGAAATGCGTTTTCTCTTCCAGAGATGATGAAATTGTAAATGATTGACACGAACAGGAACGAATAAACAGAGTCTGTTTGTGCTTCTGTGCTTAGGTTTAAATGACACAGGAAAAATCTTCTATATTTACCCTGTAGATTTATTTTTTGAGATTTTTGCTTTTAATGAATGTGCCATGCTGTGAGAGTGACTGCTAATTATATCGTTTGATTTCACCGACCTGCAAAAGTACGCGCGTACATCTCCTGTCTTTGTTACCGTCATTCTGATTGTCTTCATCCATGGTAAAGAGTCACCTTTTTACAAAGCTGTGATTGCAGCCATTCCTCATATGAACGATCATGAAACTGACCTCGCAGCCCCACAGTTGTTAGTCAGTGGTGCCAGTTTGGGTCATTATGCAAATGTGCCGTTTAAGGTCGGGGAAACCTGCAGTCAGCTGAAACTAAAGAAGCCACACGGATGAGTGAAAACGCCACGTCCAGATGAGCAGAGTCAACTTTCACTTGTGTGAATTATAGACGTCACAAACCCCTGGTTAACTCTTGTTTAACTCTTTTTGTTGTGTTGCCTCATTCTCAGATCACCAGTGCAAATGATATGGAGGCCGTCACCTTCAAAAAGCTGGTGAAGGGACATGCCTACTCCCTGACTGGTGTGGAAGAGGTGAGGTCTACAAAAATTATTTAACACAACATAAAACTCCTTTCAGATTTTCAGTATTTTGAAACTGGGTATTGATCAGGTTTGGTATCGATACTAGTGATATTCAGACTGCTCAGCTCTGCTGTTTACTGCATCGTAGAGACGTATATACATCTATGCACATCACACAAACAACTATAACTAAAGAAAGCAGGCTTAGGCAGTGTGTGTTTATTTTCTGTATTTAATGCATCTGTTTGACATTTGTTTAACCAACGAGAGGCAGCGCATTTATTTTGCACGGGCAAAACAGATTCCTTATGTTTGCTTTCCCTTTACCCTTCACCCATACGTACAGCATATTATAAAGAAGTGTGAATGAAATTGTGTTGAATTTGTTCTCTTTGGCTCTTGTTTTGGGCACAGCACAAGCGTCCTTTGCAGTACGGAAAAACATTGGAGTTACACCGTTAATACAAAATCAGACATTGCACTTGACTTCTGTCATGTTACCCAAGTCACACAAATGTGCGCAGGATACTAAAAAGAAGAACAAGTGAAGCAGATGGAAAACATGAATGTGTGTGTGTGTGTTTCTTTGCATGTAGGTGTCGTACAGAGGAAACATGACAAAGCTGGTTCGCATCAGGAACCCCTGGGGAGAAGTGGAATGGACCGGAGCCTGGAGTGATGAGTATGATTTCTTTATTTTGTTCTATGCAATTAAGAATCACCAAGTTTTCCTTTGAGCCTGGATGGCACTGAAAGGAATTTTCCAGCTGTTTTACTGGGTCCAGGACTTCAGTTTAATCATTTTTTATTTATTTATTTATTTATTTATTTATTTTAAACTTTCAGCGCCAGAGAGTGGGACTCTATTGATCCGTCTGCCAGAAGTCGTCTCCAAAACCGCAGCGAGGATGGTGAATTCTGGTGAGTGTACGCGAGTGTTTTGCGCGTGAAACATTTGAGACTTGTCACTGGAGTGGCGGGTCTAATGTGGATTGTCTGTCCATCCAGAAGTAAAGTGCTGGGCAAAAGTCTCAAACCAGTCCTCATGTCTTCAAATTTTGCCAGGAAAATGGGAAATGGGTTGACTGATTTATTGAAATATGTGCTAACATGCTTGGAAATACTTACAATGGGGGAAAAAAACATCTCAAATTTTCCCCCAAATCCTTCAGGATATACTGCGCAGCTAAAACATGGCAAGTCTTCAGCTCATAAGGTGCAAAAATATAATTTTGTGCTGTCAGACAGTGATATACTTGAGATGTTTTATAGATTCATTAAAGAAATGGGAACAATTTGGGGTTTTTTGTGACAGTCTCTTATGTCTAGACATAACACTGAGTCATCCCTTACACGCCTTTTTAATGCTTAAATGATTTCGAGGTCAGTGTTAAGTGTCTTAATATTCCTCTGAAAAATAATCCAGTACAAGGGCTGAACTGAGAATGAAGAAGCCCATTGAAACACCTGCAGAGAGCCAGGAGAGCTAATGCTCACTTTAATGATGACAAAGTCTTCCTCTTTGGAAGCAAACTATAAAGAAATGAGGGGTGACTCAAGACTTTTGCACAGTACTGAAGTTATTTGAATTGTCTGTTTTTCTTCAGCACTGAAACGAGGTTCCATCTTTGGACTTAATGATTGAAAACTAACGATAAAATCGAATCTTCCAGGATGTCATATACTGATTTTCTGCGTGAGTTCTCTCGTCTGGAGATCTGCAACCTGACGGCGGACGCCCTGCAGAACAGCCAGATGAAGAAATGGAGCTCCTCACTTTTTCAGGGGGAGTGGAGGAGAGGCAGCACAGCCGGAGGCTGCAGGAACTACCCAGGTAAGATTAGTGGTGCAAGTGAGAAGAAGGGGAAATCGCAGGGTAGGACATGGACAGTTGTTGCATCTCACCAGACTCGTGTCTCGTGGTGTTTTAATTCTGCTTAATACAATTTTTACTTCAGGAATTTTTGTAATCAAAAAAGGCAAGTTGGAAGATTGAGTGAGGAAGGGATTGGGTTAACTTCCTGAAGGAATGTGAACCAGTGACTTCTATTTAAGCAATGAAACAATGTATTGTCTTTTAAAAGGTTTTGGAGATTCTCTACCAGGACATGCAGAAAATGGGACTGTTTTCAGGATTTACTGCAGTATAAATAGGTGTTAAGGGTTATGTGGTTATTGTCTCTTCACATGTGATGTATCTTGTTAATTTGTTTTTAATTGTGATTATCTTTCACAGAAATGTCATTCAGTGTTTAATAAGACAGAGCAGGCTGTACATTAGCTCACTTTGTTCCTTGTTACTCAACATCAGTTTATAGCCTGAAAAGGAAACACTTTAACTTTTTCATCTTTTGTCTCCAGCAAGTTTTTGGCTGAATCCTCAGTTCAAGATCATGCTGCAGAACCCAGACATGCAGGGCAATCCAGACTGCAGCTTTGTGGTTGCCCTCATGCAAAAGGACCGCAGGAAGAAACGGCAAGAGGGCCAAGACATGGAGACCATCGGTTTTGCTCTGTACGAGGTTAGCAAAAAAAGTAGATTTCTTTCTTTCTTTTCTTTCTTTCCTACAACACTGATTATAATCATGTTCCATCTCTGCTATCTTTGCAGGTTCCAGATGAGGTATGAGGTTTTTCTACTTTCCATATATATATATATATATATATATATAAAACAGAGAATAGAATAAAAACATAATGCTACCTCTGTTAATGGCCCTCTCAGTTCAAGGGGAGTTCAGGGGTCCACCTGAAGCGAGACTTTTTCCTCTCTCATGCCTCCAGCGCTCGATCAGAAACCTTCATCAACTTGAGGGAGGTTAGCTCACGTTTGAAGCTGCCGAAAGGGGAGTACATAATCGTCCCCTCCACCTTTGAGCCAAACAAAGACGGCGACTTCGTCCTCAGGGTGTTCTCTGAGAAGCCTGCAGGCTCTGAGTAAGTAGCCACCGGCTTGCAGGAAGTGTAGAAGACATGTTTGCTGTGACAGTCATGTTGGGATTTAGACTGTATATACAGCATTATATACAAAAAAGGTTTCACAACGCCTTATAAGTTCACAAGACAGGCCTATTAACTTCATTAGTGATGACGCATCTGGAATTGCCTTCCCAAAGCCCCAACCTCGACCTTATTCAAAACTCTCAGTTTAAAGAAACTCCGCCAAGAGGAGTTGCCTAATATCCAGCCAGGATTATGCCAGAAGCTTGGTTAAGGTCAAGCTTGCTAAGGGAAATTATTGGTGATGTATGTGTGACTATTACAGGCTGTACATATACTTTCGGTATATGTACAGGCTAAAATTATTGCATCCAATTTTTGTTTATATAAATATAATGCTAGTGTATGTCTGTGAAGGTTCTCAGTCATCCAGGTCATCGTAGTCTAAGGAGCTTGGAAAGAAAAGCGTCTGGACTTCTTTAAGTTGCTTGAAGACGTTTCACCTCTCATCCGAGAAGCTTCTTCAGTTCTAAGGTCAAATGGTGGAGAGTCCCAGATTTAAACAAAGTGGGAGTTTCCCCCCAAAGAGGGACAAAGGACCCCTGATGATCCTCTACCTAATCACATGAGCCGAGGTGTGAAAATGGGTATGGGTCACAATCAGCTTGGGTTTACGTCCACTGTGGGCGACCATCTTTGAACAGAGGCGGTGGTTTACAACACCAACTGTCTGCCATCTATAATCCAGTTTGTAGATGTAGAGGTCTGGGCATTCCTCGCTGCACTGTACAGCATACACCACATTGTTAAGTTTGTGTTTTGGAGTTTTGTCTTTCGGGTGAACCAGTTTTTGTCTGAGCGTGTTGCTGGGTCTGAAATGCACCGGGATGTCATGCTTGGAGAAAACCCTCCTGAGTTTTTCTGATACACCGGCTACATAGGGGATGACAATGTTGTTGCGTCTGTCCTCCCTCGCTGGTGTCTGGTCTTCTTTTCTGTGCCTCTTTGCTGACTTTAAGAACGCCCATTTAGGATAGCCGCACGTTTTGAGTGCTTCCTTTAGATGTGGGTGTTCCTTCTTTTTCCCTTCAGGCTTAGAGGGAACATGTTCAGCCCGGTGGTGTAGGGTCCTGATTACTCTAAGTTTGTGTTCCAGAAGGTGATGGGAGTCAAAGAGGAAGTACTGGTCCGTGTGTGTGGGCTTCCGGTAAACTTCGATGTTGAGGTTGCCCTTCTCTTCAATGTGCACAGCGCAGTCCAGGAAAGGCAAACAGTTATCCTTTGTGTCTTCCCTGGTGAACTTGATGTTTTTATCCACAGCGTTAATGTGCGCAGTGAAGGATTCCACTTCACTCCAGTGCATTTCAGACCCAGCAACACACTCTGACAGAAACTGGTTCATCCCAAAGACAAAACTCCAAAACACAAACTTAACAATGTGGTGTATGCTGTACAGTGCAGCGAGGAATGCCCAGACCTCTACATTGGAGAGACCAAACAGCCACTTCACAAGCGCATGGCACAACACAGAAGAGCCACCTCCACAGGACAAGACTCAGCAGTCCATCTGCATCTTAAGGATAAAGGACACTCTTTCGAGGATGCCAATGTTCACATTTTGGACAGAGAGGACAGATGGTTTGAAAGAGGAGTGAAAGAAGCCATCTATGTCCACTGTGAGCGACCATCTTTGAACAGAGGCGGGGGTTTACGACACCAACTCTCCGCCATCTATAATCCAGTTTTGAGATCCCTTCCCAGACGCCTTAACGCCCACTCACATCCTGGGCCATCTGACCTCAGGAAATCACATGATAGGGTGGGGCCAGGTTTCACAATGAGCTCACTGAAACCCTGGCTGATTGTGACCCACACCCATTTTCACACCTCGGCTCATGTCAAAGTCAAAGTCAACTTTATTTGTCAATTCTGCCACATGTACAGGACATACAGAGAATAGAAATTTCGTTACTCTCAAACCCTAGATGAAATAGCAAATGAACATTTAAATATAAGAGAGTGATTAAAAAATGCAAATAAAAGAAATTAAAAAGTAAAAATTTAAATAAATACAATACAATTTAACAAGAAAGCTATGCAATATACAATATACAATATTCAGGTAAGGGTGAATGATGTGATTAGGTAGAGGATCATCAGGGGTCCTTTGTCCCTCTGTGGGGGGAAACTCCCACGGGGTTTAAATCTGGGACTCTCCACCATTTGACCTTAGAACTGAAGAAGCTTCTCGGATGAGAGGCGAAACGTCTTCATGCAACTTAAACAAGTCCAGACGCTTTTCTTTCCAAGCTCCTTAGACAATGCCAGTGTATAGGTACTCAAAAGCTAAACATACATGTGCTAACATCCTGTCAAAAGGGAGTTCACATGATAATTGTGTTTTTCTCTGTACGTATTAGTGTAGTGTCTACCTTACAATAAGGAGCATCTTGATGAAATTGTTGTTGTGATTGGGAACTATATAAACAAAACTGAAACTGAAGTCTAAATCTGACTTCAGCTGTTGTCTTGTTTCTCCATCAGGGAGCTCGATGATGAAGTTAAAGCAGATATTCCAGCAGAGGTGAGAAGAAGTGACCCCATGTGACCACATCTGGCCATATTGTGCGAAAGGAGGTGGGGAAAAAAGCGTGTAGTGAACACATCTGTTTTTTGTGTTTCAGGTTCAGCTACATGAGAGTCAGATTGACCCAAGCTTCAAGAATCTCTTCAGGCAGCTGGCAGGAGCAGTAAGCACGCTCTCAAAACTTGTAGGAGATAGCAATAGTAGTCCAAGGCACCTGCGCAGTCACATTTAATATAACGCACATCTGTTTGTGCCCACAGGACATGGAGATCAGTGTCACAGAGCTGCAAACCATATTAAACAGGATCATCAGCAAACGTAAAGCACTGCCATTATGAAATGTTTCTAACATAGTTTAGACTTCAATATTTAAAACAGACGTGTATTCTTCCCTCTTTTCACTTCACTTCCTGCCGTCCACAGATAAAGACCTGAAGACAGATGGCTTCTCACAAGAAGCTTGTCGCAGCATGATTAACCTCATGGATGTATCCTTGATGTGAAGTTGAAATATGTGCTTCCTGTTTCTTTTGTTTCTGGATCTCGTCATGTTAATGTCTCTCTGACCACGAAATGTTCCTTAGCGTCTTCACTCAGACTGATGGCACTGGGAAGTTGGGCCTGACAGAGTTTCACGTACTCTGGGAAAAGATTAAACGATACCTGGTGAGAGTTAAATTGCATGACTGAGTTAACAGTGAATAGCTGGTGCACTGGTGTTTCCATTTTGTTATTCAAACTGGTGGTCTCTTGTCCCCCCCTCCCCGTATCTAGACTGTATTCAGGCAGTTTGACGTGGACAAATCGGGCACCATGAGCTCCTACGAGATGAGAATGGCTCTTGAATCTGCAGGTATTATTTTTTTTATATTAAAGTGCAAAAAAAAAAAAAATCACAAAAGCACTTTTAAGTCCCAGCAGTATATGCAGAAAGCATTTTTTCTGAGTTGTAGGTGGAGCACCTTCGCTGACATTTTTTCACATTGTTGTATGAGTTTTCTTGCTTTTGCTTCCTTCAGGTTTCAAGTTGACTAACCACCTGTTCCAGCTGATCATCCTGCGATACACAGAGGCAGACATGGCTGTCGACTTTGACAACTTTGTCACCTGTTTGGTCAGACTGGAGACAATGTTCAGTGAGTGACACTATTGCAGTTTTTCACTGGTTCACAAGGGACAGTCTAACTGCTTGTGCAACTTGATCCTGCTTTGCTGTAAAAAAAAAAAAACCCAAACATACAGTGAATGGCTGCAAAGCTTAACAGAAGCTAAAATACTTCTGTTCTGAGTCAAATGATCTTTTTTGTTTCTCTTACTGCAGAAACCTTTAAGAACCTGGACACTGATGGAGACGGTCAGATATCTCTAAACTTCGTCCAGGTATAAATTCCCATCACAAATGCTGTTGTATAAACAAAAGCTTGAGCTTTTTTTTTATAAGGATTCATCCACATCTGTGCTGAAACAGCTTGTTTTTCTCCATTCACTCTCTGTGATTTATTAAGAGTTTTCATTCATTAATCCCAACACTCTCTTTGTTCTGCAGTGGATCACCCTGACCATGTTTGCCTAAAGATGAGTGGACTCCTCTGTAAATTTTGCACTGCAGCTCTTGGTCTGTTATGTGGTTTCAGAAGTGCCTTTTTCCCTTCAGTTCTTCCTCACCCTCTATGCTGCGCATTGCTGAGGTCCTCTGATGCTTAAAAACCTGTAAAATCTTGATTACAGTGCCTGTACTGAAAATGTGTCGCCTGTCTCGCCAACTGAAAGACGCCCGCTTCTCCACTTCGGTCAACTCTGTGATAAAACTGGCTACTCTGGGGTCTGAAAGAAAACACCTGATTAAATCTGAGGGTGTGGAGACATACTTGTATTTTTCTTTTCTTTTTTTAACTGGACCAGAACTTGTTAACGTACAAAATTTAGTTTACAAGCTAGCTTTACCTTTTCGTAAAGTTAACTGTGTAGGCTACATGCTAAAGCTAGCTTTATAGAAAGTTACTAAACACATGATGAAGTGCCAAAATTGTATGTCACTCAAAGCCCACAGAAACTTTACAGTGTATTTTACTAAGGTAACTATGACATGATACCAAAGCCAAAGTAGTGTTTATATGTTACATTACCAAGTGTAATGTCTTAAATGTGACATGGTCCAGGCCTACGTTGTTTTGCTAGCATTACACAATTTGAAACATTAAGCAGACATAAGGCTGATACAGCGTTACCCCGACCAGATTTTGTTTGTAGGGTTTCTTGCCATCAACTTTAAAAATTAAAATAAATTATGTGAAGTTATTTGCTCAATTACATTGAAGAAGAATGTAATCTCACAATCAGCTAGCTGTTGTGTTTTTGGGGTTTCAATCACGTGTTGCCAACAGGGAAATTTCAGGATGCCCTTCACTGGACAAACTTACGCAACATCACAGTCATAAGATGGTTGAAGGGTGCTTTTAAAAATTTTCATTGTCTGTCTTTATAAATGCTGATAACGATAGACTGGCAAGTAGTTGTTATCAGTCGATAATATTGGCCCACAGATAAATTGGTTGGGTTTTTAATAATTCTGATATAGTATGAATGTGGTTATTAATACATTAGCCAGACTTCCATCTTTAGTATAGCTTGTTTGTTATTTTCTAATCACTTCACTCTAACTTAATAACGTTATAATTAAATATTTACCACCTAATCTTCAGGGGTTTTTCCGCCCCTTTGACGTGAGAGAGGTTTGACTCCATTTGTGTTTGAGCTTTGTTGCATGTTGGGGTTTCGGTAGCATCCATAAATACCTCTGTGGCCAAATTCAAATGGCGACTGCTTAAATCAGCTGCTTACATTTGAAGACAATCTTTAGAAAACCCAGTGCTGGATGCAGTCGAAGTGGAGAGTTGCTTAGTGTGCTGGCTGGCATAGATGACTGTGCATTATAAATCTATTAGTAGTTTGTACTGTAGCATCACTGCTGGCCTCTTACATCCTGTGCCAAACTTTGCTTTCACCTCAGCATAAAGGGCCCGTTCAGATTTTGCAGAGACAATGGTGAGGTGCTGGATCATTGTGAATGTTTTCTTCTAATATATACAAGCTTATCTTTATGCATGGCTCTGTTTTTGTTTTATAAAGTATGAAATAAACTGGACTTTAAAGTGGTAATAAAAAGGGATGTGTCAACGCTGTTTGAGTCTTCCCTTTTGAAGGGAGCAATATGTCAAAGTTTCGGGTAAGGGTAAACGGGGATGGGTGGATATGTTTGTATGCATGCTGTGTGAAATGTGATATATTGTATGACTGTCTCATTTCTGTCCCGTCAGGAAAGCAAGAGTTTTATCCGAGGTATTTCAGAGTTACACGATGCTGTCTGGAGCATCTACATGTAATGTGCCACAGTTTTTAAATGACAGTTTCTTTTGTTCTGCCAAAAACTTACAAATTTTTGCCTTTTTTTTATTTTTAAGCACTTTTCTTTGAGAAGTACTGCCAAACCCTCACGTTTTTAAGATACTCTGACATTCTTTTCTTCTTTAATGTTAAGTGATGTTTGTGTAAAACTGTGTAATGTTTACAGTAATAACTTTTTTTGGGTCCCTTTGTGAACCAAACCCTTCATTATGCAATGCGCTGGTTTACTGTGTAGCTTTCTCTATATCACTTCTTCTATATAAACTTGGGAAATAAACATGGAGAGGTTTTGAGTTAATGTCTAAGTTTTATTGGTCTTGCACAGTCCACAGAAAAAAAAAGGCTGCAAATAAAACTGTGGAAATGGGTGTGATCATGATAGGGGGGAAATACACAAACTTGATATAGTAATAAATAGTACATTTAACAATAACATCCCACAAAAACAGGTACACTCAAATACATTACATACAATATAAGTTCGGTTAATGTACACATCTTTACAACCTTATAAAATTAAGACTTTTACAGCAGATTTTGGCTCTTTTTAAGTTAAATTGCAGACATTTACAAAGGGGATTCTATATTGTAAGATAAGGGAAAAAAATAACACTTTGTTTAAAATTATATAAAAAGAACTGAACAACTTTCTTCTGGAGCTGCTCAGCAGGGGAATGTGTAACCTTTTGTGCGCAGTGACATGAAATACGAGAACAGTTGAGTACGTTTTCAAAGATTCTGTGTCTGTGTGTCCAAGTGAGATTCTTCAGGTAACTATAATGCTTTCACCATTTGACCTCAGGCTAAAATCAGCTCAACTGAGTGGGATTTTCTTCAATGTAGAACATGACCACATAAAATATCCCAGAGGCCTAAACACGGCTGTTAGTCTCTTAGGCCGTCGTTGTTGTGCACAATTTTGGTCACCATGGTGGAAACGAGCCTCTCCAGCTGCGCCGCCCGCTGCCTGCCCACCTGGAGGACCTCCTCGTGATTGGCCCTCTCTTCGCTGTCGTAGTTCATCACAACCTGGTTGGTGATCAGGGAGAGGGCGAAGACGCGCATGCCACAGTGCCGAGCGACGATCACCTCATGGGCTGTGCTCATGCCTGGAGAGGAAAAGATCGAGACAAATATAAACAACTCTAATAGAAAGAATAGAGTAGCCATAAACCAGCCAGTACACACAAGAAAGGATGTAAAAATGCAAATAACACAAAAGAGATGTTTTCCTTGTTTCTAATTGACTTGGGAACTATGTCCTGTAATGTTGAGAAGCCTGGGATTTATAGTGTTATCAAAAGAAGAAGAACTGCAGATCTAATACTGCTGAAACCAACTTCGCTTAAGCTAATTTAGAGGCTTCTAATAAGTTTTACTGCTTTAATTTCATGAGAAGTCTCAGTATGCATGCATACAAAGAAGACTCACTTTAGGAAACTTAAATTTATGTTTTTCACGTGTTTTTGCTCCTCAAAGGTAAAGCTTCAAGTTGAGGTTTGGGCAGCCCGGGGCAAATCACACGTTTTCAAAGTCACTGCAGCAAAAGGACTTCAAGCATTTCTACTGAACTGTCATTTCTTGGAATAAAATTAAAAACAGCATGATGGCATTTGATACAGTGCTCTTTTGATAAACTCCACGTGCTTTGTGGGCATCAACTTGATGATTAGGTTAATATCAGACAGGACGCTGTGGCTGGTTTTTGTGGTACCACGTGGTTTGAATTGATCAAGTCCTGTTATCACCATCAGCTGATAAATCTAATTGATAGTCCTTGTTATTGTGCTATTCTTAGTTAGTGTATTGTCTGTCTCTGTTAATGTTTGTTTATAATGGAGCACTGTAACGAAAAATAATTTCCCCTAGGGATCAATAAAGTATTCTGATTCTGATTGACACGTCTTAAAAATCCAGATGTGTAGATTCTGATCTGATTAAAGTTTTGGGACTTTACATTCATTCGTTACATTTACTCAGATCAACAAAACAATCAGCTCACCGACAGCATCAGCGCCAAGTCTATGCAGCATGCGACCCTCTGCGATTGTCTCAAATGTTGGCCCGCCCAGCACACAGTACACTCCCTCCTTTAGGAAATCTCCATAGCCCAGATCCTGTCCCACGTCCATGGCCAGCTGCTGCAGCTCTCTGTCGTATGCATCGGACATGCATTGGAAACGTACGCCAAACCTGACAGACGAAGGAAGACAGGAAGAAGATTAGGTTAAGCTTATAGGAGGTTTAAATGTCTGCTTTTTATGGCTGTATGAGAACACGTCTCACCGCTCATCGTTGGGTCCGTTCAGAGGATTGATGCCAGCAAAGCCGGGCAGGTTGAGGTGGTCTTTGATGATCATGATGTCTCCCATTTTAAAGTCATGGTTGAGGCCTCCAGCTGCATTGGTCAGCATCACCGTCTCAACACCGAGCATCTTGAAGATGCGCATAGGCAATGTAATCTGGAAAAAAGAACATCACAGAATATAAATGAATAATATTTTGGGGGGATCTTGCTGAAAATTACGGGATATTTTTTTTGCAAACACACACATACCTTCTGTATTGAGTAGCCCTCATACAGGTGGAAACGTCCCTGCATGCAAACGCACGGCCTTCCTTTTAAGTGTCCAAACACCAGCTTCCCGGCATGTCCGTGCACTGTGGGAATTCAAAAATATAACAGTGAACATCAGCAGGAGCTGCTCAGCTGACCATGGTAAAGTGTCGGTGTAGTAGGTGTAGCTCACCTGTGCTCTGCGGAAAGTTGGGGATGTCTTTGTAGTTGAAGGCCACCTGGTCCTTTAACAGGTCAGCGAGCCCTCCGAGCCCTGAGCCGCACACAATGCCCACAGTGGGTCGGGTGTCTGTCTGGGCGAGCAGCCAATCAGCAGTGGCCTTGCATTCCTCGTAGCTGTAGCTGGATGACATTAACAAAAGGGCAGAGGTCAGGCAGATCACCGTGACAGTCCAGCACACATGAACACGCTAATTTTATGGCTTGATATGATGCAGAAGCACATTTTTATGAATTTGGTTCACACAGGAAGATCGAAAGTAACCATGGTGACCAAAAATGTGACCTTCACTTCACAAGTCCAATATCAATTTTATTGACTGATTTTTACAACATTAGAACATTTCAAACTCTTTACTTCCACTCAATTGTGAAACGCGCTTCATTATGTAATTAGACGCGTCACTCCTCTTGGAATGAATCATTTCTCGACACTCCACCGCGAACAAGAGCGCATGCGCATATTATTTTTTGCATCCCCTCAGTCCAGTCTATTTTTTCACGCTATCCAAAGCCGGCCGTGAAAGAACCACGTGCTGAGCAACACTGAACGAGAAAAAGTAATTAAAATATTAGAAATCTACTCACCAGCTGTTTTCCTCTGGAAACATTTCGGAAGATAAATGAAGCGTCTGAGAATGTAAGAAAAAAAAATGTAGGTGTAAATACAGACTTAAAGTTTTAAGTCTGAAAATAAAAAAAGTTTTTAAGGCGTATAAAAATATCAAAGAGAAGGTGGAAGAAGTCTTCTGTTGAGTTCTTCTTCTCTTTTAGAGTCCCGTGAAGTATTCAGCTCCTCTCTCTCACTTCTGTGGAAAGAGGGGCAGCTGCAGACTTTATCATAGGACCGGTGACTCCCCCCTCCCGCCCCCTCCTCTGCTGACGCATGTACCTGCTGCAGTTTCATTGGCTGAGCGGACACACCTTCAGACCGGTATGCCACAGAGAAATACACACCCACGGAACATCCTGTACTACAGGTGGAGCTGGATATAAGAGTTTTCACGACATTTCCCACTCCAGCCCACTCATAACTTTTCATGTTATGTTCACATAAACAATCTATGATGTTTCGAGATCCACTGATCCAAGTAATTCTATTTATAAGTTAAAGTATCCATTCAGTCTTTATCGATCTGTGTCTCTGTTACTCTCACCGATTAAAAACAAAAGATGTTGTGGTTTCGGACACACAGCGTGTTTTTGAACATCACGTGTTTGTGGTCCACTTGTTCTCGTCATCAGTCTGCGAGTACTGTGTGTTATTGTGTGACGCAAGTTTTCAACCAATACATCCTACTGTCAACTGCAGTATGTGCAGTATGTAGTCATTTGTTTCTATAATGTTGGGCTTATAATATACATTTTCTCCTCTTTAGAAGGAAAATGTAAACTTTTACTTCTTTACAGACAATGACAGTAGCTACTTTAGTTATGTTGCATAGTGATTTCACACCATCGGCAATTTTAAAATGTGGTACAGTTATGGTCACAGATGTATGTATAAAGACATTTAGTTAGATTATATCCAACATTCAGATGATGTGAACATGATAATCTGACTAACATCAGTTTTATTGTCTAACTCAATTTTTTCCTCACAATCTACCAACAGAGACAAACAGACAACATGTACAGTATATTTATGTGTGCAGCGGTGCATAGATGTTGGAATAAATAAGAAATGGATAACTTGTTGCTATATATCCAGAATGAGGGCTCAACATTATATATAGTATATACAGCACAAGTATGTACAATGGTATGCAGACATATTTACAACAAAACAGTATAAAAAGCACACTTTGGTTCAGCAGCAGATATGCTGAATGTTTAGATAGAGACAATTTTTTTGTCTGATTTTTTTGTAAATGTATTACACTAATATTACTTTACTTCAAGTTGAGTCTTTTATTTTATAATAAATTCTATTATATTATAATTTATTTGCTTTGATGAAAAATCATGTGACCTGTGTTTGCTCTGAGTATCAGAAACTACCAAATAACTCTACAGCCTTGTTTAATAAATAAGTTTGGAAACAAAAAACAACTAGTTTCAATTCAGCGTTCTCTCTAACTGTGCATTGCTTAAAAATGGATTTATCACTAAAATGTTTTGGCACACGTACAAGTAGACAACACATCCTGTTTAGAGTGTGCCTGTATTGTAAATAAGAAAAGTTATTAAAAGCATGTCACTTGGACTGAATGTCCAGTAATCGATGTGGATCAACACAGTAAACCACGGTCAAAACAGGTCAATAGATTTGTTTCCAAACTGGGGCGATACAGATGTGATTATGTTGTAAAAGGAGATAAGCAATGTCATGGTGGTGAAAGCTGAAAAGTAATTCTATTTATAAGTTAAAGTATGTAAAGTTGAACTCCATTGAACTATAATGTTAATGAGTAGGAGAACTCATTAACCAGCATGACCAGTCAACTTAGTATTTATTACTTACTTTAACATTCACACAGCATTTTTAAGCACATAACAACTAAATCTGGTTAATTTATTTAAAATTGTATGGGAGGCTTTGGCTCAGGTGGTAGAGCGGGTCCTCTACCAATCGGAAGACCGGTGGACTGATTCCTGACCCCTCCAGACTTCTTGCTAATGTATCCTTGGGCATAATCCGTGTGTGTGTGAATATTAGCACTTGTTGTTCCAGTGTGTGTGATTGGAGATATGAAACTTGCAGTTGAAAGTGCTTTGAGGGTTTGACTGAGTAGAAGGATGATACGTAACAACCAGTCCATTTCTAGTTATCATCAATATTATCATTATTATTATTATTTAAGCTTCTTTTAGAGTAAATCTGACTAGTTTTGAGATCTTTTTAGAAATTAATGAGCGAGTCATGAAAGAAGATGTGTCAGTTTTTCACTGATGTAGCACTGGTGCTAGTGCCAAGCTTGATGTTTTAGGCAGGACAACAATGATTATAAATACCCAGGGCAAAAGTTGGAACCACAAATGAAAAGGCTGGAGCTACTTTCACAACTTCACCAGTGATTGGAAGATCAGGCCTGTTCACTTGTTGTCGATTGTTTTTAGCTTCTTGCAAAAAAGAGTAAGGCTGGGCTTATTCAAGTTTCTTAAAAGAGGCCGTCTATGTCTGCTGTGAACGACTGTCTTCGAACAAAGAGGGTGGTCTATGACACCAATTGTCAGCCACCTATGATGCAGTATTGAGATCCTTTCTCAGACGCCTCAATCCCCACTCACACCTTTTGTTAGGTCACCTCAATAGATCACCCAACTAGGTGAAGCAAAACAGCGGTTTCACTCAAAACCTCTGATGGTAATGACCCACACCTTTTTCACACCTTGGCCCATGTGATGAGGCACATGATCAATAGTGGGTCAACAATCCTCTTCAGGGATAACTCCCTCTGGGTTTAAATTCCTGACACTCTCCACCATTTAGTTTTAGGACTGAAGAAGCCTCTTGGATGGGAGTTGAAATATCTTCACAAAACCTAGAGTCCAATGCTAAGGTATCTCTAATGCATAACTGAAGGGAGAGGAGAGATGGATGTCCATGAAGGATTTGTGTCAGTGCTGCACTAATGAGGTGAATTTAGATAATTCATCTATCAATTTCCCCCCACTTATCCAGTTCAAACTATGACTGGACTGGAGCCTAACAGGGCCAACACAGTGAGACAGATGGGGACCCATGCTTATATTCACACCCACAACCAGTTTAGAAACACCAGTTAGCCTAATGCATGTCTCTGGACTGTGGGAGGTCCTGGGTTTGAATACATCATCTGGCCATGGCCTTTCTGTGTGGAGTTTGCATGCTCTCTGCATGGTTTCTGAATAAACAGTCATCTGCCTCTATGTGTTAACCCTGTCCAGAGTGTACCTGGCCTCTTGCTGTATGGGAGCTGTGATAGGCTGCCACCTATGACCCTGAATTGGAAAGTTGAATCAAATGGATAGAGAAAGTCTGTAATCATTATGTAAGTTATCCATTGATTTAATAGATAAGCAAAGAGGCCAAAACCCCCACATGCTTATCAAAGTCTACAGCAGCCAAAACATAGGTAGGACCTTGAATTGTTGATCGGCACTGACAAGTAAGAAGACTTGTTAGTCTAATTCTCCGTGTGTGTTACAGTTTGTTTCCAGGTCAGTTACCTCTCTGTTTGGGTTCTGGCTTCTGCATATCAGTTTTTGACTTTGCTTGATAACACATGGTAGTTGTTGACCTGTTGACCTCTGTGCCCCTCCCCTCAGTTAGAGCTAACACACCTTTGGATTAGCCAGTGAGCTGGGGCCATTTCATTTCCTCACAAAGGCCCACAGTAACTTTTTACCCATTTTCTCCTCACCCAACTAAATGTTTAAAAATTGTTCAGAGGGATCACCTATGTCTTTTTCGTCCTGCACTTGGTCTACACCTTTAGAAAAATTGTGACATAGAAATTAAAGTTTATTTTAAGGTTTAGGTTAGATCCAGAGGATAGGAAAATATACAATGTGCTAAACAATAAACATACTACTCACACTTGACATCATGATGAGCAGATCAAGTGCCAAGTGCAGCAGATGGCCCCGCCCCTCCCTGACCCTGGTTCTGCTGGAGGTTTCTTCCTGTTAAAAGCAAGTTTTTCCTTCCCACTGTCGCCAAAGTGCTTGCTCATGGGGGGGTCATACGATTGTTGGTTTTTTTTCTGTATCTATTATTGTACAATCTACTGTACAATATAAAACACCTTGAGGTGACTGCTGTTGTGATTTGGTGCTATATATATAAATTGAATTGAATTGAATGAGCTGATGAAGTTTGATTTAGCCCAGTAACTAAAAAATCCTCCTTCCTATAGGCTGTGAAAATAAATAACTACAAAGTTCATGATTTATCTCAGTTTTTTATACTGGAAATTAGAGGAAGTGATATTTTTGAGATTTGGTGGATTTTATTTAAATGACACGACCCACTGGTTTAGTTTTTTTTATCAAAGATATTAAGTGACTGGTTTAGTTTGCATGTTTGTTGTTTGCTAGCAGGGCTACTAAAAAAGAAATCAGTGGAGCTTGGCCACTCACAGAAGTGATTCGTTTTTGGATTTATTCTGGAAATGGCCCTGAAATTATAAGATTGCAAGATATGGCAAAATCTCACATGTGTACCATTTTAATGTGGTCAGCAAAACATCTGGAAAGAAAAACATCTGGGCCTACATCTCCTTCTTGATCCAAAGACTCAGTTCTCGTGTGGAGAAAATGTTCAGCCTCTGGTCACCTCATATTATGTAACTCATGTCTGATTGGTTGCAACACTGTTGCCAGTCTGCCAGTCTGTACCGTGCAGTTTTGCTGAATAGGCATTAGTGAGGCACCCAGCAGGGAAACAATGTCACAGTGATTCTGCATGTTTTTCTTGTGTGATGATATTAGCAAGGCTGCCAGAGCTAGCACAAGCTGAAATTTCTCACTCGGTAAAGGTCCTATAGGAAACTGTATGTTATTTAAATGAAAGGTTTTCTGTAAACAAATGCAGCTTCAGAAGAAAGCCTAAAGGAAAATGCACTGAGTTATATCTTCTTATAGAAGTAGTTCTAATCATGCTCGCCCAAACTCTGCAAGATGTTTGCATTGTTGTCGTGGGGGTGGAAAGATTTTTAGTGCCACTTTAAAAGAAAAGGAAGATGTGTCCTGAAATGAACTTGAAGTGCTTTTTGTTTTTAATGCAAACTGATTTGTCATTAACCGAAGCCTGGGCCTTTCTCTTCACACATCACTGTCATGAATCGCTGTGTGGCAGGCAAGCAGGAGTGGTGGACCCAAAATGCAGAACTCAGACACGGAAGTGAAACTTAAGGCGCAGCTTTATTGCTGGGAAAAACCTCGTACAAACTAAACTCACCAAAAGAAAACCAAAAGTCAGAACAGAGGAACCAAGGACTGAAACACTGGAAAGAAACACTAAACTGGAGCAGGAGACCAAACACTAGGAACATAGAAGCAGAACACACAGCTAGTTGAGGGTACGACGCGACACTGACACAGAGAAACACAGGGCTTAAATACACAGACGGCAGTAATCAAGGGATGAGAGACAGAAGGGGAACACACCTGGGAGAAATCACAGCTGACGAGACAGGGGAACGTAACTGACCACACTCACATATGACACAAACCTTCACAATAAAACAGGAAACTCAGACACATGGAACCAGGCAAGACATTGAACTAAACAGACAGATTCACAAACAGATGGGGTGACACCATAGACAGAGACAGACTCAAAGGCAGACCAAATATAACACACAGAACTCAAACAATAATAATCATCATCATCATCATCATCATAAACTAGAAAATGATAACTAAAAGCGCTGGGTCACCGACCCAGGACCATGACAATCACTGCTAAATGAAAACCTGAGCTTGTCTTGATGCATCATCCAGGTAAGGAAATCCCAAATGGTGACGAAATGTTTCTCCCACTGAAAACCCCGTGTTCACATGAACACAATCAACGTTTTGGAGAAACCCAAGCTTGCATCACTCACGATGTAAGTCAAACACCAGCTGTGAAGTTAGTGTTGCAGTGTAGAAACCTGATGCCCTCAAGCAGAATGAGGAGCAGTTGAAGACATGCGATAAAGTCAGGTGTGTTCTATTTAAATTAAAGTGTGGAGGCTTACAGGTATCAAACTGCAGCTGTGACAGCCTTCACTGTCTGCAGAGATAGGAAGTTCCTGATAGGAATTTCTGTGTAGGTCAGTTAAGTTCTTCTACACCAAAGTATGTGAACATTTCTCTTTAGATACAGCATCATGCAGAAACTGTCCATAATGTTATTAAATGCTGTTCAGGATAAGGATTTGCCTGTATGGAAAAAATGTTCGATATAGTAAAAGAATATATCCACTTAACCACTTTAGCTGCCTGACTTCAGAAGAAAGCATGCAAAGGAAACATGCCAACACTGTTTCAGCACACTGTGTTCTTCGTTTGTTCTGCAGCAGGTTTTTCTTATCTTTAAATCTGCTTATCTATGTTGCTCTTCAGGTCCAGGACAAATAAAAGGCCTAATAAGGAAGGTAGGATAAAGTTTTATCCCTCTGATGCCAGAGAAAAGACCCAGATTTTCCCAGTCCCAGCAGTTATCGATGTGCAAGCTGGCCTTGTCAGCATGACCAGACCTGCTTCACTCATACTAAATATTGATTTTATGTGTCAAATTGTGTGTAAGAGGTTAAACTGAGGGCCAGTGTCCCATTTTTTTAATCATGAAAAAAAAACAAAAACAGTTTTCTTTTAGGTAAAACTTGTTTCTGTAGGTCAATCAAATCCCTCATTATGTGGAGGCGCAAACAGAGACAAGTCCCATATTTTGGCTCTATAAGACACTTTTCTAAATGGTAAATGGCCTGTATTTGTATAGCGCTTTACTAGTCCCTAAGGACCCCAAAGCACTTTACACATGCAGTCATCCACCCATTCACACACACACACATTCACACACTGGTGATGGCAAGCTACATTGTAGCCACAGCCACCCTGGGGCGCACTGACAGAGGCGAGGCTGCCGGACACTGGCGCCACCGGGCCCTCTGACCACCACCAGTAGGCAACGGGTGAAGTGTCTTGCCCAAGGACACAACGACCGAGACTGTCCAAGCTGGGGCTCGAACTGGCAACCTTCCAATTACAAGGCGAAGGTGAGTGATTGTGAAAGCAGCATAGGTGCCTGCAGGTTAACCTGTCATCACCTTTTGCTGCATATGCAATGCTCAAGGTTGAACATTACAAATTCACAAGCTACACTGACTTTGGTGGGATGGGATGAAATTGACCATAAATGAAATCAACAATAAGCCACCTTAAAGATGGAACTTTAAATAACACTTTGAATCTGAAATTTTTTAAAAATAATTTTGTTTTTTGTAAGTCCTACTAGAATTTTCTTTAGAAAATATACAAAAAATTAAATGCTAATAAGGAATAAAAGAGATGCTTCCATGTATTATTATTGTTCACACAGACATACTTTTGTATTTAATGGTAATTTACAGGTTGGGAGATGAGGTCAGGCCAGAGTCTCTGTGCACTATGATGTTTGCATATGACACTGTGATCTGTAGTGAGAGTCGGGAGCAGGTGGAAGCGAGTCTGGAGAGGTGAAGGAATACTCTGGAGAGAAAAGGGAATGAAACAGATGGAAAGGTGAACATGCAAAGAGCAGAGGTAGAGAAGGATGAGCTATATTGGGTGAACCATCCAAAACAGCAGACAGTGCACAAGAGAAGTCAAGAGGAAGCAGGGTAGAGATGAGCATCATTTTTGGGACAGAAAGATAGCAGTAAGAGTGAAAGGTTTACAAGGAGGAAAAGAGGAAGATCCATGGATATAGTAAAGGAGAACATGCACAGGTCTGCTGTGGTGCCCTCTAGAAGGAGCAGCCATCCATGCTCATAAAGAAGACACACACGTGTGTTTATGAGGTTTTCCAAAGTCCTAAATGTTTAAATTTCAAGATTAGTCAAACCATGTTAAGATGTCAAATGAACATCTTTTTTTGAAAATGCGATACTCCATCTGATATGAGATTAAACCATATAAAAACTCTTCTGTCGAGATGGAAACTTAATGAGGTGAAATAGAGAAGCTGAGCTCTGAAGTCTACTCACACTGAGCCGCAATTACAGCTCCAGGCTGCAAAATCAGGTAAATGATGAACTCAGCAAAACAGAAACACATGAAAGCTGACTGGACTAAAACTTCAGCTAAAGTTTGTGGAACATGTAAATTGTTTAGGTGTTATTTCAGCTGATGTCTGTGACCTTAAAATCCATTCCTCTGTCCTCCTCGAGGGTCAGCGGAATGACTGGGAGCCATGTGGCCTCACCTACACGGTGCAGATGTGGATTTTATGGTGTGACATGTTGTGAACAGTCATGTGAAGTTGTTCACGAGAATGACCAAGTATAATGGGAATAAAAAGCATGAACGTGTTTGCATATTTGTAGAAATATTTGTGATATTGTCATCAACCTGACTTTCCTTTTAAGTAAAGTGGGTTAAAAAGCTGCAGAAGCCACAGAAGCTCCACACAGAAAGGCCCCAGGCTGGTTTCAAGCCCGAGACCTTCTTGCTATGAAGCAACAGTCCTGATCACCGCCCTAGTTTCTTAATCTGAAGGAAACTGGTTGATGTTCTTCGTAACCGCTCGAAAACCTCTCCCACATTTTCAAATTGCCTCATCGTGGGATTCAAGCTTCTCATCTTAGTCGTTCATATTTTGAATGATTGTCCAATAAAGAGATCAGTGGATTTCCTCACTTTACACTTACAGTTACAGTGATCCGCTTTGACATTATATCCACTATTAATGCCTCACTAAACAGTGTCTTTATATCTGTGGCTTAGATACTAGAGTTAATACAAAAGTGTCACTAACAGAGACAAATCCAGGGGAATTTGCACTTCACGTGCCTTATTGTGAATAAGTCTTGATACTGGGACTCCATGAGAAAACAATGGGAATGTGTCTTGAGGTAGAATCACTTGTTCTCATCCTTTCTGCAATAAAAATCTGGTTACATTAAACTAAAGAAATGTACAAGTTCAACTTCTTTTTCTTTCCAGAAGTGAGGCACACTCAGTTATTATCATACTGAATTTCATTGAAGACTAAAACAACCATCTAATCTGGATTTCAATGGTTAGTGAACTAAAGCTGCATACATGCTGAGACAAACCTTTAGAAAAATCCAGATCGCTAACTAATCAGTTTACTTATCTGTCCAGATTATTTAGAAATGCACACGGGGAAGTTTGCTCATGGTTATTTGCCAGAAACTCTGTGCTGCACACAGGTCAAACAGTTGTTTATATTTCATTACGCTGTCAGACTGTGCCCGCGGACTCAGAAACATCTTTTCAGTAGATAGATTTTAAGTTGTGCTGTAAGTGTCACACTTGTAACTGTTGTGAAAAATTATTAAAACTAGTTTGTACAGTACAATACAACTTTTATTTATATAGCACATTAAAAACAACAACAACGGTACACCAAAGTTACAATAGAAACAGGGAAATTAAGACATGATTAAATAAAAGACCATTAACCAAGTACCACATATGTCAGCAGGTTGAAGGCACTAATTATACAGGAATAAAAGGAAATATGAGAACAAACTTAGTAAGAACAGATAGATATAACTAAAAGATAAGTACATAGATAAAAATGGAGCAAATTCTAAAATAGGATGGAAAAAAAAAACAGATGGAAAATCTAGGGTAAATAAGTGAGTTTTTAAATGAGATTTAAAAGAGAGAATGGAGTCTGATGCCCGAATAGCAATGGGAAGGTTGTTCCACAGGTTAGGTGCAACCAGGGCAAAAGCACGGTCACCCCTGGATTTAAGTCTAGATCTATGCTGAACCAAGAGTAATTGGTTCAGCCCAGGGACATAAGGACTAAGGAGATCAACAAGATAGCTAGGGGCTAAATTATTTATACGATATTTACGTACGATATTTGATGGGTAATGCAAATCAGCGAGAACGGGGGTGATAGAGGCATGCTTTCTAGCACCAGTCAGAAGATGAGCCGCAAGCATTTTGGAAAAACTAAAGTCTATGAAGGAGAGCAGAGTGAAGAGCAAAGTAGAGACAATTACAGTATTCCAATCTAGAGGTCACACAAGGATGAATGAGCTTTTCAAGATCTTTATGAGGAGCATAGTGCTTAGCTATAAGACAGCTTGAGGTGTGTCGGACACACATTCCACATGCATGTACGGAGCTGTAAAGCTGGAACATTATCCATGTGAAAACTGAGTCATGTGCTCAGACTTTAAAGGACTCTGTGAACACAGTGGAGATTAACTACCTGGTAGAAACTGGACTTCAGAGCAGCTGACTGAGATTATTTGTCTCTCTCTGATTGATAATAATTATACAAAATAACAAAATCTGCCTGCACTGCTGCGTGATGCTGTACGCTCAGAAAGTTGAAAAAAAAAATGAAGGTCAATGTCAGCAGAGTGAGTGAGGATGATGGTGATTATTCAGGTTAGAAAGTCCAAACATGCATTCAGCTGAGGTGTTAAAAAATGTAAAAAACCAGTAAAAACCTAGATGATTTTATCACGTACTCTCACCCACATAAAACTGACTGAACCACCTAAATGACAGACTTCTGGTTGTGTATTAAGACAGAATTACATAACAGGGGATCACATGACCTGTTTCTGTTTGGAGTTTCAAGCCTGTGTGTCAAGGCTCTGTGGATTGGTTGCTTTAGCTGTTTCCAGCAAAGATAAGATGAAGCGATAAGCGGGAGTGGGAACTAGAAGGCAGATATCTGGTCTGTGCTGGAAATAAATGTCTAAATTCTAGAAATGTCTGTACAGTGTCTGATCCTCGTGTTTGAACTAGTCATATCGGCCTGTGATAGATGTGCACATTTTTCACTCCATATTTCAGCGAGGTCAGCCCTGAACTTCTCTCTTAATCTCTCCTTAATCTGTTACAGCACTCATTTAAATTTTTATATAAGAAATGTTTGTGACATGTAATAACACATAAATATACATAATCAAACTTAAATAAAATAAAAAAAAACAAGAGAAATAGTCAGCTCATGCATAAATAAATAATTTAGTCTGACGTTTACCTGTAAATAAATAATCTGTAAGTAAAGAGAAAAACAGGAGATCTGTTGAGTTAAAAGGTTCAAACTAAAGAGGAGAAAGTGTAACGTGAACAGCAGTTAATCAATAGCCAGATTTACGGTTACGGTCCTTTGCTTTGAGTACACTGAGGCTGAGGGGGAAGAGTGGCAGATGTCTTTCACGCCACCATGAGCTACAAAGTTTTTATTCACTTTTTATTTGGGTTATCAAACAAACCAAAATAAAATACAGTTTTCTATGTTGTTATTGTCCAGCTGACCCTCATTCACAGCTTCCAGCCGATTTCTCAGACTTTTTATCTGACTTTATACTGTGTATACAGGGAGTGCAAAATTATTAGGCAAGTTGTATTTTTGAGGAATAATTTTATTATTGAACAACAACCATGTTCTCAATGAACCCAAAAAACTCATTAATATCAAAGCTGAATGTTTTTGGAAGTAGTTTTTAGTTTGTTTTTAGTTTGAGCTATTTTAGGGGGATATCTGTGTGTGCAGGTGACTATTACTGTGCATAATTATTAGGCAACTTAACAAAAAACAAATATATACCCATTTCAATTATTTATTTTTACCAGTGAAACCAATATAACATCTCCACATTCACAAATATACATTTCTGACATTCAAAAACAAAACAAAAACAAATCAGCGACCAATATAGCCACCTTTCTTTGCAAGGACACTCAAAAGCCTGCCATCCATGGATTCTGTCAGTGTTTTGATCTGTTCACCATCAACATTGCGTGCAGCAGCAACCACAGCCTCCCAGACACTGTTCAGAGAGGTGTACTGTTTTCCCTCCTTGTAAATCTCACATTTGATGATGGACCACAGGTTCTCAATGGGGTTCAGATCAGGTGAACAAGGAGGCCATGTCATTAGTTTTTCTTCTTTTATACCCTTTCTTGCCAGCCACGCTGTGGAGTACTTGGACGCGTGTGATGGAGCATTGTCCTGCATGAAAATCATGTTTTTCTTGAAGGATGCAGACTTCTTCCTGTACCACTGCTTGAAGAAGGTGTCTTCCAGAAACTGGCAGTAGGACTGGGAGTTGAGCTTGACTCCATCCTCAACCCGAAAAGGCCCCACAAGCTCATCTTTGATGATACCAGCCCAAACCAGTACTCCACCTCCACCTTGCTGGCATCTGAGTCGGACTGGAGCTCTCTGCCCTTTACCAATCCAGCCACGGGCCCATCCATCTGGCCCATCAAGACTCACTCTCATTTCATCAGTCCATAAAACCTTAGAAAAACCAGTCTTGAGATATTTCTTGGCCCAGTCTTGACGTTTCAGCTTGTGTGTCTTGTTCAGTGGTGGTCGCCTTTCAGCCTTTCTTACCTTGGCCATGTCTCTGAGTATTGCACACCTTGTGCTTTTGGGCACTCCAGTGATGTTGCAACTCTGAAATATGGCCAAACTGGTGGCAAGTGGCATCTTGGCAGCTGCACGCTTGACTTTTCTCAGTTCATGGGCAGGTATTTTGCGCCTTGGTTTTTCCACACGCTTCGTGCGACCCTGTTGACTATTTTGAATGAAACGCTTGATTGTTCGATGATCACGCTTCAGAAGCTTTGCAATTTTGAGACTGCTGCCTCCCTCTGCAAGATATCTCACTATTTTTGACTTTTCTGAGCCTGTCAAGTCCTTCTTTTGACCCATTTTGCCAAAGGAAAGGACGTTGCCTAATAATTATGCACACCTGATATAGGGTGTTGATGTCATTAGACCACACCCCTTCTCATTACAGAGATGCACATCACCTAATATGCTTAATTGGTAGTAGGCTTTCGAGCCTATACAGCTTGGAGTAAGACAACATGCATGAAGAGGATGATGTGGACAAAATACTCATTTGCCTAATAATTCTGCACTCCCTGTACTGGGTAACACTGAGGTTCCCTGGATGCTATGCTGCTAATAAAAAGGTAATTCAGAGGGTAATAAATGCAGCACAAAAGGTCATTGACTCTTCCTTCCCTAAAAGAGATTGTAAAAGCAAGCTATCTCTCAAGAGCCTTAAATATCTCTAAAGATTAACTACAGTAGGTTGAAGCAGTAACAATGTTGTATTAGCTCATCCAGGATTGGTGACTTTACCTGTACAGAGACTCATCAGCACAGTGATTTGTTGTAATTAAACAGTTTTTTTTATTTATTATCAAGAAAAGCATAAAAAACATAACAAAGCAGACTAACAAGAAAGAAAGAAAAAACAAACAAAGGGAATATATTAAAGTCATTATATACCTGTGCAAATACACATATGGGGTAAAGAGGAGAAAAAAAAGAGAAAAAAAAAGAAAAATATTTTTGTTCATTTATCCACAGATTTAGAAAAAGATAAACTCCAAGAGTGAATTGTTGTCCTTTACGCTTACTTCCTATTTACCTGAGAACATCTTAAGCGCAACCTCCCCCCCTCAACAGTTGGGTCAAATCATTTGGCAAATAAGAAAGCAAAGGGGACCAAACATTGAGAAAGAGACCCTCATTTCCTCCTAAAACAGCAGCAGTTCTTTCGTGAGGAAAAACTTTAAATAATTCTCTGTACCACAAAGTCACACAGGGAGGTTTATCCTTAACCCAGCTAATGAGAATACATTTCCTAGCTACCAGCAATAGTTTGTCACATAATTTGCGCTGCGAGTGATTTAATGTTACTTCTTTTTAGGGTAGGCCAAGAAGAAAATATAGTAAATATATTATATATATATAGTAAATAATATTACTTAATTCTTGAGATATGGAGCTCCAAAATATTTTGATTAATTTACATTCCCAAAAGTAATGAAAAAAAGTGCCAGTGCGCAGTGATTCGTGAACCTGTAGACCTGCTTCTGTAAAAACAGCTGATTTAATATCCCAAGTTGAGACCCTGGAATCACAGCTAAGCAAGCTGATCTCTAAATCTGAAACTTTGTGTCAAAGATTGGTGCCTCCCTCTCATTCCATCTGGAGCCAGTACTCACTGTTCTTCATTCCCCACAGGTGCACGCTGTCCAGCACTCCCTCACCCTTCAGAGAGTCTATTGTCCTCAAAGATATTGCCCTCCCACAAAGGAAAGAGACACAGGGCGGACAGATTGGTCATGGTGCCTCTGATATAAGCTACAGTATCAGCAAAAAGATTAATAGAGTGCTCAGAGACAGCAACAGCAGGGAAGGAATAATCCAAGGAGTTCTGAAGCTACGCACTATAAAATAAATGCAGCAGGGTGGGAACATTTATAATCTTGAAATAGGAGAGACTTGGGAAAACAAACTCCTCAAGACCCTGGACATTCACACACTACAGGGAGTGCAGAATTATTAGGCAAATGAGTATTTTGTCCACATCATCCTCTTCATGCATGTTGTCTTACTCCAAGCTGTATAGGCTCGAAAGCCTACTACCAATTAAGCATATTAGGTGATGTGCATCTCTGTAATGAGAAGGGGTGTGGTCTAATGACATCAACACCCTATATCAGGTGTGCATAATTATTAGGCAACGTCCTTTCCTTTGGCAAAATGGGTCAAAAGAAGGACTTGACAGGCTCAGAAAAGTCAAAAATAGTGAGATATCTTGCAGAGGGATGCAGCAGTCTCAAAATTGCAAAGCTTCTGAAGCGTGATCATCGAACAATCAAGCGTTTCATTCAAAATAGTCAACAGGGTCGCAAGAAGCGTGTGGAAAAACTAAGGCGCAAAATAACTGCCCATGAACTGAGAAAAGTCAAGCGTGCAGCTGCCAAGATGCCACTTGCCACCAGTTTGGCCATATTTCAGAGCTGCAACATCACTGGAGTGCCCAAAAGCACAAGGTGTGCAATACTCAGAGACATGGCCAAGGTAAGAAAGGCTGAAAGACGACCACCACTGAACAAGACACACAAGCTGAAACGTCAAGACTGGGCCAAGAAATATCTCAAGACTGGTTTTTCTAAGGTTTTATGGACTGATGAAATGAGAGTGAGTCTTGATGGGCCAGATGGATGGGCCCGTGGCTGGATTGGTAAAGGGCAGAGAGCTCCAGTCCGACTCAGACGCCAGCAAGGTGGAGGTGGAGTACTGGTTTGGGCTGGTATCATCAAAGATGAGCTTGTGGGGCCTTTTCGGGTTGAGGATGGAGTCAAGCTCAACTCCCAGTCCTACTGCCAGTTTCTGGAAGACACCTTCTTCAAGCAGTGGTACAGGAAGAAGTCTGCATCCTTCAAGAAAAACATGATTTTCATGCAGGACAATGCTCCATCACACGCGTCCAAGTACTCCACAGCGTGGCTGGCAAGAAAGGGTATAAAAGAAGAAAAACTAATGACATGGCCTCCTTGTTCACCTGATCTGGACCCCATTGAGAACCTGTGGTCCATCATCAAATGTGAGATTTACAAGGAGGGAAAACAGTACACCTCTCTGAACAGTGTCTGGGAGGCTGTGGTTGCTGCTGCACGCAATGTTGATGGTGAACAGATCAAAACACTGACAGAATCCATGGATGGCAGGCTTTTGAGTGTCCTTGCAAAGAAAGGTGGCTATATTGGTCGCTGATTTGTTTTTGTTTTGTTTTTGAAGGTCAGAAATGTATATTTGTGAATGTGGAGATGTTATATTGGTTTCACTGGTAAAAATAAATAATTGAAATGGGTATATATTTGTTTTTTGTTAAGTTGCCTAATAATTATGCACAGTAATAGTCACCTGCACACACAGATATCCCCCTAAAATAGCTCAAACTAAAAACAAACTAAAAACTACTTCCAAAAACATTCAGCTTTGATATTAATGAGTTTTTTGGGTTCATTGAGAACATGGTTGTTGTTCAATAATAAAATTATTCCTCAAAAATACAACTTGCCTAATAATTCTGCACTCCCTGTATGTCAAACCATTTCCAACAGAGAGATTCAACTAAACTTTGCTGCAAATGTTAAGAGCTCTGAGAGAAAAGGAAAAAAAAAGGGGGAGGGAGATGCAACCACATGTGATTCATGCCCATAACTCTACTAGACATGAAGCAGCTGGATGTTGGTCTTTGTTTAATTTACCTGTGGATGTATTTGGTCTGGTTACTGTCAGCTCTCTCAAGGGTCATTCAGGGAAGTGAGATACATAGATGAAGGAAACTAACGCATTTAGGAATAGTCAACAGTCAAGTTCCTGTGGAAAGAAATTCGACAGCTGTCATTTGAGAAGTTTTTTTTTTTTAACTAGGTCAGTGTCATGCTGCAAGATGGCCCTGGGTAATCCTGAGATCCTTCTGGGAAAAAACCATGTTGTGAAGGAAAAGGATTGATGTGTATAAAGTAGCTCCAGAAGTAAGAGGATTAAAGTGAAAGCACTATGCCACAGCCTCCTCCTGTTAGACACTGACACAATACTAAGACTCACCTCAGAAGCCTCACAAACTACCATCAGAGACAAAGAAGCATTCGTATCACATTTGGCTTCGTGAGATGATGGAGAGCTAAGAAGAGCCAAATGTTGAGATATCGAGCAGTGGGCCTTTAGAGCATACCTGCGAGATAACCAGAGAGCTTTCATCCTATACTAAACAAAGACATAATGTACCCACTGTAAAGATAATAGCTGATGAAGATGAGGCAGAAGAGGAGTACGTACCTACTGTTCCAGACCTGGTAACAGCTGAACAGGATCATGTGCACCAGACTGATTATGAGATAAAAAAAAAACACTGTTGAAGCTAATGTTTGAGGGTGAGGTTTGTAAATGTTTCTCTTCTGTTGCTGATGCTTGTCACATGCTCTTCCAAACTGAGAACTTAAACAGTTAATAAAGAGTAGCCTCCCACTCATCCTACTGCTAATTAATGCAACCAGCCTAACAGTCAAACTGTTCTGCACTCCCCTCAGCTATCAGACACTCTGACTGCTCTCAAAGGCATTTCCCTGCTATAGAGGTCAAGATCCAGGGTGGAAAAACTGTAACACAGACTTAAAGTAAAATCCTGTTTATTTTTTTTTGCAAAGGACCAAAGCCCCACTCAGGTTACCCAGCAGATCATTCCCAATCGTCATTAGGAAAGGCACATGGGGTATAATATTTGCCAAGTTAAATATGTGAATCATCAAGAATGGTCATAAACCAAAATTCTGAGCAAACCCATCCGTCTTCTTTGCCATTTATGCTCTCCAGGGTTGTGGTTAGGTCTATCCCCCAGATTTTAGCAGACTGAAATCAGCAAAGACACCATCAACACTTCGATGGCTCATCAAATGAACACCTGTCACAGTTACCCTCTTCTGATTACCTGTTGAGATCTTCAGGTCTGGATCAAAGCGGCGGACAGGCCAACCACTGCAGTCGTTGAGGCTGCGGCTCTAACACGAACACCAACATCATTCAGTGTTTTAGCAGTGTTCATGAGTTTACAGAGAAACTGCTCCTTGACACTGAAAGAATGATCACAGTTCACGTGTAATTTGGTGTTTAAGTGACTGGAGATTAAATTTTCGTTAAACCATTTGGCTTGCCCTCGTGCACTTACAGGCATCAAATTCCATTACCTTTCTTGAGCTGCTCCTTTACTTTTTTACTTATTGGCCTTACACAAGTGGAAAGTGAGTTTCTAGTCACGAGATGCAGCCTTCAGTTTCCTTTATGCACACGCACATGATCTGGTTTACAGTTTCCCCAAAAGTAGATGCTTTACTTTGTAACTTAAAGAATTTGGTCCAGATATGGCCTAAGACTGTTCATCATTTCATCTCTCGGTGATCTTGGCTTACTCACAAGAGTAGGTTTAAATATTTGGCCAAATAGAAGGCACGTTTTAAAACCAACACCTCTGCTCAGATACCTGCCATAATCAAGAGCAGTGGCGACCTCTGGAGGACACCACTGCAAATTACAACAACAAACCTCACGTTTATGTCAAGCTGATGATTATTATTTTTAATACTTCACTCTTCATCATCACTCATCTACTAACTTCATCTTGATTATGTTTGATAATAAAAAATAAGATTTCCTTGAGTTTTTAGTGTTTAAAGTAGAATTAGACCTGCTGTGATATATAGCGTGGAGACAGTGGCACTGACAAAAAGACAAGAAGCAGAGTAAAAGATGTTAACGTTTTTATTAGTGACCAGGAGAGACATGATTATTGTTACAGCTCAGGTTGAGTGGTTTGAAGATAAAGCCAGAGAGACTGAGATGGTTTGCACATGTGCAGTGGACGGATAGTGGATATATTGGACAAAGGATGCTGAAGATGAAGCCGGCAGGTAGCAGGAAAAGAGGAAGACTACAGACAAAATTCATGGCTGTAGCGAAGGGAAGGCATGCAGAGAGATGGTTGTTATAGAAGAGGATAATAGGGATAGGGTGATATTGTGACCCCTGAAGGGAGCAGCCAAAACAGCGAGAAAAAGGCAAAGAGTGTTCCTTCAGTGAGAGGCAGGTGTTTTTAAATTTTTTAAACTTAAAAGTTTAAAACCAGATTTTCCTTCAATTGTGAAATTGTGTAACCACTAGATGGAGTGAGAGGTTAGTGTGAAACATACAGTAAGCGCCGTGAAGGCCTCTCACTGTAATCTGCTATAACGCTGTTAAGTTGTTAACTTGTTAGTCGTTGAATTTGTTATTTTGGGATGTTTTTGATGAAAAGAATAAAATTCTCTATCCAAAATGTTTATCTGACAGCGATACACAGCTGTCGTATGGATGGATGTCCCGTAGAGATTTGGACACCTTGTTTTTAAAGCGATAGTTGTCTCTGCTAATAATATTACACTCAACAGTATTATTCTCTTCTTTTGCTGAAGCTTCCCTCTTTAATCAGCTGTGGTCTACAGTAACAGAATAAATGACCAAAAGTCAGGATCTAAATAGAAAACATTTGTGTGCAAGTATGTATGTGTGTGAAATGCTACATTAAAAAAACTGCATTCTTTCAATTGAAATTATTATTTTGTTTTGCAATATTCATTAAAACTTTGGGAACCTCTTGAAGTTCTTCTCAGTTGGCCCTCTATTTCTGTTTCTCTTTCTGTGGGTATATGTGCCCTTTATTGCTCATGGTGTCAGGGCACCTGTTCTTGCACGCTTTCACGCTGTCTGATCTTGGTCTACTTTGCATGCTGTGGGGTTTCTTCACCCTCAAAGTGGAAACAAAGGGCGGGGGAAGACATGTGCAACATGTGATGGAAACACAAACCTTATTCCGGGTCAAAGAAATGGATCAACAAAGAGAAGGGTGGACAAAAAGGAAAAGAGGAGTTGCATGAAGCAGAGAACCTTCCGAGCGGTCCACAACAAAACAGCATCATGTTAATGTTGTTTTTTCTTCCTTCCTTCAAACCTCCTCTTTTTTTGTCTCTCCGGTCTCTTGTTGCTTCTCTGTCTTTAACGCCCCATCTGTTTGCTTCTCCTCTTCCTTCCTCTTTCTCTCTTTTTCTTCATACATTGTGACTCATATGTACTTTTTCCCCCTTCTTCCCCTCTTTTCTTCTTCTGCCGGCCTCTTGAAACTCACGCTCAGTAATCTCAGTCGCCCAGTTTTCCTAAGTTTTGGTATGAAAACATACATGTCTTGGTCTTGTCAGCATAGCAAGGTCACATTCTTTCATATAAGTAAGTGAGAGTTAAATAAGATACACAGCAGCTCAGAATCTTTAGCATGTAATCAGTGTCGGGAAGGTTACTTTTAAAATGTATTCCACTACAGATTACAGAATACATGCCCCAAAATGTATTTTGAAATGTATTCCATTATGTTACTGAGAGTAACGTAATCTGAATACTTTGGATTACTTAATAAATATCACAGCAATGTACTATTGCTGTGTGATTTATTACTGTTACTGAAGGTTACTCGCCATACCACTACCAACTACATTTAATATAAAATGAATAAGTGGGGTGGACATTAGGTAAGGCTGCACTTTTTGCAGTGATCTCATGTAGAAAACTATTCTGCGCGTATATAAAACAGGTCTGCGACTCCGAAACTGTAATAAAGGGACCTCTGGCTAATATGTCAGGATCCGTAGCCAAAAACTAGCTTTACTTTGTTGTCTGGGTCAACTTTGCTAGCGAGAGACAGAGAGAGGCGTTGAAAGGCTGCTCCAACAGAACTTAGTGTTTCGGAGAAAAACACGAACACAGTGTACAGTCGAGTCTTAATAGCTTACTTACAACTGGGCTCGTCAGGCACTCTTCTTGGCTGCAGTGGTTATTATTATATTTACATGCTTCCAGCTCCTGTTTCTGTTCAGTGACAACTGATACTTTTCGACTCTCCTTTTTCTCCCTCCTCGTGCTCACAGGCACATAACGGGTATCTGGTCTTTAAGTGATGACGTGATGAATCCTGCTTCTGGGCCCAAACTACCCTGTGTTTAATAAGGCTTTTGTGTTTTTAACATGTTTTAATGCTTTGTATCTTGTTCTATATATTCTCAAAAAGCCCCTAAAAACAGTCAGTGATCACTCTTGCCCTCTACCGGTTTTTATTACCACTATTCATTTTAAAGCTCAGTTTTTAAAACCTTACGATGCAACTACAGTCCAATTTCTAAATGATAGAAATGTTTGATCCAAACATGAAAACTTCTCCAGCATCTCTCACTTCAGATGTAGCTCCTCACCCAAGAAGCCAAGAATGAACTTGGCCTAAATCTTCATCAAATCCCCCTAAAAGGTAAACATTCCAATACAAGCTGGTCCCCTATAGATGCAGCCCCCCCTTGCCAGCTACAACACTGGCTGGCAAGTTGAAGGGACCCTGTAGATTGATGTCCGTGTGACACCAGCCGGGTAAATACTACAGAGTAGTATTCAGATCTGCCCTGCAGATGCACCCTCTATCTTTCTTTATAAGATCTCCTTCATAATAATAAGAATATATACTTTTTTCAGTCAATTTTCATTCTTCAAAAGAAGACAAGTTGACAAAAGACATGTAATGGAGCACAGAGTTCAATCTTCCCAAGTGAAAGGTCTGTGAGAAAAAGTGTAGACCTACATACCGGTAATACTAATTTACACTCCTGCACATTTCCCCTTACATCAAAGAGAAGCATTAGACATCCATCTACCACAGGGCCAGAGTTTGACTGTAATAGCAGTTACTTCCTGGCCATCTCGTGCCATCCATTCACAGTAGGACCGTGCGTACTCGCCGTTACACTACCAAAGTCCTCCTCTTTGCAGGCGGGCATGGCACAGCCTCACAGAGATGCACCGACAATATCCATTCACCGCACACTGGCCAACGCAAAACTGCAAGAAGCCAAGTTTTTCGTTTTTTTCTTTTCTTGCCTTTGATTTGTAAATACCTCTGTTTCAGTGCGACAACTTCCAGGCTTGTATCTTATGACCATCGAACATTTACATGAGAAAGTTGACAAAGGCTGAAACAGCGGAGGAGGCCTTGCAACAAAGAGTCCCATTTATAGCGTACAGTCAGGGAGAGACAGTGAGAGGGAGGGTAGGAGGAGAAGCTGGGAGGGGAGTTGAATTAATGAATTAAAAATGTTGTGAAGCAGCGTCCGTCTGAATAGTTTTGGGTTTATATAGAGAGGCATGCTGGGTGGACCCTGGAGGAGTGGACAGCGCAAGCTTCTTTAACTTGTCCCTGTGGGGACACAGAAGGCTTCACATGCAAGGAGAGGCAGACTGTGCTCATCCGATTACATAATGATCCAGCAACAGTGAGCCGGAACCGGTACTGCCAGTGCCAGCGTGCTGCTGCGGTACACTGACTGACCGCTGGGACTCCTCATCCAGGCCTCTCCTCTCCTCTGACGGCTTTCATGTTTTTCTCAGTGAGTTTTTCTTTCTTTCTCTTTCTTTTAATCTTTTTTTAATGTATTTATTTATTTTTTAGAAATATAGGATGTCAGCAACATAGGAGGACTGTGAAAGAAAACTAGGAAAACAACGAGATGAGGTGAAACATGCGAAACGTGTCAACAAGTGCTATTTGTTCAGCACCCTGAAATTTCACACCTGTTTTGGAAGGCAGATAACTTTCACCTCTTCCCACATGTTTGGTGGAAAGTGAAATTAAGTACATTTTTAAAATTTCCAAGCTGTGGGCAAAGTGAAAAGTCAAGGGAAAGGTAAGAAATGCAAATATTCTTAAAGGAAGCGCATAAACAATCTGAAAAACTATTCTAAAATGTATATTCTGTAGCTGTTTCCACTCACCAAGACATGATTATAAGGTTAAGTTTTGTATTGTTTTGATATTTGTGGTTAATGTAGCTGACATATGTTAAATCTTGGAATAGTCACTTTTTCTTGCTATATTATAAACATGAGAAATCCTGCAGTTTAGTCTTTGAACTTTTTTCTATAGGCTTGAGGGAAACTGGTGCTGAGTTTTGTTGCAGCGGCTGTGTTGTGTTTACAGTGCAGAGGGGTATGAGTGGTGTGTAGCAATGGACGAGTTTCCACTTCTAAATCTGTGCACTGTGACACAGAGTTCATGTAGCTGTGAAGTTACAAAAGTTTCCAAAAAACAAGCCTGACTTAGTCATCGAATACTTAATTTTGGAGCTGGATGTATCGGAAGTCGAAGATTGTTGGCACTGTACCACAGACATACATTACTAACAAAGAGCTCTACAAACCACAGAGGAAACAACAGGTGTGGTTCTGTTTCACTACTCTACAGAAAATCTTTGCTGGAAATATCTGGTCAAATGAATCACTTCTTCTCATTGAGAAATCCCCAGAAGCAGCCATTCAGATTTATATCAGATTTATATCAGATTTATAGTAGCTTTGGCTACTGCTGACTTAGAAGAAGATGGTAAAAGTCACTCCTGAGTAATTCCCCTGTGGCCAACAGCCGCTCGCCATTGTTTAATATGGGCCAGCGTCGTAACTCTCCAGTCACTGACTCTTGGAGACGGAAGTGAAAGTGAATTGTTTCATGGTGGATTTAGATGTAGTCTGGTACAGTCTGATGCTATTTTGAGAAATACGTCTGGTCACTGTAGACACTGTTTACTTCCTTTTTTTAAAATGTGAATAAATGTAAATCACATTTTATAGGTGTAGAAATACAAACAATCTGAACATTATGTAAGTTCAAGTTAAAATAGCAGAAAATGATGTCTATAGTTTATTATGACACTCATATGGAGTTGCATTTAATGGGGAAATGTACTGCCGGAGGTGCATGCACTGAATGAACTCCAGCAGCTTCAGATGCACAAGCTTTAGTACATTCTGAATAATAATATTATTTACTTGTAAACAAACTGCATGTCACATATCAAACATTAAGCAATTGGTTGCAAATTATACATTTAAAGGTATAGTCTGTAATTTTATAGGTTAGTTAATAGGGAGAAAGGATATGTAGAACTCCAAAGGCAGAGGAGAAGATGAGTTGAAGGTGTTTATGAGCCATGAAGGGACATCTATTCATGTCTGCACCTTCAGACTTATGACATTATGGATCATATCTATGGATTATCATCAGAGAAAGAATCCCCTTCCCCAAAGAAATAAAATGTGAAGGAAAGCGACAACACCACCAGCATCTTGATAAAATGTCACCCTCTTCCACTTCACCACAAGCATGATCTCCTGACTTGTCAGGGCTCTAAGACACAAATAATTATTTATTGTCACAAATAATAATTATCAGACATTCAACCCTCCTGTCTCCAGACAGCTGCCAATAAGCCAGCTAAACATCAACAGCAGGTTACAAGCTAATGCTATGTTAGTGAATGCTAGGCTCAAGTGTCCTTAAAATCATACTTTGCCTCTGATAAAGTGTTTGATTACATTATCAAATCATATGAGAATTTATTTGCTAAGCATCCATGTCCAACAATGTACATTCACTTCAAAGATAGCTAACGCTGGCAAACGGAGCTAATAAAGGCTAACAACAGCTAACAGCGGAAACAAAACAGTAAAAATTACGACAGTTCAGCACATACTCAGCAACTCATCTTAGCATCCAGGGCTGGACTGGGACAAACAATCGGCCCGGGCATTTTGACTAGAGACCGGCCCACCAGGTATTATAGGAAAAACCATAAAGCCTTTGAATGAAAACAAACGCTGTTGTCACAGTGATGTACACTGTCTTGTTGGTATATATGCATCAGTCTAATAAACTTAAACCTACACCATCCTCCCTATTCTGGTACTCTAAACAGTACCCGAAAGTAGACTGCTTGGTCGAGTTAACCTCCTGAACTATCTACAACACATGGTGAAAACCTGAAATTAAGACAGAGAAGACTAGAGGTGAGACATGGTGCTGCTGTTGTTTAGCACGACATCCGCCGGTTTCTTCTTTCTGGCGCAAAGTGAGCGATAAACAAACAAGAGAGAAAAGCCGATCAGCTGATCATTGATCAGTTTCATGATTGAAGTAGAAACAGGGGAGGGAGGGGGAGAGAATGAGAGAAGAAGAGGCAGCTGTGCAGCAAAGACACAGAATAACTCCAGCTTTGTGTCTTTTTCATTGTAGCTGAAGTCCGGGACAAACTGTGCTCCTTTTCACCTCAATACGAAACGTGTAATATTTTCTCTGAATACGAGACGATTCCGTTTTTTACGGGATGGTTGGAAACTCTAATAACTAACCTTATAAATAAAATAAGATAAAACAAGTTCAACATCAATAACATCATAGCACCCGCCCAGCAGTATAGAAACTCCGTCATGCTAGCTAGCACGCAGTACGAGTTATTGTAACTGACTGTAAAAAGTCAGCATAACGAAAATAAACTACACCTAAACCTGATTTATATCTGACCCAGATAGACTGCAGGTCATAACTTCTTACCTGAAGTTCAGTTCACCGCCTCGGGTCTCTGCTCCTCCTGCCTTTCCGTCATCCACCTGCCAGCGTGTTGCATCTGCTGGCCTCCACCACTTGCTAATGTTACTGAATCTGTGGAAGCTCCGCAATAGCCACCACCAAACAACTGAGTTATTTTTACACATCTCCCAGCATCTGGCCAATCCACCACCTTTCATTGTTTATACCGTTACGGGAAAAAAACTAAAAAAACCCAAAACCCATAAAAATGAAAAATCACCATCGGTCCACCGGGCAAATCGGTATGCCCGATGGCCAGTCCAGCTATGAGAGCATTTGTAATTGGTCAGAAGTGAGTTTCACTGACTAATCAACTCATCCCTTCACAAGTAAATAATGGCAGATGCTTCCCACCTGGCATTGACAGCTGAGGTCAACAGCGGCCCAACAGCCTTCCACAGTTAGGGAAAAACTCTGGGGTGGAATACAGTGCAAGCGGTATTTCAATCATGCCCCAATTTAATGCTAGTTTTGTCTCTCTTGGCTGAATAAAACATGTTCGTCCCATAGCTGCAACCATAGCTAGAATTATGCACTTGAATTGGGAGACTTCAGTTGACTGCAATCTACTGACATGTAGCAGTGAAATATGTTACACACTGTAACTTTACTAATGTGTGCTACTTAGTCAAGGTTCCCACTAATTATTCCCAAACCCTCTAAATAGATTCATCTTTTATAAATATGCCTTTTGCAATAGTTTAAATAAAGTTTTCACATACAAAGAACAGCTCGAGTCTGCAAAAGCTTTAGTGTCTGAACTTCAGCCATGAGACAACAGCAGCTCATTTGCATGGTAGTGTGAGGTCCAGAAAGTTTGTCTTGTTTGGCCTGAGCAGATGCCCTCTTGGCACATTGTTGATGCTTAGATTGTCCTTTCAGTCCAGTGCACAGGCCGCTGTGGTGTGGCCAGTGGTCGCAGCCATTCAAGCTGTGCTGTATAGACTCTTTTCAGTGCAGCGTACTGGCTGCTGTGGGTTCTTTATGATTGTGGACCCTGGATGGAGGCCCTGAGTAGAAGGGATTACTCTCGCCTCTGGAATACTAATGACGCTCTTTTGTCAGCGATCTGCTTCCTCCACCTTCCCTCCATCTTATTCCTTCCTCTTTTCCCCCCACCATCCATATCTCTCTCTCTCTTCCTCTTTCACTCTTTTTGTCATCAGATGTCCAACTTTCTCTCCATCCTCCCCTCAAAACTAATTATTCTCTCTCTTACCCCGCCCCATCTCGGCCCCCTCACAGTGTCAAACACTGCATACTCGCACACCATCAAACACATTCGCAAAGACACACAACACACACACACTTCAGTGCTCAGTTCTCCTCTCCTTTCCCCCCGTCTAACTTGCTCTCTCGTTCACTCACTCAGTCGTATTTTTCAATGGTGGCTTTTGTCCCTTTCATCTCCGCAAAAACAAAGGATTCTTGTGCACACAGGACAGAGGGGAGGAGAGGGCTGAAGGGCAGGACACAGAGGAAGAGATCCTAACCTTGAGTGGTCATCCAATAAGTCATGTTGAAAGTGTGGGAATCCATCAGTCTTACTGTCAGCAGGAGGGATATTTGCTTTAGCTCAGCTAACATTGGTATTCTTACCCTCTAAAGAGACATTTGATGAAAATGAAATTGTAAACAGACATTTTGGCTTTTATTACAGTTTGCTTTAGTATGTCTTTATTTATTATTTGTTTATAGAGAAGTGCCCATCTATGGATGCTTAAAAATAGCAAACAATAAATTTCTTTATGTCTAAGACTATACTGACAGACCAAGTGTTGTTGAAATTTAAAGTTTTTCTTATCAATAACGCTCATGAGGAGATCTTTGTGATAAATCTCAACTGTTGTCCAGCAATTATAAAGTCAAAGTAAAAGCAATGCTTGACATTAAGAATTCATCCACAGAAGAAAATAGTGCCCAAACAAATGCACTAGCACAGGTTTTTGTACAGTGCACAACTTTGAAATAATATTTTACAAACGTGAATGTGAAAAGATTCGGATGCTGTGTAAAATGCAACTAAGAACAGAATTAAATGATTTGCAGATCTCATAATGCCCTAGTTTATTCACAGTAGAACACTGGGCTGGCAACAGGTCTGCAAAACGAGTGGGTGTGAAAAGAGCATCTTGGAGAGTCAGAGTTTCTCAGAAGTGAAAAATGGGCAGAGGTTCACCAATCTGCAAAAGCTGCATCTACACATTGTAGAACAAATTCAGGATAATGTTCCCTAGACTACAATTTTATGAATACCAAATCAACTACAGTACATATTATTGTCAAAAGATTCAATTTAATGCCAGATGCCAGAAATTAATACAGGATGTTGCATTAAAAACAAATGATTCTGTGATGGAAATCCCTGCATGGACTCAGAAACACTTCCAGAAACCACTGACTGTGAACACGGTTCACTGTGCCATCTTAAAAATGGACTGAGGCAAAGTAGAAAACTCTTCTGTTGTCAGATAAACTGAAATTTAAAATTTCTTTTTGGAAATCATTGACAACATTCTCCATACTAAAGAGAAGAGTGACGATCCAGCATATCACCAGCACTCTGTGTGCTGCATTGTTTGGTATGGCAGTGTACTAGTATCTATTTGCAACTTGCACATCTGTATAGGCACCATCATACTGAAAGGTGTAGCAGGTTTTAAAGTGACACATGCTTCTATCCAGATGAGATCTATTTGAACAAAAGCCTTGTAAATGATAGCAAAAACATTGTAAACCAAATCAAACTGCACAACAATGTGTCTTCATAGTAGAAGTGTCAGTTGAAAGAAGAATGGATGTGACACAGTTAAACACGTCCCTTCCTCTATCCTAACGTTTTTAAGACTTGTTGCTGCCATAATACTCAAAATATCCTTCTTTTTTTCCCTTAAAGTAGTAATTTTTAAAATGGATGTGTTTTCCGGGCCCTCTGACCACCACCAGTAGGCAGTGGGTAAAGTGTCTTGCCCAAGGACACAATGACTGAGACTGTTGGAAAAGGGGCTCGAACCGGCAACTTTCCGATTACAAGATGAACTCCCAACTCTTGAGCCACAATCGCCCCGTGGCTGTTTTAAAATAGCCTAAAAAACAGATCCTGATTCTTTATTATAATTAAATTACCCATATTTCACGTGTTCTTTGCTTTATTTGTTTATTATAAATGGCAGACAAATATAACTGGAGAGCACAGTAGAAATATTTCTCTTTTGAGCTGTTGGAGTGTAAAATGAGCTAAAATAAGACAGAATGTTGGACTTATAATTACCACGTGAACTTAAACATGATAAAAAAGAAACAATAATGCTGTTCTGTGTCTGCTTAAGGTTACTATATGCCAATATTGTGTTGCCACTTTGTTGTCTTTTCCCCAAGTTAATAAAATAACCTTTTACTTAACAGCTAAAACAGTGTCCTCAGTTGAAACGAGCAGGCTTGCTAAGACAGGGACTAGTTTCTTGCTAAATTCTAGTATTTTTGTGATATTTCAGGACAGTAAAATTGAATATACGGAATAAAGAAGGCCTTATCCTTTAAATTAGTTTTAGGTGATGCATGTTTTTTTTGGACTGTGTTGTTTTTGCAAACCACACATTCCTTTGAACAACAGCTGGGGTTGTGTTACTAACGCTAACTGCTCAATATATATCCAAAGCACAAGTGTGCATTTACTGTATGTGTAGGCAGGCTTTCTGTAGGGTTCAGAGTTCAGCTGGAGATGGACAAGGCCAATCACATGTGCCCGCCCCAGACCATGCCTTCCTCCCCTCTTGCTCCCGTCCACATCTTAGTATTCATAGCAGTGCAGACTTCAACACAGATCTCTATTCATTCACTCAGTGTGAGCTGAGCATGGAGAGAGGGGAGACAGGGGTCAGGAAGGACAGGAAAGGACAGTGTGTATCAGATTGCCTCGATCCTTAGGCCTTTGTTTGTGTTGTTTTTGTTTATGGTTTTGTTATATTTGCTCCGGAAAGCAGAGGCAGTTTGAGACAAAAGGGCTGTTTAGTAAACAGCGAGCGCAAGAAGAGGGAAGAAAGGAAAAAGAAGGATGTGTAGAAAGAAAGAGTGCAGCCCAGATGAGGGTGAGGTTGTTGAGAGCACAGGAGGGAATCAATAAAGTGACAATAAGTGTCCATGGCAGCCAGAGGTGGGGTGGCAGGCCTTTTAGTTAATATACCATTGACACTATGAGAACCACTTAAACCATCACTTATTGTACCGTAACAGGGTATTGCCAGTCACGCACATGCATGTGACAAACTCTCTAGTTCAATGATGAAGTTGTAGCTTTGGATATTAAGCCATAGGCTTTAATATGCTGCTATGATGAGTGAGTCTTTTCATCACATTTTGGAGCCTGGCTGCAGGGATTTGTTGTCAGTCCTCCACAGCAGTATCAGAAAGACCTGACCTCCAGCTGGCTTTCCAGTTCATCGCCAGAAGGTGTTGGATTTACTTACAAGCCCATCAGAGTCTTCCAAACTCTTAAAATCATTTTTTTGGAACTGGATTTGTGCATTAGATCATTATTGTGTTGAAACAGGAGCAAAAATATCAACAAAATGCATACATGTAACTTTGTCCACTGATATACTGTAGTTATTTCTTATGTTTACTTTTTATTTTTCTATGGTAGACATTTAAACATCTCTGACTAGCAAGTCAGCTCATCACCTGCTAAAGCAGCATTAACTTACATGCAAACCTCTATTTTTTCGCTAATACCAGAGCAGCTACACTTCCCTAGCTTCTACTACACACTCTGCCAGTGGCGGTCCTAGCCTGTTTGGCGCCCTGGGCGAACACTCCCTCTAGCACTTTTTCTTGATATTTATTTATAATCACCTCTGTTAATCCTTGATATTTATAATTGAGTGATCTGTATATAATAGTGCTATTTCTTAAATGTGTAAAATCTGTAACATAATGTATTGTTTGGAGTTTAGTTTGTTACTGTTACTGTTACCATTTCTTCTTGAAGCAACTGTAACCCACATAATTTCCTTAGGGATTAATAAAGTGTTCTGATTCTGATTGTTTCAGGATGACCTGCCATTATCCAATGACACATCTGCTTACCTGTATCTTTTGCTCGTTTCTCCTCCTCTTCTTTTCTCTTTTTCCTAAACTGAGCACCTGATGGCTTTGAACTTTTCTTGTCCATCTTCCATTGGTCTTAATTTTGAACTCCAGTATGAACACAAATCCCCCAACCCGAGGATCACCACAACATAACCTACACCTTAGTTCACAGATTCACTTTGTCTAGGCTCTATTTCTGCGATTTCGCACAACCCAGGATTCAAATCATGAATACATAATGGGCTTGGATTTACAACATTATGAAGGAAATGTGCTCTATTTGGAAGCAGATAGAAAACCGATCTGTGCCTATGCCATCCCCAAAATGCGCTGGCCTGATGTCGGGGCAGCATGAGTAGGAGTAACTTTTTTGCTGATGCTTGTGATGCCGCCCCCACCACAATGCCGCCCTGGGCAACCGTCCATGTCGCCCGTATCAAAAACCGCCACTGCACATCCCTCGCTAGATCCCTGTCACCTAAATTAGCCACTAATACTAGTAGCACTGATAACAGCAGGCTATTTAAAAAAGCTAGATTTAGCCACTGTAACACCATCCAACAGAAACTCCAGTTTTGAAACCTCGGCTTTATCTTTACAGTGATCTTCACCAATAGCATGCTAGACTTTCATTTAGTAAAACTGTAGATTGAACTTCTTGGAAAGTTGGAAAGTAAAATCAACCACACAGCAACCCATATTACTCATCAGAGTTTTGGATTGAAAATTACTCTAAAAAGCACCAACACTACAAAGGGGGTTGGGGGGAGGGGGGGGGGGTAGTCATTCAGAGCAGTGGAGGTAACTCCTAGCTGGTGACCACAGCATTAACAGTTTTGCTACTAATATTTCACTAAAAATATTCAAGACACTGCAGTTTTTGGGCCTTCTGTGTTGGCTTTACTCTTCAAACCCTAGTGTTATTTACAAAGTACATGTGCAAGAGGGCAGTTTGTCATGTGCTGCAAATGCTTCACAACTAATGTCAGTCTTAAAGTAAAAACACATTAAGAAGGAGTGAAAACTGCTTTTAGAAAAACTGAACAGGGTGTTCACATCCGTGGCTCAAGTTTAAAGACCTCTTTTTCTTTTATATAAAAAAAGGTCACTGGTGCATTCAGCAGCTGTCTAGTGCAACCAACATGTGAAAGAGCCTGTGCTTTCATGCTTTTAATGTGAAAGGGCAGCTGTGCCTTCAGTGAAAGAATAAAGGGGTCTTAAATGGACCGCCGTGGATAGCTAGCAACTGTCCAGCTGAAAATGTGCCTTTAATGCCTGTCTTCTTCTTCTCCTCTCCTCCTAAATGTTCCACTCTGTCATCTTTCTTTTTCACGTGCTTATCGAATTCTCTTTTTCTTACGTCCTTCACTCTTTCATTTTAAAACACCCGCTGTTCATTTTATTTTACTGCCCATCCAACCAATTCCCCTTTATTCCTTACTATCCTTTCCTTTCTTTTCCTTCATACTTCTTTTGCACACCTTTCCTTGTGTCCTTACCTCTTGCTGTGTCCTCTTTCTTTCTCCAATACCATGTAGCTTTGGTCATGACCTCAGCCACACCGCCTTCCTCTGAAGGCACCTCCCCTCAGAAAGTTTGCCATTCTCAGACGCAGACTGACATCACCAAGCCCCTGCTGACCCCCACAGATGGAACTGGCGGTCATGCAGGAGTGGGAGGAGCTGCATCTGGAGGTCCAAGTGCTCTGCGAAGGCGGCGGCGTGTCCTTTCTAAAGATGGGCGGAGCAATGTACGCATTGAGCATGTAAGTGGAAGAGGGGCGCTGTACCTCCGTGACCTCTGGACGACTTTCCTGGACATGCAATGGCGCTACAAGTTGTTCCTCTTCTCGGCTACCTTTGCGGGGACCTGGTTCGTGTTTGGAGTACTTTGGTATCTGGTGGCCATGGTGCATGGAGACCTACTAGGTAAGCATGAAGAAGGGTCGACAGTGGAGAGTCAAACGAGAGGGGAAAGAAAACTACAAAGTAAAAGCAGAAAAGATTTTAATTGGCCTTTAAATGACACAAAAATCGAAATCATTAATTCAAAAGAAGCAAACTGTCATACTGAATAACTCATGTCGTAAAGGGAAAGTGCCTCAATGGGGGAAATAATAAGTTTCATTTTAATGGACAGAGACAGAAGATCACAGTACATAAAAGTTAGAAACTGATTACATATCGATGTGTGAAATAAGTATTTGATTCACTACAAGCCACGTAAAATTCTGCCTCACAAAGATTGCCAGTGTGCTGATGTGGCACACAGGTTTCCATCAATGAATCAACCAATCAAAGATATTCCCGATCCAACTCCTTATGTATATAAAGCACACCTGTCCACAAAACAAATTTCTCTGATTCCTGTCTCTCCATCACCATGGGGAGCACTAACCAGTCAAAGCACATTGGGAATAAGACTGTAGACTTGCGTGAGGCTGGAATGGGCTACAAGACCATCAGCAAGAAACTTGGTGAGAAGGTGACAGTTGTTGGTTTCATTACTTAGAAATGGAAGAAACGACCATCAATTGCCCTTGGTCTGGAATGCCAAACAGGCTGGCATGTCTAGTCATTAAGGACACGATTGGTAACACACAATGCTGTAATGGATAGCAATCTTGTAGTGACGTTCCTCTGTTCAAGAAGGTTCAAGGAAAAATCTAAAGGATTCAGGCTTGGGAGAAAGTTCTGTGGTCAGATGAAACCAAAATCGAGCTCTTTGGCATCAGTTTCATAGCAACTTGAGTTACTGTGACATGCTGTGTATTGAGGAAGCGAAAACAACACCACCACCGATGTCAAGCTTTTCCTAGAGGACCTACTTCACTTCCTTTCCTCAGTCAGAACACTGAAGATGAGTTGTTGACAGGTCTTCTAGCACAACAATGACAAGCAGACTGCCAACACAATAAGAGACTGGCTAAAGAAGACGCACATTAAAGTCGTGGAGTGGCCTAGACAGTCTCCAGACCTCAATCTATGGGCTTGAATTGTGGTCATAAATATTTTGTACTTGTAAATCAGGATTTGTATGTGTAAAAAGAATTAATGTGTGTGTAAAAAAAGATTTGTGTGTGCACACAGCAAAAAAAATCCCTGTGAAACTCTGCACTCAAGTTTCAAGTTACAAGTACGAATTTTGACCCTATTTTTCTTCCTTTCAGCTGATAGGTCAATGTCATGTCAATCACAAATTGAACTATCCAATCAGAGAACAGATTGGTTTGGCTGTCGGAGCGATGCTTTACTGAGCTGCAGGTCCTTGAAGGGTAATACAGTTTGAAGCTGGAGGATCTTTATATAAATATTCCATAAGGCTCATACAAGCTAGGTCCTTTAACTTTTGGTAGCTGTTGAAAGGATACAGTTGTGGTATACCAGTGGTCAGAAATACCATTATTACTTTAGTATTACTTTAACACAAAATCAGTGTTGAACCGGGACCACTGCAATGAGTCACACTATGCAGCATGAAGGTGGTTTCACATCAGACACGGCATGGATCCAGAATTTGTTGCGCTGACTGCTGAGCTCTGCTTGTATATCGTTTTTTAGCGGCCGCTCTAGGTGTACTAGATGCACCTGATCCTTGTCGTTTCAAAACATGTATCTCTCTGACTTTATCTCCTCTACGAGAGTTTGTGTTGAATCATGTTCAAATGTTTAATAAAAAAGTATCGCTCATTCATAACGAGGAAAGCTTTGTAACTGTCCCGACTAGTGAAGAGTGTGTCAATTCCACAATGCTGCTTTTCCTCCGAGGTCAACAGTGCATTTGAAAACACTCTGCTGGTTCCTGTGTAAGAACGTCAACCTGCGAGAAAAAGTTTACTTGGACACACACAGATGCTTTCCTTCAAGCGGCAGCTGAGATACGCTAAAGGATTTAGAGAGTTTCTCTGAATAGAAATGGGCAAAAAACCCCGGAGATTTGCGCAAACCTTGTAACCAGCTACAGGAAATGTCTTAGTGCTCTACTTGCCAACAAGGGATTCCCCACCAAGTACGTTTACCAAGTCACGTTTCGATTGGGATCCACTACTTATTTCATTCAGTTGCATGCAAATCAATTCTTAACTTTTAGGTAATTTCTGTCTCTCTCCTATAAAATGCATCCACCATAAAATTAGAGACTTTTCATTTCTTTGAAAGTGAACAAATTTACATATTCAGTGGGTGATCAAATAATTATTTAACCACTGCATACAACATTTCATCAGCAGTAGTGTTGCAGTAGTAGTAGTTGGCAATTTCATTAAAGTCTTAGTCACACAGACCTAGAGACTGATTACCAACTATGTTGATGCCACCAGTTCCAAGGGAAAAATTTGCATTAACCGAACAGTGGTTTTTCGAGGCTGGTAGCAGTCCAATCAGTTGCTAAAGCCACATTCACGCAAGCATAGAAACTGATCATAGAAACCAATCAGAAACCAATCAACCCAGCAACCCCCGGTCACTAAATTGCGTATTTTGATGAGTTAATTTTAGAGGTTGCTGACAGTGCTGCAATCAGAACCTGCGTGACAGACGCTGACGTGACTGCAAACTTGTGCAAGTTGCTGATAACACTGGTAGTGAAACTGTGAAAAGTGCAACACAAACCAGAAACGGAAACAGTTCACCCGCAGAGTTAAAGCTGTGCTATTTGAAATGTGATGACTGCAGCAGTAAAGCACATCTTTTACTCTGAAGATAAGTGTTCACCCTTTCTAGTTTGTGTCTCACAGTTTTTACATTTCAATGCTGCACAGAGAGTAGACTGATTAGTGTCTGCAGACATGTGCGGACCTTTCATGCAAACTGTGAGTTACTGTGTCAATCTGCCACTGACCGAAGGAATGACAAGGAAAGAATGAGCTTTGCTCACTCAGCGTTAGCCAGCAACCTCTAGCAACCACTTGCAACTGATTGACAAGACACATTTTTCCCTCGTGAGTGGTTGTCAGATCATTGCTAAGAGGTCTCTAGCCCCGAGGGCTTAGTTAGTTACTATTCGATAGATTTCCATGAAATAAACATCTGGTAATCCCTTTCATTTTTCTCCCGTGCCACCATGATGTTGACATTTTTAATTTTAAGTGTAATAGATCAGTGACTATCAGGTGGATTGTAATGAAATGAGGGAAAACACAGACTTTGCATCTGTAGCCAACATTGCAATTTGCAGTTTAATTCTCAGGCTTTTGACCACATAGCAGTAAAACCTAAACTAAGATTTCACACATGGTCAATATTATACTATAATGAAGTGTTTAACTGACATGAGCTGAAAAAAGAAATTAAGAGTGTTAATCAAGAAGATCTTATTAGGGCATTCCCACATATTTTGTTTGAGGGTTCTCTTCAGTTTCTGGTGCAGGTTTGCAGGGATGTCACTGTATCCTTTACCCGTCGCTTGTTATGGTAAGAACCCAACAGCTTGAAACAAGTTTGAAGACCAAGCCAACATTTGGTCTCTTTCTCATGTGTTTCAAGCCATTTTCTGTTTATTTTGTGTTGTAACGAGAACCACACATGTCCTCTTTGTATATACTCATTCACTGTATATAAAGTTCTGTCTCTCTCTTTTTCGTTGCACAGTCGAGGAGTGTATCAGGTCACATTTCACTGCGTGTTATACCTGTATAACCATGCATGTGACAAATAAAGAATCTTGAATCTCTTGAATCACAAAAACAACAACAACAACAGAAACTGCATCAGTATTTAGATAAGTAGTACACTCCAAAGTACAGCACTCAGCAGAACATCGTTTTGCTATTGGACAAATCACTTCAGATATTCTATATTTTGTGAATTGTTACATTTTATAGTTTTTAAAATGTTATAATCCTTTACATTACTGCCTTAGCAGTACGCTCACACCTTTCTGTAAATGGGTAAACAATGAAGAAAGCATGACAAAGGCAGGACAGTGAAGGCTGAGAAAAGGAACAATGTAGTTATCCTGTAAGTGATTTGCAGATCTTCCTTTCTGCCTACATTCTCACAGAGTTTGATCCCCCCTCCAACCACACGCCGTGTGTAATGGAGGTGAAGACCCTGACAGGGGCCTTCCTCTTCTCTCTGGAATCCCAAACCACGATTGGCTTCGGCTTCAGGTGCATCACAGAGGAGTGTCCTGTAGCGATTGTCCTTCTCATCTTCCAGCTGGTCGTCACGATGGTGATGGAGATCTTCATCACCGGCACCTTCCTCGCAAAGGTAGTTTTAAGTTTAGAAGAAATTTCAGAAACGCCAAATTTGATCATCAGAAAAGTTGTGAAAGAGAACAAATTAAGTCAAATAACTGCATCTTGTCCTTTCGTGTACATAGCATTATGTATGTACATACAGTGGTCCCTCGTTTATCACAGGAGTTACGTTCTAAAAATAACCCCCGATAGGTGAAATCCGCAAAGTAGCCAACTTTATTTCTTACAATTATTATAGATGTTTTCAGGCTGTAAAACTCCTCACTACACACTTTATACACTTTTCTCAGACAGGCATGAACATTTTCACGCTTTTCTCTCTTGTTTAAACACTCTCAAAGTTCAAACCTTCGTAGAAAAATAAATCCAGTATTATAGAATGAAACCAAAGGCACCCATGGTTGCCTTTGACGGTGCCAAACGTTTGGTCGACATTATTGTGTTTGTTGGGGAGAAAACTTACAAATGTACAGTGCAGCACTTCAGAATGCTGAACGCATTCTGGACTGTACAGGAGACACGGCATGAGACCAGTCATGATTGGCTGGTCTACAGCCAATCAGGACGCAATTTTGTTTTATTTAAAAAAATAAATAAATTAAAAAAGCATGCAAAATTGCACCAAAAAAAAAAAATCCCCGAAACAGTGAGGCCGCAAAAGGTGAACTGTGTTATAGCGAGGAACCACTGTAAATACAAAGTAGCTTACTTAAACCATTTCTTCTTGCTGTCTGCCTTCAATGTTGGATTCTTTGTTCAGCATCTTAAACATGTATTTTTAAAACATGTGGGTTACATTGTTATCACTGTTCCTTTTAAGTATCTTTTGACACATTTTCCCGTCAGCTGAGGGGGTTGCTACACGTACCTCTATCTTTTGCCCTCATATGTTTTCTTCACAGTATCATTACAGCAATCAGTATCCTTATCAAGAAATGTCACGCTGCGTGTTGGTATTACAGTATATCAGCACTCATATCTATCATAATGAGGTTTCTCGCAGCTGCTTCCTCCTGCGTGTGGTCTAAAAATTCAACAGTCTGTCTTGTCAACATGATCTTGTAATTTCCTCCTTCAATGTTTTCTTTTTCAACATGTTCGGGTTATTTTGTTTCAAAAACTGAAATAAGAAGCCTGATAAATGGTTGCCGAATATCGACAACAGCTTCGACTTTGCTTTTCTCGCCTTCCAGGTTGCTCGTCCCAAAAAGAGAGGAGAGACGGTGAAGTTCAGCCAACACGCTGTCGTGTCGAATCACGAGGGACGGCCGTGCCTCATGATTCGAGTGGCCAACATGCGTAAAAGCCTGCTGTTAGGTTGCCAGGTAATGCAGCAGCACCTACAAACTGATTATTGCTGCTTAAAATATCCTTTTGTAATATATGAAAGCCTTCTTCCTGTAACTGTTTGGAGTTACTATTTATGTTTAGTTCCTGGAAAGTGTGTTTTTCATTATGAGTCGCTTCATGTCTATAAAACGTTTTCCTGTTATCTGAATATTTGCTTTGCTGAGGAAAAGCTTGCTGGTGACAAATAAAGTGAATGATACGCATCAGTGCCTTGCTCAAGGACATGGAGATGATGGCCAGTGCAGGTATTAAACCTGGGGCCTTCTGGTTACAGGATGCCTTCTCCAACCTCATGGCTACATTTACTCACTGCATCTTGGCTCCCAGGTGACGGGGAAGTTGCTTCAGACGTCCCTGACAAAGGAGGGGGAGACGGTGCGGCTGGACCAGAGAAATGTGCCTTTCCAGGTGGACACGTCCAGCGAAAGCCCCTTCCTCATCATCCCTCTCACTTTCTACCACATCATTGATGACAACAGCCCCCTCAGAGCCTGGGCAGCAAAAGGTAAATCCCAGCTCGAGTCAGAATGATGTGGAAGGATGTGATGAATAAGTCAACAGATAATTGTCGTTTGTCAGTTTACAGCTATGATTCCTTTACACATCATATGACCACTGTACATTAAATAGGGATCCATGTACTGTAAATACTAATGAAAGTGGGCACCGTGACCTCATCAATTAGTTTATGGTTGACTGTTTTAAAGCCTCAGTTTGGCTCTTAGTCATCACCGTAGCTCACAAAGCCATGGCTTACTTAGAAAGACACTTTTATTATTCAGTGTGACAATAAGCCAAAGGTACTTTTTTTGGTTAGTGAAAAAAAAACTGTAACAAAAACTTATTACTTATTTAAACGATTAAGTTGAAAAACCCCGCTCTTCCATGTGTCTTTTGTTAAAACTGAAAATTAACCAAGCATGGAGCTGATCCGATCGACTACTGGGAAACTCCTGGGTAAATCACAGACAGTCATCGCTTAAGAAATACTCTGTTTCAGCTAATAGTTTCACTCTACATGGGATCATAATTAACAAAATTGACATCATTGTTGTATTCAGATGATTTTAAACTAGATTGACAACAAATAAATAAATTCAGCAGAACAATGAACACAGCAATAAATAAATAAGTAAAGTCAGCAGTTGCTTTATTTTCCAAAGACTTCTATGCAGCTGGACTTTTGTAAGAATGCAGGTTTAGGGCTTTTTCCAACTGGCACCATTTTTCAGATCCTGAGGCTTTTTATATGGTGGACACGTCTTTTATTAGGGTCTAATAAAAGCTTATCTGCTTGATGCTGTACTGTATGAAATTTATAGCATGTTGAATAGTGCAGTGCGATTCTGATGAACTGTAACATGTTACATGTAAACAGAAAAAAATACGAGTACCATGCAAAAGATGTGGATGTGCTGCAGAACACAGAGAAAGGTGTTCGTACTGGGTAAACACAGATTTTTATTTCTTTTGTAATTTTTTTTTGCAGATGGCCTTTTCTTGCCAAAATGTATGTCTAAATGCATGAAACAAACTTTTAATTTCAAGAAAATATATTTTATAGGGACATTAGCAGACAGAAGCATCTGAGTCTTCTGCATTAAGCAATTTGTTTCTTTCAGTTCATGGAGAAAGGAAACTGAAATACGCATCGGAATATTTTCAATTCAAAACACACATCTGTTAATCCTGTTGTCTAAAAGGATTCTCTCAATATTAACATTAAGTGTTGACAAGTCTTAGAATGTGACAACCGTTGTGTTATTTCTCATTTCTCAGTCTTATTCTCAGCAACCACTTAATGACAAAAAATAAAGATATCATATTGTATGAAATGGGTTGTTTATTTACATTTGCTTTGTATGAAATGTATATCATTGACAGAAGTTTTACTGTATGCACATACATACTCAATGTGCATGTAGGTGTGTTGGTATTTACGATCATGTGCTGCGTGCTTGGCTGCCTCTCGGTGTCCAGTGTTTGGCTTGTTTGGCTCTATGAGAGAAGATTTCTCTGGCTGGAATGTGTGTGAGAGAGACTGCCAGAGACACCCCTCATTAGAGCACAATACTGTACAGTCTGGAGTGCTGACACGAAGCCTGCACAGATCCATTTACAGGAACTCAGGCCTGATGGAATCGTACTAAAAATGACTCTATATATACATATATACATGTATATGTAAACAAATATTAATATTATTAATTGTTTTTGTTTCTATAATGGTTAATCCACCTGTTGGTGAAATCTCTTTAATTAAAATCATATTTTTAATGCTAAAATTATTACTGTTATGTATGAATTTTCAAATGGACTGTTCTACAAAAAAGCAGAAAGAATAGTAAAGCACATCACTATTTTGGATTAAGAAACCTAGTTAAAGTTATTTACTTCCATTCCTGAACAGAAAAATTGGTTCTAGTTGTTGAATATTGTGCTCGACTAATTTCCTGACTTCTCATAAGTGTGCCGGCTCAAATGTGGGTATTGAAAATGCGGACTCAGTTTGTTATTTGTATATACTCCATAAGGTTTAATTTTAAACAAGCTTTTGACAAGTTTCTAAAATATTTCTACTGTAATTATGTTTCATTTTCACTTCCTCTAAACTAAAAAATAATTTGCATTTGCAAGAAAAACTTATTGAAGCAAGCTTTCATGACCACGAAGCCTACAGCAGTACAAGCACTAAATCCATCTTAAAGACTCCAGATCTGTATCATTGTGTGTCATATCATCTACACACTGATGTAACCTCCTGCATGAGTAATAAAACACCCCGAAAACATTTTATCTTTCAGTTCAATATTTAACTTGTTTTGAGTTTTTCTTAGTAATGGAAAAACTGTCATATTTCACGTCACTGATCTGTTTTTCAGTTGTTAACCCTTTACACACTGACGTACAGAAAGTATACAACTGCTTCTAACGATTGTGAATGCATGCATGAATACCTCTCATGCATACTTCATGGACACAGAACACTTATGGAAGTTCAGCAGTGAATGCCTCCTTATGGGATCTATGGGAATTTGGCTTCAAGTGCAAAAAAAAAACTGTTTCTCCACAGTTGGAGCAGCAGGGCAGAATACTCTGGCTCTCCAACTGCTGAGACAGAGAAGCACACCTTAACCACGTCATCACTGAAAACTCCATGCACAGAAACTAAAAAAAGGCTTGCACTGAATTGTGTAGTGAAAGTCTTTGCTTACAATAATCTTGGGGATTGTGAAACTTTAAAGTGCTCGTCAGCTGCGAAAGACATACTTTTATAAGAAACTGGTTACACCACAAAATTACAGCTACTAAAAAAAAGTAATCTGTTATATTACAGCATTACATAATGAGAGAAGTAACTCCTTAGAGTGACAGATTTAGAAATTGTCATGGGGGCATAAAGTTTTATACTATAAACTGTATTTTCAAAAGAATACATTTGAGTCGAGTTGATATTGGTAGCCCCGCCTTGGTAGCCCCGCCTCCATCCTTTAATTGGAAGAAGCTTCTTGGTTTTGCTCACAGTGAGACGTTAGCTAAAAGCTAACAGTGAGGGCTTCAGAAATGTAGCACTACATCGTTCTCCTCCTCCACAGCTCTCGTCATCAGTGCTATGCAGAGGTGCAGGTGCTTCATAGTGTTGAGTTCCCAGGTAAATAATGAAATACTTGCACAATGTGACTGCCATCCTCTCGACTGTGTTCCCCGTCCACCTCACTGACACAACTGCAGCATTGATAATTTAACCATGCATCTAAAAGTCAGAAGGACTTGGAAATGATGAACAAGGATCTCAACAATTCTTACACTTTCTTAAATATCTTACCTCACAATAATACATCAAATTACTGAGAGGGAACTGTACTCAGAAAAAAAATGCATATCTTGTGGTGAGCAGGCCTCTCAGCTGAAATGCAAACAGTGCAGATATCTAGAGGCGTGCTTGAAAGATCACTACATGCAGATGAGGCCTTTGCTCCGCCTGTAAAAAGGCCAACAGAGAGAATCCCGTGTGTATCAGTGGTTGCGAAATGTGGTGTTGTTGCCGTGGTGGGAGTGATTGTGGGTCTGGGTGAGGGGAAGACATGTTTACACAGATGAGTGAGTGTATTCTGAGTGAGGCCTGTTGATGCAGGTGTTTGCTTGTTTGGGTGCTGAGGTCGTGCACCGATGATGAGTATAAAGTATATTTTGTGTGTGCTTCTAAAGTACGTTCCACCTGTCTGTGACTATGCAGCAGTGCTTACTCTGCAGGCTTACTGACATTTCAGAAATGAGTTATTTCATTATTTGTGTGTGTAAGAGACTGTGTTGAGTGCTTTTGACAATGGAAAGTCATAAGTGATGAGTTTTCAGTGAACAGTCACTGTTTGTGAAAATGTGCTAAAAGTTTTTGCTGATAATTTTTCCTTAAGTTCTGTATATTTAAGTCTGTGAAGCAGTTCTGTGCATGTTTGTGTGTGTGTGTGTGTGTGTGTGTGTGTGTGTGTGTGTGTGTGTGGGTGTGTGTGTTTGTAACACTCATTTTCCACCGCAAGAGGCTGCAGCTTTGCCCTTTGTTCTAAGTAGTGCTAAAGGCACTTCCGAATGAGTGTTAATTTCTTCAAGCACTCTCAACAGAAGGCGTTTGTATTGTGTGTTAGCAAGTTCAAGTAAATAAGACACAATCTGCAGTGTTTGTGCTTAGGTTACAAATGTATTGTACTTTGCTGGGCGTAGATGAGTGGAGTTTTTTTCCACTTCCAGGGCCCAAGACTGCATGTCTGTGGACATGAGTTTAAATAAACTGTGCTCTGATGTTAACAGTGGATAGTGTTTAGTGTTTCTGCTTTTCACACCAACTCACAAGATTCTACAGTGGTTTTTATTGTAGTTTACATTTCCTCATATGGAGGAAGGCCTGTTGCCTCATGATGGAGGCAGATTTGTAAGAAAAGCCGGAATATTTTTTATTTTTTAATATATAAGGCGGGTTTGCACTACGCTGTGTGTGGCTACATGAAGATAACAATAACTCTGGAAATGAAAAGGTTTTTTTTTTACCTGTTTTCATAGACAAACACATAAGTCAATATGCAACAGCAACAATAACCAACCTACATATGAATGCAAATTATTCAAGCAAACCTTTTTACCCACTTTGACATGTGAGAGAAACTGGTCTAGACCACGTTTCACACTTATATCTCAACAACTGTTTTCTCTCCTGCCTCTTCCTTTCATACTTATGTGACTTGTAATCAATGCTGCATCATATAAAAACTTTTATGCATTAACAGAAGAATTATGTGTTTCTGTATCAAATTGTATGTTTTTTTTATTAATGGGCTAAAGCATCAGAAACCAGTCACCTCGATACTCTTCTGGTTCTAGGTGGTGGCTGGACAGACCCAGAACTGGCTGACTTTGAGCTGTTGGTGATCATGAGTGCCACGGTTGAGCCAACCTCCGCCACATGCCAGGTTCGAACATCCTACCTTCCCGACGAGATCCTCTGGGGCTACGAGTTCCCCCCTGTCGTCTCCCTGTCCACGTCAGGAAAATACGTGGCTGATTTTGCCTTTTTTGACAAAGTGGCAAAAACCAAAACTCCACCCCTTTTCAAGCAGGGCCTGCCACCAGACGTGCAGTCGCAGGGGTCCCGTCAACGTAAGGGCAAGGAAGACGGAACGGACTTGGAAAAGATGAGACTGGAGGAGAGCTACAGGGGGGAGGAGAAGGGCCGCCAGAGAGGGCGTATTCGGGACAGCAGCCCACTGAGTGTTCGAATTAGTAATGTGTGAAAGGGAGTGAAAGAAGAGGTTCTGAAAGTTGATGTGAAACCAAGATCAGGCAAAGATAGGAACAAAGAAGAAGCGACCACATTCTCATGAAGAAGCCTAAACTGCCAATGCATGAGTTATTCTAAAGTACGTGGCAGGAAACTGAACACCTGGGTGTTAAGACTGCGCATGAAAACCAGACACACTCTTTAACCACAAGGCTGTATACCAGAACAAACAAAGAAGATGTTTACAGCCTTTCAGAGTTCGAATATCAAGTTACAAACCTGACTTATACAAATCGACAGCATGCTAAAAGATTTTGTATTTTCAATGATGTCAACAAATTAGTGTCTACACCGTATTTTTTAGAGAAAATTGAACGAGATGAGCCATGAACTTTAAAGCAAGTTCAATATACCCTCAGCATCTTTCCATTGTCTAGATTCACTTACCCTAATAATGGCAGTCAAGTGGTCACATGAAGCTGGTTATCAACTTGCTAAATTAACCCAGGGTTTCTCCTACATGTCCATTTGAAAGGCAACAATAATACAGGCTGAATGTAACACAGCTGCTGCAGAGAAATCAGCAGTGTCAGTGTGTGTGTGTGTGTGTGTGTGTGCGTGTGTGTGTGTGTTGGGGGTGGGAGGGTCCTGAACAGTGGTTTAATATTAAAATGCATGTATGTATGTATGAATGCATGTGAGTGCTTTGGTCAGTAAGACTGGAAAAGAAGAGATGATATATTAATAAAGTTTAGCCTATTTGAATCCAGGAAAGAAAGCCAGCAGAAAAGGCCAACTCTGTGAATTAAAAGACTTATCAATATCAAAGCTCTGTCATTAAGACACAGGAGAATGATGCTCATCAGGGAAAAAAGAGATTTTAGACAGTATAAAAAAAACCTTTAGACCCTCCTACTGTCTGAGCAGAATCTTTCTACTGTCTGCGGAATCTTCCAGGAATGGTGACGCTATTTTCTGGAGAACTGATTGGTCAGCGAATTAGGTTTGCAGCACCGGACACTAAAAAGAAGTCATGCATTACTCATTACTTTTCTTAAAAGTAATTCAGTACATTACTTAATTGCCAAACAGAATATCACAGTAAAGCATGCAATAGACACGTTGGTCAAAGTGTCAATTTCATGCTTTTCCTTTTCCGAAGCAGTAAATGGACATGCATGCAAAGGTTGCATTACTAGCAGAGGGAGATAATAAATTTGCTGGCAAAGCTTTGGTGTGATATCAGGTTGAAAGTTATTCATTATACTGCTGAGATTACTTATTGTTACTCCATGAAATGACCTGAAAAGCAGTGTCCCATAATTACCATTTAAGAATATAAATCTGAGTCTACAGTCCCACACATCAACACAAATCAATATCCCAATGAGGACACACACACACGATCATTTATTTCGTTTTTACTTATGAAAACAAAGCAGATGAAAGATGAAAACCAGAGACTTCAAAGTCGTCGCCACAGTGATTCTACTTTAGAAACATGAACAGGTAGAAACAGAGGCTTCAGTCTTACTTCTCAGCAGTTTGTTATCTGTTAAAGTTCAGGGTCTGGCTGCTGGGCTGGGGTTAGCTTCACTCTGCTTTATCATCACTCTGGCTCTTGGCTAGCTTAGTGTTAGCATGCTGCCTGTGCAGATGAAGTTGTGTTAGTAACATAATGCAGCCGTTTCTTTCCCAGAAGCTGTTTGCACTTTACCATCACTTTTTTCTTCTTCCTCCAGCACACAAACTGAAATCAGCTGATTATAGCACATGTGTGTAAGAAGAAGACAAAACTTTTGTTCCATGTTTTTTCTTTGGATCCACCTCCCTTACTTTTGCAATGAAAGCAACAACATAAATATACATACAACAAATGTTAACTGTAATGCAATTATTGGATTACAGTAATGCATTAAATTACTGCGTTATTGAAAAAACTAAAAACACTGGATTTTCATGTAAGAAATGAACCACCTACATCGTACAGAAAACCCAAGATTAACCTGGATAAGATGAAATCTTACTTTGTAGCACAGTCCTCAGGGCAGCAGATAAAAAATCAATCTGTAACAAAAATCATCAAAGTTAAGGATTATTTAGGATTTTTAAAAACATTTTATCTAAGAAGAAAAATGCTGAGGCAATTCTGGCTTGAGAGTAGTTTTGCAGTGAAGCTGAAGGTTGGATGTGTTGATTCACAGTACTGGTTTTGCTTTTTTGTAAAGATAAATAAATACCTGCAACAGGTAACGAGAACTGGAACTGTAGTATTTTAATGAGGGATTTTAAAGGGCAGTACCAACATCACTACGTGAAAAATGAGCTCTTTTATCCAGACGTCTCATTGTGTTCGTTGGAGTACATATATGTTTAGTAATGTTACTAAAAGCATTTTAACATAAACAAAAGGTGGCATTTTATACAGACAGAGTAACTGAACTAACTCTAATACTTAATGCACTGTATTAATATGATTTAAACCATGTGGAGTTTTGAGTGCGAGCGAGTTTTTTTACACCTTCAAACTGTTATCGAGTGAGTGTGATAATACTTTCTGTGTGTGGATGTTGAATGCGGATGTTAAATGTGAACTGTTTTAAATATTCTTTACAGTATGCTTTGCGTAGTCCCACAGAAGTCTTGAATCACTGTGCTTTTAAAATAATCTTTTAATGCTGTTATGTCATGATAACAAGTTAGCCTGAGATAACAAAGGTCGTTTTCTTGTGGTAATGACTACTTTTTATACCAAGAAAAAAAAGGTTGTTTACTCTTTGCTTATTAGACAACATGAGCTTCAAGCAAACTACAGGAGGACATTTCTTTTGGCTGTTTTGAATATGCTTATTAAAATACAGAGGAGTGTAAATTGTTGATAATGCGTTATTATTTCTGTAAAGATCTATTTTCCTCTTGGTTTTCTATCAGGAATCATGACGCCACTTTTCATGTATCGTTAATCCATAAAGGCGACTAATCATAAAATAAATTGAATTAAGACACATGAATGGGTTTATTCTGTCAACCCTAGTTTTCCATCTCATCAAAACAGAAAGTAAAATTGTGTGTTTATCCTTGCACTCAGATAAGCAGAGGTGTTATTTTCACCCCTATGGTGAATCATTTTTGCGGCTTTGTGGTGCAACAGGAACATCAGACAAACAGCGGCTTGTGTTTTCCACTCTTTTATCATTACTCATTCCTACGAGCGGAAATTATTCTTTATAAGCGCTTTACAATTGGTTTACAAATGTTGTGGCAATTCTTTCTGATACAGACAAGTGAGTTATTAAAGTTATTCTAAAATAACAGCATTAAAAAATTCACAGCATCACAGCCTTTCTTGGCTTCTGTACACTTATGTACAGTATGTATAAATATTTTATCTATATTTCTTGTTTCTGTATGTCTTTGACATCTTGTGTAAAGCTTTGTGTTATTGTGGCAGATTAACAGAGTTATGATAAAAGTTTACGGGGACTCACTGACTTTGACACAATAAGTTCAAATATTTTATTTACTTTTTCAGGAACCCAGTTTTATAAAGAATACATGCAAAAAGATAGTTATAGCAAAAAGTTCCTTTATTTTGTATTTTCTCCCCCACATTAAATGACCAGCAGAGATAAAATACTAATATGGATTCCTTCGCTGGTGAAGAACATGAAAAATATTCAGAATAAGTAAAAACACTTAAGTACGAGTCTCTGATTAAAGGCTTCCTGTATAAGCTGTATATGTATATGGTTCGCTTGTAATTCTGGAAGCTCATTGGTCTAACTGCTAATACACTTTCAAGTGTGTCTTTAAATAATAAATGTTTTATTTACAACATCCACAAGTCTCTGATTGTGTGTGTGTGTGTGTGTGTGTGATAAAGTATTCATCTTTGAAATATCTGCAGATACCGTCAGAATTATGAAACAAACACTTAAAAAATAATCTGATGACTTAAGTCATACTTGGTGCTTTTATAACAGCTTATGATGAATATTCAGCCTCCAACCATCCTGATCACACCGCAAATAAAGTTCTGAAATCTGAATTAGCTAAAAGCACCAATAGCTCATATTCCATTAATGAATAATAGGGCCATTACTTCTGTGTCTGTGCACAAAACGGGGTATAAATTTGGACCAAATTCATATTTCACAAAACTATCCAAAAGTGCAAAACTAATAATAATCATGATGCTATAAACTGCTTTACCACAAATACAATATTACTGCTAAATTTAGCTGATCAGTCAATTCAAATATTAATTTTATGTTTGCTAACGATCAGCTTTTGCTAGACTTTGACTTCCATCTTATTATCTAGTTGTATTTTTTACACTTTAAGTGGAAGAGTTTGGAAGAGTTTCGGAATATAAATATGTATATGTATAATGTGTGTTGCTTAGACTCAGCCTACTTATTTACATTTTATTATTTCATTTATTTTATTTGGCATGTTCTAAAGCTCTGGTGGCGCTTGCTAATCTGGTGAGACTTTCAGGTAGAAGGGTGGGATTTGGCGGGTAGGTGTGGTGTCCACTGTGTGTGTGAGTTTGTAGAAAGACCAGCTAATGCTATCAAGTGGACATTTTAGTCTGTAGACAAGCAGCACGCTGTTATTTTCATGACTGACCAGTCACCTGGCGTGTGGAGCTGTTTTAACCTACCAAGAGGTAATTAGGAGTCTGAAAGGGTTTTTTCAAAACCAATAGACCCTGTGCACGAGAAAATGCTGACTTCCTGTTTTAAGACCGGATGTAGAGTTGTACATTTGCGGTAGCTTTATTTTGCGGTCAATTGCTACAGCGAAGGTGGACTCCAAAATCATGTCCAAAATATGAAAACAGAAAGATCGTGTGAAGTTACAAAGAGGAGAAGGTGGGAAAACTCACCTGTGCTGTGTCATAAACAAAATCAAATGATCAATTTTGATGTTTGAAGAGTGTAGATCGATTGGTTGTTTACATCACTCAACAGAAGCACAACTGCATTACAAAGTCAGAAGACACATCGTCCACATTCAGAAGCACATTTCTGTATAGTGACAGTTCTTATGATTTAAACAGGCAAATGTTCACCTTTTAAACTATCAGGAGCCATGAGTACTGATATTTGCATGTGCCTTTTATTTTATGGCTTGTTTATGAGTGAAGTGACCATTCAATTTAGGCCACAATGCACCCCAGCTAAGACTCAGGGCTGCAGCAAGGGTTGTATTTTCAGAATGTTTGGGAATGAGTGTGTGTGGACTCACCAGAGTGTTTAGTTATCCTGTTTCATTCAGTATTAGTAACCTAGTGATTGAACAGTAAGGAACACCACTTTATCAGTGCTACATATTAATTTACCACTAAACGCAAGTGATTTTACTTCACTAACTAAAGTGAAACTGTACCATTTCAAATGATATGCTCATCTTTAGGTTTAATTATACAATTAATATATTTATTATGAGCATCAACAAGGGAAAATCAAAAGTAAGCTACAGTGTAGAGACCCAGGCCGGCTCACAGATACATGAGACTAGTGTTACATGTTGGGTCTGCGCTCGCAGGCCCAACATGTAACACAAGACTTATCACCAGTGAACAAAGCAAGACAAACAGCGATCCATTTTAACTTGCAAGGGAAGCCTGGCCAGAACCAGGCTCTTGGAGATGAATGCTCCTCACCTGTTTCCCAGCCAACTTCAAAGAACAGCCTTCCCTGCAGCCTTTTATTCAGTGAATACAAGAACCACCCACTGTAACACCCATGTGGTCACAATACGAGGTTAGTCATTCATATACTGCTGCATGGGCTGGGCTGTAGTTACATCCTAAGGTTTTAAAAACTGAGCTTAAATAAATGATTAGTGGCAATAAAAGCCGAGGGAGGTCAACAGTGATCACTGACTTTTTTTAGGAGCTTTTTGAGATTAAATAGAAGAAAATACAAAGCATTAAACATGTTAACAACACAAAAGCCATGTTAAACGCAGACTACTTTAGGCCCGGAAGTAGGATTCGTCATGTCATCACTTAATAATCGGATAAAAGCTGAATTTTGTCTCCTGGGTCCGTATCTGGCCTCGTTTGGGTTCTTGACTTCTTTTAAGAGAGTGATTAAAATCATTTCAATATCAATCTGTCAATCAAAGCATAACAAAAACATATACATGAGAAAAATAATTAGGAAACACACAGCATTGAAGGAGGACACAACAAAGAGAGACAATAAATACAGCCCAGGTATAGAGGGGAAAGGAAACAAGTGGGACAAGAGCTGTAGCAAATCAGGTTTAATGAGACAAGGGAAGTTAAACTACATATAAAGTCCAAGAGACAAAAGACCAGAGACAAACATTAAAACACAGAGGCAAGACACGAAAGGGCGAGACATAGAGTGTGAACATAAAATGCTTTTCCAACCCAAAAGAATTACAAACTCACAAAAACTCAAACCGCTGACCGTGACAGGAGAAGATGAAAGGTCATCTTCTCCTTTCATCTGCTCCCTTTTAGGGTTGTGACAGCAGATCATCTGCCTCCACCTCACGTTAACAATCTGCATGTCCTCCTTCACCACATCCTTAAACTCCTTTGTCCAGTATGTCCACTATCCCTCTGCTGCACATGTCCAGACCATCTCAGCATGTCCAAACTGCTCAGCTTGAGCTGTTCCTCAGATGTACTCATTTCTAATCTTGTCCATTCTTGTCACTCACAATTAAAATCCGGACATCTCCAGCTCCACCTCCAGCCACTGCAGGTCTCACTACCATCATGTAAACCTTCTCTCTCACTCTTGCTGCTATCTTTCTGTCAGAAATCACCCTTGAAACTCACCCTTATCCATCCTTTGATCCATCCAAAGTAATGGACCGAGTTGTATTCTGTCTCGCTTCTAATGACTTTCATTCCTTTTCTCTCCACCTCTCCAGGCTCTCTTCCACCCGCTACTACTCTACTCTCACTACAGATACAATGTCCTACACCACCCTCACATTTCACGGCCACTCATTACTTCCTCTTGCAGTACCGCAGTTACACTCTTTGTACCCTAACATATGCTTTCTCATTTCCTCAAAGGCTCTCCTTCTGACCTCATCTCCATCAACACTCTCAAAGCAAACATGACATCTGTAGTGCTTCTTCTCTGATGCTCACTGCTCATCGCCTTGATGTCATTCCACAAAGATATCGATTATCAACTTTATCCATTTGTAGTTACTGCAGCTCTGCACATCATCCTGTCCTAGTACTCTTTCTGTTCAATTTTCAGGCAACCTCTCACTCTCCAAGATTATGTTGAAAAATATGGTTATAAAATCCCCTGCCTTCTATCATAAACATTCATACTTCTGGACCAATTACTTTTCCACTCTTCATCTTATATGATTGATAATATCTTACCATAGTATATAGACAGTGTATACCACAATAAATTGGTACTACAGTAGTATAGGCATTTTTTTGTCCTTCATCTTATATTTGCCTGGTTCTTCTCTGTGACCTTTATAGTGCACTTTAGTAGGAACAATGAGTTTGTAAAATGTGTATTTAATTCACAATGCAAAATATTTAAAATCATAAATTTTAGATGCCAAATAAATGTTACCAGCATCTGATAAGAGATCAATTCCTTCAATGTGAAAACTTGCTGCTTCCGGCTCTAACCATAATGTAAAATGTTTCTGTGCTAGTATGCTAACAACCACAGACACATTTGCACACAGACTTCATACAAAAACCACACATACGTATGCATCTGTTTCCTTCATACCATTGCTCTCTCTTATTTTCCACACGCTAACCCTGATCTCTTCTTGTTTAACCTTAAATATTAGGATTTATTTGCAACAGGCTAAAGTCTTTACAGCACCACACACACACACACACACACACACACACACACACACACACACACACACACACACACACACACACACACACACACACACACACACTACCCTAATGTCTTCGTCACCTCTTGTATTTTAATCATAACATTTATGAATGAACAGAAATATCTGGATCATCATTAATTAATTGAAGTGTAGTTTAGCTGCATTTGGCAGACTTTTTTTTTCTTTCTCTGATCCAGCAGATGATGCATCGCTTCCTGGGCTTTGAAGCGTTTCTTTTTCTCTCTGACACCTGCCATATTTGCTGCATTCATAGCTGGCTACAGCAGAGAAACCATGCACAGCAGATTTCCTGTTTATGAATTCCACTTTTCTTACGTTCAGATAAATTTGTGTAGATTAAAAATGATTCTGCTTCTGAGTTTTTGGATTGTTACAGGTAAGCTGAATGAAAATGTTTTTGTTCTTTACATAACTAATGCCAAACTTGACCTAATTATCAAATCATTTTTTAAAGATATGTATCAGAGATTTCATTAGGGAAAAAATGCAATTGTGATGAATGAAGCAAAGTTTAATGAGTGAAATTAAATGTATTTTTTCCTTGGAAGTTTGATTAAAAAGGAATTACTGTTTTGCAACATTATGTTGCAAAACAAAGGATGTCAAAGTGATTTCCTCTTTCATACACCATACACTTACTAGAATATATCTATTGTGTGCATGTTGTGGTTTTAAGGTTTAATAATGTATTTTAAGACTCTTGCTGCACTTTTCCTCTTAGGTCTCATGGCAGAGGACCCACCAACGACATATTATGGACTAAAAAACAGCTCAGTGTGTCTGAATGTTAAGAAATTGCCAGAATATGAACGTGTCGAATGGAAATTTAACAAGACAATTATTGCTGATGATAGAAAAATCAATCCAAAATACAAAGACAGAGTGGTTTATAGTGCTGGAAACCTCTCCCTGTGTATTAAAAACCTGGCTGATACAGACGCTGGCATATATGAATTCTCACTCAGCCGTGACTTTATTTCAGTGTCAGAGAAACATCAAGTCATTGTTCAAGGTAAGTTATAAGCAGAACTTTGTCTTGTCCTATTTTAAATATTCAAATATTTCTGGATTTAGTAGAATTTGTCTTACAGTAAGCTTTTACATTTCTTTGTGACTGAAAGAAAAACAGAATCTGTCATTGTCTTTAATCACAACATCATATATCCTACAATTTTAGAATCACCTGGGTCATTGTCAGTTCTCTTTTTTGCATTAAATCATTAATTTATCTGTTTGGCTCAATGTTACAGACATGGTTCCCACACCTGTTATTACAATGTTAAAGCTGGGCTCCAACCAGTCTGCTGGACTCTGCAGTATCACAGTAAACTGCTCCATTCAGGATTATTGGCTTTGGTCTGTTTGTGATGAAGACAGCTGCAGAAGATCTCAGAAATCATTCAGTGAGGTCAACATCACCATCTTCACTGAGAACAGAGCTGTGGTCTGTAGAGGCAACAACCATGTTAGCACAAGTAATTCTTCTGAAACATTAACAAGGTGTAAGTATTAAATATTAATTTTAAATAACATGCTGTTGATTCATTTTACATGAATTATATTTCCCCTGTTATTTAAATATGTACATTGTTGTTTCTTGTCATACAATTATTTTACTTTTTATGTCTGAAAAAAATTGCTCATTAAAATTACGTTTCTGTGTCTGCAGGTTTTAATAACTCTAATCCTGATGATAAAGAGAATGCACAACACCCTCCACCAACGAGAGCGCTTGCATTTATTATTGTTTGTGTTTTACTCGCCTGCGTCTTCGTAACAGTTTCTTTCTTTTTAGTTAAAAGATTATTTTCAGCAAAATGGAAATCCTACCAGGTAAGCTGCATTCACTAACAGATATTTATATCTGTTTATATTTTATATTATATAACTTGTGCAGTGGTGTGTCATAATGTGACTGAATATTTGACTTTATTATTTACAGGCTCCAACTAATACTATCCGCTCAATACAAAGCCAGCCCATTAGTACTCTGCCATCATCTCAGTCTAGAGCCTCTACTGTGTCTTCGTCAAGTGATGCTGACCCTGCTTATGAGAATGCAGACATCCTTCAGTACAGCCAGACCAACAGCCCAGGAGAGCAAATTAACTCCATGGCAAGCTACACAATAGATACCATCTACACTGTTCCAGGAGTGAAAGCCTCTTCTGCTGGCAACAACAACCAAAATACTTCAGAGACTGCCACAGTGGAGGAGGCACAACAACGGCTCACACAGGTCGACACAGTTTACAGCGTGTTGCAGAAACCAAAAAATCTGAATGTGTAGCACCACCCAGAGGCCAAACTGGACTTTTGAACAGTGGGAAACAAAAGAAAACGAGAGAACAAAAACATTACAAGAAAATGAACATATATCCAGCATAGAAAAGAAAAAAGATCAATTCATAGAACTAATACAAAAGTAATCACAGGACTTATGATTATTTCTATATAAAAGTTACATTTCTGCTGAATAATTTGGATGCTTGCTGACATGCTGAGATGAAAGACCAAATGCTGATCTTTGTTTGGGAGCTTATTCACTTATATTTATTTGTTATAATAGTATTTTATTTATATTAGCAATGAATTTTTCTATCCACCAAATCATTTTGTTTTTTCTTTAGAAGTACAGAAAATGTATGAATTGTGCCCCATTAAATCACATGCTAATTGGGCAGCTGTTGATGGATATTTGCTTATGTTTGATTAAACTTGTTTAAGTGGATAAATTTAGCATTTACCCTAGTGCAGGGGTCAGCAACCTTTAACACCCAAAGAGCCATTTGGACCCGGTTTCCTCGGAAAATAAAACAGTGGGAACCGCAAATACTTTTTGACATCTAAAATGAAGATAACACTGTATATATTGCTTTTTGTTCACCTTTTATGCTTTGTATAAACAACTAGAATGTGTTGCTTATGAAATCCATGAAGTGCTTAATGAGAAAAGTACGAAGTCACTTTCATCTTTTTGCAGGACTGTAAGCTGTCATCTGTGAGGTGTGATCGATTTGTTTGGCTATTCTTTTTAACATAGTTCATTGTGGAGAATAGCTGCTCACATACTTATGTGGATCCGAAGATCAACAATCCACAAATTAGGCATATTGGTCGGTCACTCGCGTCAGAAGTAAATGCAAATGAATCTGCCCAGGCATCATTGAATGTTTTATTTTCTTCTGATATTTTTCTTTTCTTACATTACTCCATACTTGGCCAACCTGGGGCTGAAAGTCTCGATGCACAGCGTTTTGGTGGGTATACTGGCTTGTGCGAGTGTGACGCTTATTTTGAGTGATGAAGAATAATAAAATATAATGTAATTTTAATATTTCAACATCACAATAATCTTCCAGTTTAGAACTACAAGTAAAAAAAGAACTAACACAAATAAAATACACTTCGCCTAAATACTTTAATTTATTTTCCCAAGCCACAGGGAGCCGCAGTATAAGGATGAAAGAGCCACATGCGGCTCTGGAGCCACAGTTTGCTGACCCCTACTCTAGTGGATATTAGCAAGGAGAACTATCAAAGGGTTCAGGCCAGGTGAGGTGGCTGGCCAAACACAGTAATAATATGATCAGCAAACCATTTGGTAGTAAGTCTGCCACTGTGGGCGGGTGCTAAGTACAACTGGAAAAGGAAATTAGCATAGCTATGGTACCATAGTCTACCAAAGCATTGCTGGATTTCAGTCATCACAGATTTTGTGGGTCTCCACTCATCCTGCCAAAAGTCATCCTCCATACTCTAGGGTTTTAATATCTCAAGTTATCCAACCAAGGCTCAAGGCTGGTTAGAGAAGCAACAGGGCATCAATCATCCCTGTTGCTTGTGCACATTTTGGTCTTACAATTTTGTCATCCAGTCAACTTTTCATGAATTGGTACAGTGCTCTGAACATTCAGCCTTTTCAGGAATAACCTTATATGGCAAGCTCTGGTAGATATGGAGTTTTGTGTCAGGAAGGGCGTTCAATGGAAAATCTTTGCGAAATCAAACGTGCAGATTGTCAAGAATGAGATTTCCTGGACCGACCACCTTTGGTGCAGTTGGCCAACAGGGTGTAGGTGACAACTGTGGTACTGTTAGTAGAAGAGAAAGGAAAAGAAAAAAGGAGAATGTGTTTGGAGGCACTGAGGCTTTTCTTACGTTTGAGCACAAGGTGTTAATCCTGTGGCAACAACACCCAGCACATTAGTTGCTGGTTCTGGTTGTACATCCGGTCAAAAAAACAAGACAAACTGGATGGAACCGAATAGTTCAGTATTACAGGGACTTTTGCCTCCACTGGATGAACCTGTCCAAAACCAACCTGCTTACCCATATATGTAACTATTGCTTTATCAATATTTAATTTAATATACTCATATTTTGCACAATTAAGGGTTAAGGAGGCTTGATTTAGCCACTGAAACACTGGTTCTAGGATGACTATGCGATCCACCCAAGCATCTGTGTATATCACCAAATCATCAGATACACATACCAGATGCATCAAATGCTAAAATATAGCAGGAGAGTTTTTCATGCCAAATGCTATCACAGTGTACTTAAAAAACATAAAATTCATAAAATTCCATAAAATTCTCAGGAGTGACAAATGCAGAAACGTCACAGGCTCTGGGGGTCAAGGTAACCTGCCAGTAACCTTTAAGGGATCCAACTTAGTGATAAATTTGGCAGGACCGATGCTGTCAATGCAGTCCTCCGTATGAGGGAGTGGGAATGAGTCACAGACAGTGTTAAGGAAAATGTTATAAAACACTTCTTCAGTAAAGACTCAGAGAAGAGAAACACACAGGACTTCTTGCTAGCAAGGGCAGCCTCCAGACAGAGAGACTCGCGCTGAGCACTGCTCCTGTCTTTATTTTATACTTCAGTGTGTGTGTGTGTGTGTGTGTGTGTGTGTGTGTGTGTGTGTGTGTGTGTGTCCTGCTGATCAAAGGGTCATATAACATGAAGGCACAAAAGGTACATCCTTGGTCACAAAGAGGGCAGTCTCCCCCTCACCCTAAATAACATGGTGAGGAAGTCCAGCAGTTCATCTATATGTAAAGAAGCACTTAAACTAAAACAGACATAGCTACGTTAATCCTACCGTAAAACAATAAAACAAGGTACGAACTCTCATGCTCCCAGGACGTGGGGGTGCATTCCTGGAGTGCACACCAAGCCTGCAGCCTGTTAGAGATCACACACAATTGATTATATGCCTCTAAGTATACATGGTTGAATATTTCCTAATACAAATAACTACATGCAGTATTCTATCATATGCAAACTTATATCACTAAAAGATTATACTGACTACTAAATACAATTTTCCATTGACAGACAGTTACAGCAATAACAAAAATCTGTGCAGAAACAGGGCGTACCGTCAGACTTAGGGGTGAGCAGACACGTGGCGATCCAAGGTCTGTAAGTGGGCTGGACTAAACCATTGTCCTCTAGGCAATTCACCTCTTTTTTCATCACCTCATGTTTTCCACTGGGCAACGGTAGGCATGGCACAAGCTCGCAAGTGTGACAGGTGTTACAGAACCGCAGTACATCCACTTTCATTCCTGGCCAGAAAAAGTGCTGCATGATACAGTTGTAAATCTTAGTAATATCTAGATACCCTGTAGAAGAATGATCATCAGCAGCTAGCTAATAATAAGACTATTTTCTGAATACTAACAAGTGCCTCACCAGTGAGTAAAGAGGTACTTTAGATTCAGCATCTGGCTCAACAATGCTTGGGAGATGATCTAAAACACCTGTCTAGATGCATGCTCAATCATCCGGGTAAATAAATCCCAAAAGATTGATTCTGTTCTTCTGGACCTCACAGCCCACTGAATGAACAATGGGCTGAGGTCAGTTCCTTGATTGATGATTGATGATTATTATGCAAATTGTCATGACCATTGATCAACAACCGCTGATCAAAGGGTATGTCTGCAATCACAGCATTGTAAGATGGCGAAGATGGCATGCCCAATTCTCTGTGAATGGTACTCATGGCCATTGAGCAGTTGTTGATCAGTGGTCACTGACCTCACAACCTGTGGGCTGGTTTTAGTTATTGTGCAAATGTACTGTTTATAAGATTGGGAAAACCTGCAGTCAGCTAAGACTGAAGAAGTCACTCGGATGAGTGACGAAATGTTTCTCCTATTGAAAATGTGACATCCAGATGAGCAGAATCAACCTTTTGGGATCTAAATCACTGCTTTCTACTTCTTCAGCATGGGTATCATTCTTCCCCAAAGTAGAACCAATCACAGTCTCGGACAAATGAAAAAAGGAGACTCTTCTCCCTTGCAAAATCAACATTTGGTTGGGCCTACTCCAACTGTTTTCAGCTGAAGCTCCTGTTCCTGTTCATGCTCCTCCCTGGAGGTATGCCAGATGAGGTTTCAGGCCAGTGTCCTGTTTAGAACCAAACGAGGACTCCAACAACAGCCGATCAAAGCAAGGCAGCGTGATTGGCCTGTCCTCAAGCACCTGTGCGACAGGTGTTGACACTGACAGTGCTACAGTCTGATCTTGCAATAGCAGAGTTAAGCTAGAGGACTCTGGCAAGATATTGATCCCCCTTTACACTAGACCAGACACTAGAGAGGATCTTGGATCTCCAAGCGTCCAGCTGGGCGAGCCATAACACCTATAATAAATGTAGCCATTTCAAGCATACAATTGAACAAGCACCTGTTCCCTACAATAGCCAGGTATCTAGCTAAACTACTAAAGTTAGGATATACCTAACATGCAAAAAAGACCGAAGCAAATTGACAACTGATAACACAATAACATAACACTAAAACTCTCCCCAGTCTGACCTAACGCATCTAGTCTACTTAGTTCCTGAAGTGTTGTCTTTTGTGAGATTATTCTGTTATTATATGTTATCTTATATCTGTAATTGAAGTAGTTGAATTAGGATACTGCTGTAGGTCATATTATACTTATTAGTATAGAGTGTGTGATCAGTATGTAGTTTTAGTTTGCATTATACTTCTGACTTAAAAGAGTGTGAAAAATCATTAGATCTATTGGATTGACCTGTATTATTCGACACTGTTGAATGTGTTACACTGTTTCTTGACATTTCATACTGCTGAATCATGAAGAGAATGTTGTGTGCAGAGGGCCTTGTGCCGATAATAGAAGAAACAGACCACATTCCATGCCCCCACCTTTACAGAGGGCAGAAAGACAGGGAGCCGAGGTCATAACTTAGGTGCCGTGACAGAGAAAGAATGTGAATGTTTAGGCTTTTACGACTAGGTGGGGGCCACTAGAGGCTATAAGAAGCTGAGTAACCCGTCACCATTTTGAGATTTGCTGTGACCCTCTTCATGCATGTCTCCCCATCATGATGGCTTGTGCTCATAAGTGTTGAATTGTATGGAAATAAAGAATTGTTGATTGAGCATTTATACACCGAGTATTGTCCTTCCTTCTGCCCAAAGATTAAAAGAATTGGGAGATTTTAACAACTTGGTGCCGTGACCCGGATCTTTGGTGTGCTGAGGAGGGGCAGATTTGGCCTGTGGTGAGATCGTGAGGCGAGGCGAACAGAGGACCGGTCCAAATATAAAAAGGTAAGCACAGCCTGTTGTATTATAAATACCAAATGTGCATATTGGGCTTTCCAAATTAATCTGTTCGCTGAGTTACACGTATTTTCACATTAAATTTGTCGGTGTCTGGTTTTCGGCACGAGATACTAACAACATAAGTTTAGGCTGAATTCCAGTGTGTCATAGGAACTGGCTCTAGCAAGATACTAAAAACATTCTACGTTGAGACTAGAGTTGCAGCCCACGTTACCCTCCACATTTAACTTTGTCTATGACTGGCTTCTGTTGCAAGAAACTTCTAAAACACGGCCAAAGTTTAGCATATGAAATAGAGGTGAAATAGAGTCTGGCTTGTGGTGCGCTTGCATTTTCAAAGGTGAGCTCAGAGGTTTCTGTGTGTGTTTCTGCGTGTGAGACGCGCTCTCTGTGTGTTTCATTGTGTGAAATATGAACATGGTGACAGTGACGGTTGATGTGTGAATGGGAGGACACTAGAGCAAAGACACATTTTAGGATCAAAGGTTGATGGGCCTCGTGGATTAGTTCCAGGAGTGGTTTCCCAACCGGTAGATCGGACGCGGCCCGGAGGTAACTAGGGTAGCAACCTTGGGAGTGGAACCCCTAAAGAGAGTTTATGTTGTGGCAACCCCCCTGTCTGTGGACGCTCAGGCAGGTCCAGCGGCGTCTGGTTAGCTGAGGTGGCGACTTGGGACGTTAGAACCCCCGCATAGCTACAGAGTAATACTGAAACCACTGTGTAATCACGGGTTTACATTTATTCTGGACTAGAACAAGACACATTTTGCAAACAAAGGTTGAGTTCTATCATAGGTAAAAGAAAAAGGTTGAATAGAACAAGAAAATGTTTTGACATCTAAGGTTGAGTTCGATATTAGTAAAAGAAAAAGGTTGAATAGAAGAAGAAAATGCTTTGATATCTAAGGTTGAGTAAAAGATAAAAAGAAAAAGGGTTGAATTCCTCGTTTCAGTGGTTGAAATTGCTGTTTGCCTGTCCCCTGACGAGTGTGTGAAATTAAGTAAAGAGGGCAATTTGGAGCCACATAGAGATAGATGGGCTAAATTGGGTGTATTACTCTGTGGTGTAATAATAAAAAATAAAAACAGAGAGAGAGAGATAGTCCGAGGTGTGTAGTGGTGTGAAATATGTTGGGTTTTAAAACTGACGTAGAGAAAGGAGAAATAAAGGGAGAGTGGAGAATTATTGAGAAGTAGAGAGAGGAGTGTGTTGGGAGACTGGCATGCAGTCTGCGCTGTAAAGGTGGGCGTGTTGCCTGCTGGTCTATTTAACAGTGATGAAAATGATATTAAATAAATCTCTTATTGTGTTAATACAGGTGGCTACGGACCTGGACCAACCACCCCCCACAAGCACAGCGGCTGAAGCAAAATTATAGTAATGGAAACCACACCCAGCAAAAACACAAGTGATTACTGACGGAAAGAAATTTCTCTTTTGTGAGTTTAGACATGATCTTAAGAATTTGAACATGTGCATGTCGTCCTGTCAACTTGGTGGGTTATGAGTTGATTATATTGTGAGAAAAAAAAATAAAAAGGGGGAGAGAAGGCTGACACAGGGCCTGGCCCGGTGTTTCTCCCCTCTCTTTGTAACACAGCCAACACAACATAATTTTCCTGTTTGTTTGTTTTTGTTTTGTTTTGTTTTTGCTTTTTCTCTTTATGTTTAATTACAGGCTGCTTTGCTGGCCCTGAAAGCCGAGGCTGACCTGGACTCCTGCTCTCCCCTCTACCATCTTCGACGTGACCCTGACCAAAGGCTGCAGCAGCTGGACCCACAACAACAACCTGAAAATGTCAACAGTGCTGCAGGAAAGCGATCTCATGCAGCAGAGACGGAGAGCGTTAAAACCAAGGCTCGTTTCACTACACGGGGGAAAATTCTCAGACAGCTTCAGCTGACAGAGCTGTGACGAGACGCCCGCCAAGCCCGAAGGAAAAGTAAGGCCGAGCAAAGGAATGCTGACCTTAACAACTCTGCATTAACACTGTGCAGGACAGTGATGGACCAACACGGATGATCGGGCAGCAAAAAGGGCGTGACCGAGACAGGAGGAGCAACTGAGGTCAAAAGGCACCTCAGAATGGACAAAAACACAGAAGAAGATACAGGTTTCACCTGCGGCGAGCATGGACACTGGAGAGAGGACTGCCCCAATTGGGGTCAGAACCAGGATGGACAGAACTTTGAGCAGCAGCAGCAGCAATGGTCGCAAACAAGGGGCAGGGATAGCTCAGTAGGTAAAGTGGTCGCCCCATGATCGGAAGGTCGGCGGTTCGAATCCACTTAACGGCTACCCTGAGGTACCCCTGAGCAAGGTACCGTCCCTACACACTGCTCCCCGGGCGCCTGCTTAGTGGGCTGCCCACTGCTTCACTGAGTGAATGGGTCAAATGCAGAGAAAAACAAGTAATTTCCCCATGGGGATCAATAAAGTATCCATTATTATTATTATTATTATTATTAAACAAACTGAAAAGGAGGAAGGCAGGACCCCAGGGCATGCTTCAGGCCGTGGTTTACCCAAGACACCAGAACAGGGAAGTGATGAACACACACACACACGTCTACACACACACCGATTCAGAATGAAGTGAAATACACACATGAACACATGTGCACTCGTTGATTGAGTGAGAAATGACACACACACACACACACACCTAAATTGAAATGCTGAGTCACTGAGAAGTGATGCACACACATACACATGCACACGCTTGTGCAATGAAGAGTGATGCACGCACACACACACACACACTGATGCAATGAAGAATGCTTTGCTAACAAATGCTTATGCTGATATGCAAAATGCTGCACACAAACATCCAAATATACAGAATTTGTTATAAGAAGCCATTGATTACTTAGAATGTGTTTTATGTCACCCAGAGGGCATTTATGTAGATTTAAGGAATAAGGTCTAAAACAGTTTGGTCATGAAAACAATGTCTGTGTGTGGTGTCTGTTTATGGCTCAAGGCCTTGATTGAATTGTTTATTGTGCTTCACACAGCCCTGGTGAGGTACAGTGGCACAGAGTGAAAATGATGAACTAATAGAGTAAGTTTTAGGTCGGAGTACGGCATTTTCTGTGATTGAGATTTAATTCAAGGAGGAACAAAAGGTGTTACGGCACCTGAGGTTCTCATTCCCACACAATATTGTCCCAGGAGAAGCAAAAGATTTCCTGTGAATTTCTGGTTGACTTTTGGGTTTTGCTTAGCGCTAGCTTGATTTTATCAGTGAGCTTTGGGTTGTGTTCTTTCTCTAAGAGAGAGAGATGGTTTTATGCTTGGACATGTCTGCAACGGGCCCTAGTATGTGTTATTTTAGTAGTATTGTGTTGGTTACGTCTGTTTTCGTTTTTGTTACAGTGCACTGAGATAAGAAGATCTGAGAGGTGATAGGTTTGTAGCTTGAACCCATCCGCTGGAACGTTGAAGACAATATAATTACACTGCAAAGCAAGACACAAGTAGACAAAGTTCTTCATGTTACTCATGCATGAGGGAGTCCTGCCTGGAGCCGAGTGTCGTTCCACCACTTGACCTCCGTCAGACTCTCAGCCAGGCTCCCCATAGCACTCCTTTTATTGTGGTTATATGAATATGCATAGGGTCATTAACATATGACATCTTACATAGGTATACATGTGAACAAAGAATACTGTGTATGTGTGTGTGTGTGTGTGTGTGTGAGGTCAAGGTGTGACCCTGTGAAGACTCCCCAAACGCTGGTGCCAGGAGCGGGTCCATCTGAACAAAAGGCTCTTATACTTAAACAGATATAAGTGTGTTTGCTATACCATATATCAGCAAGAGAAGATACGACCTCTCCTAGGAGGTGTGTGATTTATGCCAGAACACTCTGTAGAGGGAGTGAACGCCCTCCCCCTTCATGCTACTCAGAGCCGTTACAGACCTCCTAGGATGAGACATTCTTTCAATCTACAAATGATTATACACTTCTAAGCATATGTGGGTAAATGTTTCTAAGCATAAATGACAATCAACAATACAAAACCTAACAATCAGGACTTTATCTATGTTTTTATGCTATTTCAAATTGAAATAGATTTTCTCCTAAATACCCAGAATAGCTCATCACCTCTCAACTAGTAAAGATCCACTTCCCATTTATGTATGCTATACAGTAACCTATGAAGGCTATTATATGGTTCATATGGTGCTGCTATATGATGGACATTCTTCTGCTGGGAAAACAGGACTGCAGTCTGCAGAGGGAGAAGAAATGAGGAAGCAATTTGAGATGTAAGAAAATGAAGAGGGAAAGTTCTGAAAATCTTCAGAACTCATTGGACTAAATGTGAACCATAATGAGAAGGCTTCTCACAGTGATTGGAGATTGAGCCTGAATTATAACCCTGATTTAACCCTTCTTACATCCTGTTTTTCAGATGTTCATTCAGCAGCGTCTCACAGTGAGTCCTGACAGAGTGCAACACTTCACCTCTGACTCTGTCTCACTGACCTGTGAGGGAAACTTCACTGAGTGGAGAGTGAGGAAGTTTAGTGAAAAAGGCTTTTTTCACACTGCTGTGACTGCCAGAAACTGAGTGGATCCTCTTATGAGATCCACAGCTTACAGGAGGGTGTTACTGTGTACTGGTGTGAGTCTGGATCAGGAGAGTTCAGCAATGCAGTCAACATCACTGTACGAGGTGTGTTTAAAGTACTTTCTTTCTTTATTTAATTTTTTCTTTCTGGCTCAAAAGCTGGAGCTACTTAATTGCTACTTAATTAAAACAGACAAAAAAGACTACTGGAGATGAGACTTCAAATTGCAGAAAAACATGTTTATTGAAATACAGTTTTAACAAAACTACTTTTAAGTATCCCCAAGCATAAGCTATGTAGCATAGACTGAACATAATTGGAGACCGATCTGGGACAGCAGCTCTGGTGCCCTCAGGGCCTCCCAATTTATTGAGAAGTGTCCCCAGGTGTACCCAGGTCACCCAATCCATGGCTTCCTAATACCAGCAGATACTCTGAAAATCCAATACTTTCCAGTTCTCACCCTTAGTTCCCATCCCTGCAAGCATCCAACTCTGATAAGTCTTCTATGCATATACTAAGCCAAGTAGCACATCTCTCTGCCACAAGGAAGGCCTTGAGGGTGCAGGTGCTCTAAACCTCCCACTATGTTCCATGAACCAGAAATACAGATAATATGGCTGGGAATATAGAAAATAAACAGAAGACTATGGAGCTCAAACACAAAACTCATCACAGCCTAGAATAAACCTGAAGACCCAAAGAACAGAACTGTAATAAAAAGATTTAAAAAAAGAAAAGCAAACCCCCCAACATCTCAAACTCAAAATAACCATGACAATGGCTGCATTTAAAGGGACTTCTAAACATAAAACTTGTTAATGTTAAAATGTGTCTTTTTTGATCGTTTTGTTTCTTTACTTTTTTCTAGAACATTTATTTCATGAGTCCCTAAAAGTTGTGACATTATTGTTTCTTGATGTGGCCTAAACTTACTAAACTTACACATTAAGTACAGTTGATTTGAGGTTTGATTTTATCAGATCTGGTTCGACTTTGAGTTTTGACTTATTGGTCTGATTTTACCTGAAACTTTAGGCTTCGGATCTGAAATCGGTTCATTTATTGTTCCATTCATCATCGGACTTGTTAGTGGAATTATCCTCGTGCTGCTGCTGCTGTGTTGCTGCAGAAAGATAAAGGGTGAGAGCTTTTCTCATCAATGATTTGATGTGACAATTTTAAGTAAACTGATTACAAACCAATGTAACAATAATTTTTAATTTTTTTTATAGATCGTTGTTGTAACAGGTTGGTGCAAAAGCTTTCTTTCATTTTAAAAATAACATGACATTATAGGTATTCCTGATTAAACTGATTAAATACCCAGCAAATACACTGATACACTGTATTTATTGCATATTTTAGTCTCACTCAGTCTCAGAGCACATCACCAGCACATCTCATCACCAACAATGATGAGAATGACGTTTACACCACTATTCTTTCTGGTCAGTCCTAGAAACTATGACTTGCAATATTTTTAACACTAAGTTTGTGAATAAACAGATATCATACAAAAGTAATTTCTCTTTTGTTGTCTGCCCTGCAGGTGATTTTCCAATTTATGAAACAGTCAGATTCTCTGGAAACGCTGGAGGTGGTACAGTATAACCTCTGATAATAACAGAGCTATAAAAGATGTAATGATTATAAACTGACTGATCAGACCTGATGTCATGTTATTATTTAAGGTGGACCAGCAGATGAACATAGAAATGTCACATCTACTCTTGAGCTTAAAGTTATTGATGAGAAGACTGAGTTCAGAAAATGTAAGGATCCATCCATCCATTCATTTCCGCTTATGCTTTTCAGGGTTGTGGGGGTGCTGGAGCAGGGTACACCCTGGACAGGTCGCCAGTCTGTCGCAGGGCCAACACACAGTGACAGACAACCATTTTCACTCACATTCACTCCTGCATTCACACAAATGGGCAATTTAGATTTTGATCAAGTAATGTACCCCACCAACTGGGCAGCACGGTGGCACAGTGGTTAGCACTGTTATCTCACAGCAAGAAGGTCCTGAGTTCAGTTCCACCATCAGGCTTGGGTCTTTCTGTGTGGATGTTCTCCCTGTGTTTGTGTGGGATCTCCAAGGGTACTCCCGCTTCCTCCCACAGTCCAAAAACATGCAGTTTGTAGGGATAGGTTAATTGATCAAACTAAATTGCCCATAGGTGTAAAAATGCAAGGATATCACACTTTATTAATATGTTATTGTAACTCCTAATCTCGAAATAATGATAAAAGGGAGCTTTTTAAAAAAATTAAATATACTAACACTGTTATCTGAACAGGGAGAAATGATGACCCAGATGGGAGCTCTGACTACGATGAAGTGAATCTTGAAACAGACTCAGGTACTTCACAGGATCACTAACAGTGTTGGTCAAGTAATTAGTTACTGACTACTGTTTACTTTTCCAAGAAAGTAATCCAGTTACTTTACTGATTAATTATTTTTAAACGTAATTAGCTACTTTATTACTTAGTTGCTTTTTAAAAACACGATACACAACCTGAATACATAATAAAGCAATAGACATTTCAGCCCAATTCTATTTTTTCTGCATAATCCATCATATGAAATTTAATCAAATGAAAAAATCTCTTTTTAAAAATAATTTTATTAGTTTTAATCTTTTGACTTCATGCACATTGCATCAAGATAAATATTACACATTGTGTATCTACACACGTCTGTTGCTGGCACAGACATCACACACGTGTATGTCATGGTCATGAGACACTCTCACAAACAAAATTGCTGTTTAGTAATGCCTTGTAATTACTTTTTTTGCAATAGTAATCCCTTACTTTACTTGTTACTTGAAAAAAGTGAACGGATTACAGTAATGTGACGCGTTACTACCATCCCTGATCACTAATAATCAAATTACTTTATGAATGAAATAAATCATATTGTTCTTACAGTAAAACAATTACGGAATTTTGTTGGAATAAGTTTAATTTATTTTATTTAGTTACATTCAGTCTTTAGCTTTAGCTTAGCTTAGCCACAAAATTAAAAACAAAGCAAACAAACAAACAGGACTTTCAAATTTCACAAAGACATCCATCTAAAATCAGGAAAAGCCGCATAATAAATGTGCTTTTTCATACTATGAATGTAAAATAGCACAAGACTGTTCATGGACAAGAACATAAAATAAATAATTAAACTTTAACCATGTTTGATAACAATTCTGTAACTATAAAGTAATATAGTTGACTCGCCACTCATGGAAGACTGATGATACCATTTACTTTTGTATTAAACCCTTATTAATGTTGCAGTAAATGTAATCGGAGCACTAGGTGCGGTGACTCCCAAGCTAGGCGAGTGGCTCCACACACATATATATATATATATACACATACATATATATATATATATATATATATATATATATATATATATATATATATATATGTATATATATATGTAGACGAGGAACCATCATGGAAGGACAGGCCCCTGCGGATGTAGCGGTTCCGAATGACAGCAATATCAGGAAGAAGGAACACGAGAAGCTGGAGAAATACCAAGGGCTCAGAGAAGAGCTCGAGAGGATGTGGAGGGTGAAGGTAACGGTGGTCCCCGTGGTAATCGGAGCACTAGGTGCAGTGACTCCCAAGCTAGGCGAGTGGCTCCAGCAGATCCCGGGAACAACATCGGAGATCTCTGTCCAGAAGAGCGCAGTCCTGGGAACAGCTAAGATACTGCGCAGGACCCTCAAGCTCCCAGGCCTCTGGTAGAGGACCCGAGCTTGAAGGATAAACCGCCCGCAGGGGCGTGCTGGGTGTTTTTTTGTGTGTATATATATATATATATATATATATTGTGTGTATATATATATATATATATATATATATATATATTGTGTGTATATATATATATATATATATATATATATATATATATGTATATATGTGTATATATATATATATGTATATATATGTGTATATGTATATATATATGTATATATGTGTATATGTATATATATATGTGTATATATATGTATATATGTGTATATTAGAGGTATGTATATATGTGTATATATGTGTGTATATATATGTGTATATATGTGTATATATATGTATATATATGTGTATATGTGTAAAAAAATGTTCTTAATTAGTCTGACTTCACATCATCACAGTGGACTAATAAAAGAAACATTTTATTTACGGGGTGTCAAAATGTGACTGAATTAATATCTTACGTTTTGTTTCCAGAGTGGCAACACTAAAGATACCAAAGGACACATGAACACACATCAGGCTTTGATTTCACAGTTTGCCACCCTGGATAAAGCACAGTACCTCATACAGATTGATACATTTTACAGTTTGTCCCCCTTCTCCCCCCCCCAAAAAACAACAAAAAGAAACAAAAAACAAATCTGAATGGACATCAGGTCAAACCAGAATTTTAAACAAGGGGAACCAAAACAGTCTTCTGCAACTGTAACACTGAACTGTAATGTTTTAAATGATCTCTCCCACGGACTAAGATTCTTTGTCAAAAACTTTATCTAGAAGATTAAGCCTGAGGTTTAGAAAATTAGCTAGTCTAAAGAATTAAGGAAATAATTAGGAGAAACTTTTAACTATAAAGGTCACATGTTAGACTATTCTGTCAGGGCATCAGTTACTCCTTATTTATGGTGGTTATGGAGTTCTTTGATACTACATTCAATGTTACAGTGCTTTAGACATGTATGTCTGAAATCTGTTAAAGCTGAATATGGAATTAACTCTTAACTGGGAATATCATAAAGTTGTGTGATAATATTTAGGAATGTAAACATCAGCTGAGGTCCCACAGGATCTTGGCTCGGTCTGGTGTCTCCCAGTTTGACCTCGGGACTTTCAGGCCATACTCAGCACAGATGTTTCTGTATACGCCACTTTGTCTATGGTGTTCTATCCCGTGCCTGCTAGCATCTTGGACCCTGCTGCATTTCTTTGTCTCTTTTATGCTAAGTATTAATGTGCTGGAAATTAAATGATTGAATCAAATGGTTTTTTTCGTAGTGTGTGTTCTCTCTATAAACACGATAGCATTAAAATGGGGCTGACGTCCACCTTGGTCATGTTGGCGCAGAGTCATTTTAATATGGCTTTGTTATGTACATTACAATAACAGGTTATAATTGTTTCTGAATAACTGTTATTGTTTGAAAAATAAAATAAACAAACTTTCACTTGAAATTCATCACTAAACAATGAAATGAATGATACACATGTACTATATCCGTATAAAGCAAACAGTTACAGTCAAAATTATATCAAGTACATTAAAATGGTTAACAACAGGACAAATGAGAAAATCCTGCACTTTGCACTTGTTTTTACACTTGTATCTACAATGTTATTAAAGTATGTTTAAAAAGAACAAGAAACAAAAGCAATGTTCATTTTAAAGTAAATACTGACCAGAAAGTGAGCTGCTTTGGTATGGAAAGCCAGGAGTGACATAATGAATTAATGAAATACAATACAATATAAATATAACCTCAATAAATGAAGTCAGTGTTCAGCAGGGGTTATGGCAGAGGTGTACCGGGACCTGCACTTTGTCGGCGGTAATAACAGCTTGAGCGCTTGCGATGCGAGCGGGTCTATCCCACGCTTTGCTGTGAGAGTGGGCTGGGCAGACATCTCCAAAATCATCGAAGCACTTTTGCAAAGAGGCTCTATCTTGACAAACCGACCAGATATCAGAAGATTAAACCAACACATTCTCGGCTAAAAAATATTAAAACTGTATCTGGTGACACAAAAACAGGGTTTTTCAAAGTACAGTTCTGTTAGTTTCCACATGCCGGTTGTTGGTGTGCAGAAACTAAAAACAATGGTCACCAGGCCAAAGCAATGGTTTTGACTCGATCAGCGTTAACCCCGCCCCCTGGGTTTGATGGGTGAGCTTGATAGATAAAATTATTTCATGGTGAGAGCTGAAGGAGTCAACTGTGCCAAAATGAATCAATTAAATACACCATTAAATAATTAATTTAATTTAATTCTGCAACATGCTGTAAACTGAGTCAATCTGTTTGGAGGTCTGTGCCTTCCCCATGGTGGCACTCTCTGAAATACTTTGTGTGTTGTTGCCAGAGCAGACCGTCACTTCTGGACAGGCGTAGATGGTATCTGCTTTGTGGCTTTCCATGGAGATCATTTCCTCTCTTGAGCTGCTGGTCTGTATGGACTGAAAGACGTCCACGCTCTCATAAACAGGGCCAGGATCATTGGAAGACGAGACTCTAGACTGAGATAATGGCAGTGTTCTTATGACCTGAACATTAGATGCTTGTGCATGGAAATAATGAAGTAAAAATATGTATTCAGTCATATTATCACACCATGTACCAGAAGTAACCTTCCTAATTCTAGGAATGAGCAGGTTATATGATAAATATCTGTTACCAAATACATCTTACCTGGTAGGATTTGTATTTTGTTTTAACTAAAAAGAAGGAAAATGCTCCGAGGATAATTATTACAGAAACAGGAATAAGTATTCCTTTTAGTATGAGTTGTTGTGATTTCTCTTCATCTTTAGTAGATTTGAAACCTGCAGATTTGAAAACATAGTTTCAATTAGTATTTTTTTTTCTTTTCAGACATAAAAATAAAATGACTTTTATGATAACAAACAAAAATTGAATTATTTAAATTACAGGGAAAGATAGAAGAAAATATTCAGTTTATTTGTCAAAAATAAAATCAATAGCCTGTTATTTAAATCTAATACTTAATACTCACACATTAAGCTTTCAGAAGCTTTATTTGTGCTAACATGGTTGTTGCCTCTGCAGACCACAGCTCTGTTCTCAGTGAAGATGGTGATGTTGACCTCACTGAATGATTTCTGAGATGTTCTGCAGCCGTCTTCATCACAAACAGACCAAAGCCAATAATCCTGGATGGAGCAGTTTACTGTGATACTGCAGAGTCCAGCAGACTGGTTGGAGCCAAGCTTTGACATTATAATGACAGGTCTGGGAACCACATCTGTGACATGGAGCCAAACAGACAAATTAATGATTTAATGCAAAAAGAGAACTGACAATGAACTAGGTGATTATAAAATTGTAGGCTATGTGGTGTTGTGGTTAAAGACAACAACCCTTCAGCCAAGGAAATGTTAAAGCTGGCTGTAAGGTAAATGCTACCAAATCCAGAAAAATATAATATGTAAAATAGATTCATGCACAAGTTAAAATGGTAAAAATGGCCTGCATTTAAAGACAAAGTTTTTCTTATATCTTACCTTGAACAATGACTTGATGCTTCTCTGACATTGAAATAAAGTTTTGGCTGTATGAGACTTCATATATCCCAGTGTCTGTATCAGCCAGGTTATTAATACACAGGGAGAGGTTCCCAGCACTATAAGTCACTCTGTGTTTGTAATTTGGATTGATTTCTGTATCATCAACAATAATTATTGTGTTAAATTTCCATTCACCACGTTTATATGGTGGCGGTTTCCTGACATTCAGACACACTGAGCTGTTTTTCAGCTGATAATATGTCGCTGTTGGGTCCTCTGCCATGAGACCTTAAAAACACATTAAAACACATTATTCCACCTTAAAATCACAACATGCACACAATACATATATTGAAGCAGGTGTACGATAAAGGAAATCACTTTGTAATATTTTGTTTTGCCACATTAGGTTGAGAATAATTATTTTTATTACATCATCAACCCCCCTACCCCCCCCAACATTTCATTTCACTTATTAAACTTTAAACTTTGCTTTATTCATCACAGTGACAGTTATTTTCCTAATGAAATCTCTGATACATATCTTAAAAAATTGATTCACATAAATAATAAATAGATTGAAATTAGATATGCTAATAAAAATGTATTATATTCACCTTACCTGTGACAATCCAAAAACTCAGAAGCAGAATCATTTTTAATCCATCAGAGGTTTGAATGGAAGAAAAGTGGAATTCCTCAACAGGAAATCTGCTGTGCCTGGTTTCTCTGGTGTAGGCAGCTATGCATGCAGCAAATATGGCAGGTGACAGATAGAAAAAGAAATCCTTCAAAGCCCAGCGAGTGATGCATCATCTGCTGGTTCAGAGAAAGAATAAAACTCTGCCAAATGCAGCTAAACTACACTTCAATTAATTAATGATGATCTGGTTATTTCTGTTCATTCATGATGTTATGATTCAAATACAAAATGTGAAGAGGATATTAGGGTAGACCTTTGTGTGTGTGATTGCATGTTAGCATGCTGTGTGTAGCACGGAAACATTAAGACTGTTCATTTGATTAGAGCAGTAAATAGTTTCCACACTGAGGGAGCATTTAGGATGAAGAGTGGAAAGGCAGACCCAGATGACATATCTGTGACATAAAAAACAAAGGACAGGGAATAACTATGGGAAACTATGGGTTGTTGAAGCGAAGTTGAGAAGAGAGGTGACGATCACTACAGCTGTATGGTTTGCAGATGATGGCACTTACAAAAAGACAGGAGGTGGAGTTGAAAATGTAAGATTTTCATTGGGAGTGAGCAGAATGGGCAGGATTAGAAATGAGTACATCAGAGGGACGGCTCAGGTTGAGCTGTTTGGAGACAAAGTCAGAGAGACAAGGCTGAGATGGTTTGGACATGTGCAGAGGAGGGATAGTCGATATACTAAACAAAGGATGTTGAAGATGGAGCTGTTAGGCAGGAGGAAGAAAAGGACCACAGAGAAGATTCATGGATGTAGTGAAGAAGCACAAACAGAGGGGTGGTGGGACAGAAGAGGATGATAGGGATGGAGATGGATGGAGTCAGATGATCCTGTATTCACCAGATGTTTGAAGGTTGTTTGTGTTGGGTGGTGCCTGTTTGTATTTCAAACCCTTTGCCTTCACCTCCCTGTATCTCATATCTTAGAGAGGATTGTCTCACCAGTGAATATCTGAGGCCAGGTAGTAAGAAGATTCACCACGATTCTGTTGGAAACAATTTAGAACAATTTAGGATACACAAAGAAAAAACTAAACAGAAAATGATAAACATTTATGGGTGACATTTATGATAAATATGTGAATGCATGTTGTTTTGTTCTGCATCAATCTTAAAAAAAAAAACCTCAAATATTATTTCAGGATTTATTTAGTGCACAGAGCTCAACTGTTTGACACAAGTACTTAACATTTTATTTTGAAAATACTTGATTCCCTGCAGATGGATTGCATATAGTTTTAGTTGTAGTTTTGTATTCTTTGTTACCTGAGTGTTTCCTGCTCATGTGTCAGTTTCCCTTTGTTAACTTCATTGTTGTGGCTGTTTAACTGTTTAGTTTTTAATTCTCATTTCCTGTTTTATTTTGGTAGTCAGTTTCTTGTGTCTGTATTGAGTTTTACTTCTCTTGTATCATAAGTGTATGACTGCTTTGTGTGTTTGTTTCTAAATGTAAAATTTTCACTGAAAAATCTAAAATTTTCAGAGACAAAGGTCACAAACACTGCAAATATTTAAAAATGATTCTTAGTTATGGAGGAAAGATGAGGTCACATCATTCACTTTTTTTTCAAAATTAATTTTCTACAAACTTTTGAGATTCTGAGCTGTTTTAATCCAGATTAAATGTTAAAATCTGCCACTTTCCTGAATGATGACTCGATCATTTTCTTTTATGAGTGAATTTGTCCCTTTTGTACATCGTCTGCAGTTACAAATGCCCCCACTAGAGGTCATAAATACTCTGTCTGATTCACCTGCTGCTGTGGTATAGAAAGCCAGCAGAGTACTAGACTTCACAGTTCAGGTCCAGTAAGTTGTGAGGTGGGGTGTACATGGATCAGACTTGTTGTCCAGCACATCCCACAGGTGTTCGATTGAAATGACATCTGAGGAATTTGGAGGCCAAGTCAACACCTCAAACTCATTGTTGTGCTCCTCAGACCGTTCCTAGATCATTTTTGCTTTTTGGCAGGACAGATTGTGCTGCTGAAAGAGGCCACAGCCATCAGGGTTTGATTAAGTAGGTGGTAAAAGTAACATTCACGTCCATGGATGGCAGAATCAAAGCATCACACTGCCTCTGCCGGCTTGCTTTCTGTCCATAGTGGATCCTGGTGCCTGGTGTTTCCCAGGTAATCAACGCACAAGCACCTGGCTATCCACATAATGTAAAAGAAAATGTGATTCATCAAACTGAACCACTTTCATTCATTACTCTGTGCTCCAGTTCTGATGCTCACAGGAGCGTTGGTGGTGGTTTCTGTAGTGAGCAGAGGTCAGCATGGGAACCCTGACCAGTCTGCAGCTATGCAGTCCCATACTCAACAAACTGTGATGCTCTGTGTATTCTGACACATTTCTATCAGAACCAGCATGAACTTTTTCAATAACTTGAGCTACAGTAACGTGTCTGTTGGATTAGACCAGCCAGGCCAGCCTTCACTCCAATTGTGCATCCGTGAGCCTTGGCCGTCCATGACCCTGTCACTGCTTCACCACTGTTCCTTCTGCAGACCAATTTTGATCGACACTGACCACTGCAGACTGAGAACACCCCACAAGAGCTGTAAGTTTAGAGATGCTATGACCCAGTCATCTAGCCATCACAGTTTTGGACTTCACAAACCTAACTTTGAGAATAAAATGTTCACTTTTCCCCAATATATCCCACTCACTAACAGGTGCCATGATAAAGAAATATTCAGTGTTATTGAATTTACCTGAGAATATTTATAATGTTATGCCTGATTGATGTATAATCCAGCATACATGCCAACAGCATAATTCAGTGAGATAACCTCTTAAGCCCCAAGCCTAACTGATCTCCTGCCTTTTGTGTTTTATAATTCCAAGATGTTATCCAAAAAAATCCCACTATACAATCCAGATTACATGCCAACAGCAAAATTCAGTGAGATAATCTGCACTACACACACTGCTGATATTTTCAGATCAGATAAACATGAAAAGAAAATCTACATGTATGAAGCCACAGCTCTTCAGTAAATATACAGTTCGTATCGTGGGTGTGTGCGTGAGTGCTCACACACTTAACATGGTTATATTAACATTTCAACCAATAATCTCAATGAAATGTTTGGTTTATGATACAAAATACAACACAGAGGACGTCATTTAGAGCAACACAGGAAATGCTAAATATAAATAAATGGAAGAAAAAACAGTTTCTCACCTTCAGTGTTTCCATGTCTGACTGTACTGAGCACTGAAATAATGAATGAAACATCATCAGACATTATACAACTGAATAAATCACAATAAATATATAAACTGAGGCTTTTTAAAGGTAAATCTTCAGATTGCACAGTTATTGCTTATCATCGAATGTATGTCGTACTAATAGCTGTCAAACAGACTGGAGACATGAAAAAGAACTTTAAATAAACCTAAAAACCTAAACATATTATCAAATTGTGAACGGTGAATGTAATGTATGCAAACAGCAGCAGTGTATCTAAGTTTAAACAGTCACTGTTATGCTTTGTTGAATAGTCGTGTGCGATACTGCATATTTTGGTATTGATCCAAAACAAGTAAATGCGGGCCAGTATCGCTGATACCCATCTCAGTCTCAATCACTCTAAATTTTCATGACCTTAAGTGTTTTTTGTGATGTTTCCTTTTTTATTATTAAATAGTTAAAACCCAAGACATAATTAGGACAACGTTTATAACTAAATAGAAAATGCTTTATTATTGCGGCGGGGCGTGGTCTGCGATGCCGCTGCAAGTGAGATGAACTCACCTGCCCGACATCTACAGTCACGCCTCACCGGCTTAAAACCTGTGCTCTGCTTGTGTTGTTGTTGTTGGTGGTGGTGGTGTGTACCGCTGGCAGCGGGAGAGCTGCAGTCATTGAATGTACACAATGGCGTGTCCAGCAGGGTGGCCTGGGGGGGCACAGGCCACCCCCCCAACCAGACTGGCCACCCCAGGTGCCACCCCGAAGCTAAAACAATAAAATTTAATGAAATATCAAATGTACGATTATGGTTTCACAGTGAAGCTCAGATATCCGAGGGTAAGTGAATGCAGCACCGGCTTCTGCACTATGCGCATCATGTTAGCAAAGGTAGGAGAGCCAAGCACGAAAGACTGCACCGCAGAAAACATTTTTTCGGCGAAAGATTAACAAGTTAACATAGCTGGACTAGTCATCGGACATTTGCACGATGGCTGGTGACTTATTTATGAGAGGTGGTGGATTGGCCAGATGCTGGCCGATGTGTAAAAATAACTCAGTTGTTTGGTGGTGGCTATGGCGGAGCTTCCACAGAGGCAACAGGTGGATGAGGGAAGGTGAGGCAGGAGGAGAGCCCCGAGGCGGCCGCCGGTCCGAGTGTCAGGTGAACTGAACTTCAGGTAAGAAGTTATGACCTGCAGTCTATCTGGGTCAGATATAAACCAAGTTTAGGTGCAGTTTATTTTCGTTGTGCTGACTTTTTACAGTCAGTTACAATACCTCATACTGCGTGAGCTAGCATGACGAGTTTATACAGCTGTTCGCTATGATGTTACTGATAGTGAACTTTATTTTATTCATAAGGTTAGTTAGTAGAGTTGCCAACAGCTCCTTAAAAAATGGAATGGTCCCTCATTCAGAGAAAATATTATGCATTTTGTATTGAGCTGAGAAGAGACACAGTTTGTCCCGTACTTCAGCTAGGATGGAAAAAGACACAAAGCTGGAGTTATTCTGTCTTTACAGCTGCCTCTTCTATTGCTACTTCAATCATGAAACTGATCAATGATCAGCTGATCGTCTCTCTTGTTTGTTTATCGCCCACTTTGCGCCAGAAAGAGGAAACCAGCGGATGTCGCGCTAAACAACAGCAACACGTTTAAGCTTGATCAGCTGTTGTTAGAATTTATTTAATATTAATTTCTACTATCAGCTGATGTTTGCTGGAGCCACAGCTGTAAAACTGCTGGTCATGATGTCGGTTTGGATATGTGGTGAGAGGGAAACATGAAGATGAAACCAGGAGATGTCCTTACTGAATCATCAGAGCTGAACAGGTGATGGAGAAACAGGTTTACCTTTTAGGTGACATGAATGAGTTGAAGGGAAGTTATGAACTGTTTCTGAGAGACAAATAACACCAGGCTCCTTTTTTACATAGCTGACAACTGGTAACTGTGCAGGGGTGGGTCTAGCAAAGTGTTTCCAGGGGGGCAGGTAGGGCATTAACAGGGAGAGGGGGGCAAAAAGAAATACTTTTCTTTTTTATTCTCATGTAAAATATTTAGCTTTTATTAAATAATTATCTGAATCTTGCGAACAATGTTTTTATCAGTTTTTAAAATGTATAGAAATCATACATATACCAAAAAGACAGTATACATCACTGTCACAACAGCATTTGTTTTCATTCAAAGGCTTTATGGCTTTAATACCTGGTGGGCCGGTCTGTAGTGAAAATGCCCAATTTTTTTGTCCCAGTCCAGCCCTGCAGGTTAATACTGGCAGTGTCACCATGCCAGCTGACTGTATTTCATCATCAGCCAGTGTTGTTCTTGATCAATATTACCAAAGTTTACCATAAGGCAGCATATAAAGTATTTACTTGCTTTCAGGTTTTATTCAAATTTTAGTCTTTTTATTTGTTTCCCCACTTTTTTCCTGTTTCAAAATCAAACACCAGTTTGTGAGAAGATTATCTTCTTTTTTTTAACAGGCATTGGTTTTGCATTGGCATTGGCTAATTTGCCAATTGTATGTTAAAAATGTTCGTATTTTAATATTCAAAAATGTTTTTGCCCAAAACATATGTGCTCTACATGTCAGTAAAAATACTATGCAAATATTGATGTCCTTGACTGCTGAATAAACACTGACTGATTGTATCTCTTGTACTTTATCAATGCAGTATCTAAAAACTTTGCACTGTAGTGGTTAAAATCTCATTCAAATAAGAGTTAAAATTGCATTCGGTTATTAGGTTTATAGGATTATTGAATTATGGTTAATGGTTGGTAGAATTGTTTTTAACATTATCTGCCAATTACATCTGCCACCCTTCTCCAAATCTGTGCCCCTACCTGGCCCCCCCAACAAAAATTTTCTAGACACGCCACTGAATGTACAGCAGCCGTGTGATTATTGTAAGAATAAATGATGCTGCGAAACATTAAAATGTCATCGGGTCAGCCATGGTGGTTTACAGTGGGTCTGAAACCCAGGAAGGAGTACGCGGCTGACCGAGGACTGGGCCAGCAGAGGGAGGACCGCGGTAAAGTGAGCCGTCATTTGTGAGCCGCGGTCAAGCCAGCCGCCTCCTATCCGCCGCATAAATTTCCTTGCGCTTTTACACCAGTCTTTACGGTAGCGCCTTTTCGCTTTACGTACCGATTGAAAGCCTATACCCGCGCACACGTGCACGCGCGCGATCAGTCGCACGCGCATGCGCGAGCACAAATTACAATGTAACAGCCCGATACAGTCAATACAATTATGGAAATGTCAGAAATTCATTAAAAATCATCCTGAGTAGTTGAGGTCCAACTTCAACACATCCCCCCTCTGGGACACCTACTGTACCTGTGTGCCAGGTTTCAGCCAGATTTACTGTAGAATTCCTCAGAAATTAAAGTGTACTTGTATTCAATGCAATACAGCCAATACACTACAATTATGGCAATTTTCAAAAATTCATTAAAAATCATCCTGAGTAGTTGATGTCCAACTTTCAACACATCCCCCCTCTGGGACACCTACTGTACCTGTGTGCCAAGTTTCATCCAGATTTACTGTAGAATTCCTCAGAAATTAAAGGAAACTTGTGTTCAATGCAATACAGCCAATACACTACAATTATGGCAATTTTCGAAAATTCATGAAAAATCATCCTGAGTAGTTGAGGTCCAACTTTCAACAGATTCCTTCTCTGGGACACCTACTGTACCTGTGTGCCAGGTTTCAGCCAGATTTACTGTAGAATTCCTCAGAAATTAAAGGAAACTTGTGTTCAATGCAATACAGCCAATACAGTAGAATTATGTCAATTTTCAAAAATTCATGAAAAATCATCCTGAGTAGTTGATGTCCAACTTTCAACAGATTCCTTCTCTGGGACACCTACTGTACCTGTGTGCCAGGTTTCAGCCAGATTTACTGTAGAATTCCTCAGAAATTAATGGAAACATTTATTCAATCTAATACAGTCAGTACAATAGAATTATGTCAATTTTCGAAAATTCATTAAAAATCATCCTGAGTAGTTGATGTCCAACTTTCAACACATCCCCCCTCTGGGACACCTACTGTACCTGTGTGCCAGGTTTCATCCAGATTTACTGTAGAATTCCTCAGAAATTAAAGGAAACTTGTGTTCAATGCAATACAGCCAATACACTACAATTATGGCAATTTTCAAAAATTCATGAAAAATCATCCTGAGTAGTTGATGTCCAACTTTCAACAGATTCCTTCTCTGGGACACCTACTGTACCTGTGTGCCAGGTTTCAGCCAGATTTACTGTAGAATTCCTCAGAAATTAAAGGAAACGTGTGTTCAATGCAATACAGCCAATACACTACAATTATGTCAATTTTCAAAAATTCATGAAAAATCATCCTGAGTAGTTGATGTCCAACTTTCAACAGATTCCTTCTCTAGGACACCTACTGTACCTGTGGTCTAGGTTTCATCTCAATCCGATGCATCAATAATTGTTTAATATTGATGGATCAAAAGTGCTGCGGAGAGAGTCATGACAGGGACTATAAAGAGACAGCATATTTGCTTGTCTTCACTGACTAGCTTTGAAATCCAGATTTTAATTTTAGAATATTAGGTGTACTTGTGGTTTGTATAGAATTTTAATGTTGAACAGGAATCAGAGTCTTCATCTCTTAGACCTCTCTTCTGTGGATGCAGCTCACATCATTCTGTACAAAACGATAATTTTTAATTCTGCAACGGTTTATAACCTGCATAGTTTACATTTCTGTATAGCTGTATATCTCATACTTCTGTATAGTTTTTTTTATTTCATATTCTGTATAGTTTTTCATATTTATATCCTGTTCATAGCTTGTACTCACTACAGCCTGTACATACTTATAGTTATAGCATATTCATAACTTACTTCATACTGTGTACATTGTAACATACCATAATAGACCCATTTCTGTAATATACTTACATACCTATATTATTGCTAATATATATTGTAATACATCTATTACAATATATACTTCTTGATGGATGCAAACTGCATTTTGTTGCCTTGTACCTGTGACATGTGCAATGACAATAAAGTTGAATTCTATTCTATTCTATTCTAAATTAATTCAGAAGACAAACACCCGTCTCTGCTTTTGAGATTAGCGTTAAAGCCCTCAGTTTTGACAAATAATACAGTTATAGTGGATCAGGTGACCCTGAATCTTCCCTTATTTGTGCTGCAATAAGCCTAGGCTCTTGCTGACTTCCCATCATGTATGAATTTTTTCCTTCTTTGCTCGTTCTGTGTTTATACACCTCTCTGCATTTAATCATTAGTTAGTATGTATCTCTTGCACAGTGTATATGTTGTCCTATGGGTGTCTCTCCTTGAGCCTGTTTCTGCCAGATGTTTCTACCTCTTCAAATGGAGTTTTTCCTTCCCACTCACACTAAATGTTAGCTCATATGGGGTACTTAAATTGTTGGGGTTTTCTTTGTATTATTGTTGTGTTTTTACCCAGCAACATAAAGTGTCTTTAGGTGACTGTTGTTGCGATTTGGTGCTGTATAAATAGAATAGAATAGAATAGAATAATGTACTTCAGACCGGGAGATTGGCAAAATGTATAAATAGGATGGCGATTAGGGGAATTGGAGACGGCTGTGTAACACAGCAGGGATACATTGGGAATAAGAAGACAGTGGAAGTAAGACTCAACACAAGAAAGAGACAAGAGGCCACCAAACTAAAACATAGACTAAGACACACGAGCTTGACACAGACAAAAGCATAAACAGACATGAAGACAAGACTGGCTTTAACACTAGAGTGTTTTCACAAGTGTTCCATCCACTTGTGGAACGCTGAAGAAGAACTACACTTAAAAGCAACATGGAACTGAAAACAAAAGAATACATAATGTAAACATATCATCAAATAATCCAGGACTCACAAGCAATGATATGATGAACAGAACTATAAAGAACAAAACTGAGAAATGCTTGTTAAACTGACCAAGAACTATGTCATCATGTCATTTTTTAATATCATAGTTAATGTGTCCTGATTTGTAGATAGTGCCATCTTACAAATACCAGGAAATCCAACTCGGTGACAAGCCAGAGTTGTCTGCCCACACACCCACTGACTATAAAAAGGGTCCAAGACTCTTCAAGCTGGGATACAGGCATCAAAGAAAAAGATGTAAACAGATAGAAAGTCATTAGGAAGGCATAGTCTGTTGTTGCTGCTGCTGTCAGACTTTTAAATTCATCCACTTGTGTCAGACACATACTGAACAGGAATAAACATGACTCACTGCACTATCACTTTGTATGCCACAATGTTTGCTTAGACACCTGTATGCTTATATTGTTTATTATATCCCAGAAACATTAATGTTAAAACTTGTGCTCCTATGTCTATATATAAGTTTATTTTCATATATCTATATTAATCTATTTATAGCTCCATTCCCTCACTTCATTTTATACAATTGCTTTGTTCCTGCATGAGAGCTATTTAAAGTGGTTTCACACACAGTGCCTCCAGATGAATACAGAGTAGTTTTGGACAGCAGAGGCTGGAGAATGGTATTGCTCTCTGTGTGAAAAATAACTACTTATTTGAAATGAAGATGAATGTATGTTGTCAAGGCAAAAAAAAAGTTTTTTCTTTTAAACAGTACATTGCATAATGAGAGTTGGCAATTCGTCTTGTAATTGGAAGGTTGCCGGTTTGAGCCCCGGCTCCCACAGTCTCGGTCGTTGTGTCCTTGGGCAAGACACTTCATCTAAAACCTACTGGTGTTGGCCACAGGGGCCGATGGCGCGATATGGCAGCCTCACTTCTGTCAGTCTGCCCCAGGGCAGCTGTGGCTACAACTGTAGCTGCCTCCACCAGTGAGTGAATGAATAGTGGAATTGTAAAGTGCTTTGAGGTTCTCGAAAAGCGCTATCTAAATGCAATCCATTATTATTATTCTGCTCCTCTTGTATTCCTTTCTATTCCAAAGCCTCAGGTATGGGCAGATTGCTGTACTTCTAATGCATTCCTTTATTCATCATACTTTTGTGCAGCTCCGATAGTTCGTTAACCGCTGTCTGCACTGCCTTGGCCTCTATTTAAAGTAAAGAGATGATACAGATAAGCCTGCAGAATTATACTACACAGAAATACAGACACAGTATTTAAAGAAAACCTGTCTTAAAGTGCAAACAATAAAGGCAGTTGCTTTTCAGAGTGAGAAACAAGTTTTTCACAGCTTCACAGTTTTTTTTAGTCCAGCATGCATCATCATCACAGTGACGCTTATTTTATCTGTTTTGACACAGTGTCGTGCATATTTAATTGTCACAATGATAATTATTGCTAAAATTCCAGTGAGGGCTGGTGATATAAACATGTATCATGCACACAGAGAACAAAGTCAAATTCCCACTGTGATCTTTATCGTAATTTCTTATTAACTCTCTGCTAATGTGCTGATAACATAAAATAGACAACAGTTAAATGGACGACTTCATGCTGAAACCACAGGCTGCGTTTCCTGTTTTTGTGCTGGACCAGAGAGAAACCACGAGGCCTTAGTGCTGTGACTAAAACAGTCTTTTACACACATGCAGTGAAAAATTCAGCAACCATTCAATCATTGAGTTTATTTCAAACACTTTAATGAACTGAATAACTGCGGAAACAAATAAAAACTTCTGTTGCTCCATGTTTATATGCTGTTTTTGCCTCACTGAGAGTCACAGCTGTTGTCACTGATGTCCGTTGTGTTGCTTCTACTCCCTGCCCCAAGCTTTCCATGTATGCGTGTGGTCAAGTGTTCCCAGAACAGCAACACATCACTGAATATTAACTGTGTGAGGCCGTCTGCTTTTGAGCTTCTTTCTTCTGCTTTTAACTGAACCTTGTCTCGTTGTTAGAATGAGAGCTGAAATAATTTTTACACATTCTGAGCCTGAGTAAAATGCTCCTAGAAAGGTTGTGTTATCTTATTTTCTTTCACATATGTAATAGTACAATGATGTAAACAGATCTGAGTACTAAACAACAGTTTTTACACTTGTTGCAGTGACGTCAGCTCCTGCAGGAGTTTGCTTTATATGGTTAAAAACAGATGTGTGTCGCAACACTCTCACAGTATGAATGCAGTACTGCTTAACAACACTGGGTGATGCACGTCTCACTTTTGCTGGTTTTTCAAGACTTCTTGTGACACTAAACAGGAAATGATCAACTGGATGTTTAAACTGAGGCAAATAAGAAATAAACATAATAATTATTAATATATTTTTCAATAATTTCATTGATACAAAGTGAAAAAGTGAAAATGCAAACAGCAAACAGCAAACAAACAAAAATATAACGAACTCCAAAACAACAGACCTTAATGTTTGTGTTGACAAGGTTTAAATCTTTAAAGCTCACCTGATGGAGAACATGGTCCTTTGAACAATGACTCTTTGCCACAATGACAAAAACAGTAACTCTGACTATCGCAGAGAATGGTTGTGATGAGTGTTTTTGCTCAGGATTAGATTGAATGAATCCTGGAAACACATGAGTCCATTGGTTTGTGTTCCTGGAGAGGTGGAGGCCATCAGAGGGTGAGGAAATGAGGAGAGTGTTCCAGAGAAGGAAACAGGTAGGTCATAGAGGTAAGTGATCCACTCCTTCAGCCAGTAGGAACACACTGGAAACAAGGAGAAAAGGATGTTAGCACAATATCTGGTAAGTTTCACAGCGGTGTTATAAGAGAGCCTGTTTACCACATGTTGGAGGCAGACTGAGTGCTGGAGCTGGTGCTTTCATACTTTGTCTGATGAGGTTGATGAGAAACACCCAAAGGGGTGGAGAATACCTGCTCTACCCATCCTGGACTCAGATCGTGTTAATGCTAAAGCAAACCAGTGCTGAAGGAGACAGTAAAACCTGTTTTTTTATGCACAAAGAGTAAGTGAGAAATTACATGATTCCTGTCACCACAGACAATACTTGTTGTCACGGACGGTAGTGATACTGATCTGACTGAATGATTTCATCACAGACAGACTCCTGTCTCCTGGATGAAGCTGGTTACTGTGATACTGCAGAGTCCAGCAGACAGACCAGAGTCAAACAGTTCTTTGCATTACACCAGTATAACAAGTCTATAATGAAAGAATAAAACAAATATTTTGGGCAATTTTAACCGACCAAAATATTTTACTGTTAAAACTGACACAAAGTGTGTGTCTTCATAAATACATAAAATACATAAAATAAAAATATCACTACATTAATGCAACATTGCACACAAGCTTGTTTCTACATTTACATTCAGTTGTGAGCCCTCAGTTTCCCACAGACATTAAAAACATGTTTCACCTCCTCTAATACACAAGCCATCATTTTATACTCGTGGCCACCTTTTAATGTCACAGAGGGGTTGATCATTTCTCTTGATGAATCAAACTGCTGTGAAGAGGTACAAACAAACTCTGCACAGTGATGTTGGTGCTCACATAGTACAATCATAACCATTCTGTAAGGATTCAGTTATACTCCGCCAAAATAATACTTCCTCCTCCTTCACTTAATACACTCATCACACTTTGATTTGTATCTGAACTTGTTCTTTAGAAACAGTTAGAGCTACATTTATAACAGAGATTTATTTAGTTTCTGCAACACACCATGATGTAAACAATAAACTCTGAAGTCAAAGTCTTTGACCTTTATCATCACATCTCTGGGAAAAATTGAAAGAATTGAATTGAATAATTGAATAATAAATGACTAAACTGCGGCCCCTGCTGTCTGCCAGCTCTCAACACAATTCAGTGATTATATTTGTGAGATATACTTATATATATATATATATAAATTTACAACATACAACATGTAAGCCTGCTGTTTTGGAGAATAATAAGATTGACATCAATGTATTATTACACATTACCTGCTCAGGATGATCCACGGGGACGTGCAACTACGGTGTCAACCATCTGCAGCTGAGCACTGACTGGCTTTTACTATCAGAGGAACGTCCAGCATGTAGCTGCAGCTTGTCTAAACCATGTAGTAACCTTCACATGGTACTGTGTAGCATCTGGTAAATCTGATTCTAGTAGAAGTTTGATAATATGTTCTGTTTATTTGGAAGAAGACTTTATTCCACTTTATTTTAAAGAAACAAATAAACAAGAACAAACAAACAAAAAATGCAGAAATACAGAGGAAGCCCAAATATCTTAGCTTTCCACGAGCACTTGAACCCATCTTACATTTTGATCCGTTCAAAAAATGAAATTTGTTAACATGAAATTTGTGTCAGATCCCCACGTGGGGATTGAGTGAGAGGGATGTTATGTCTATTTTAAGACATCTGTATGCAGATGAGGCTTTTTGAAAAAGAAACTGATCAGATTTGTGAAGCTAAACTTCAAAATTTGTGTGTAAGCCTAATAATCACTATTTATTTAGGTTTGAATCTACAATTGACTCACACATGTGTGAACCCTCAAATGTTGCACACAAATCACTGTATACGTTTCTTATACCTGAAAGGTTGTGGATCATAATCACAGACATTTCTCATACTTGAAGTCCTGCCATGTGGTGTAGGTGATGCAGGGAGTGCAAACAGAAGGGAGACACCCGGCAGGTCTGCTAACCAGGCTAAGGAGACACTCGTACCTGCCACCCAGCATCCTTCTGACTAATGTAAGATCAATCCACAGCAACATCAACGAACTGAATCCAGTTAATGTGACCCACCCCTGTGTACACCTATGTTGTATGGTAATCATTGGTCATGATTGCACGAGTGTCTTTGATCACCTGGTGTCGCAGATTTACTGGTGATTTTTAAACAGATGTGTCATTAATTTCGTCAGGCTACAGCGTGACAGTTCGACCAGAGTAACTCACACGCAACTGGATTCATTCTTACAGGTTTGGATCTACGACTGAATCAATACACCAGACATGACCTCTGCAACTGTCAGTATTTTATTAACTGCACTGTAAGGGCCCGATTATTTTTTATTAAGTCTAATATTAGAATTTAAACAGACAGTTTAAAAAGGAACTTTTTTTTACTAAAGAATTTGAAACGTAAGCTATCTTACTTTATGAATGTGTCTTTTAATAGAAAGTTTATTTGCTAAAGTTTTATTGTTCACATTTGTTTCTTTACTTTTTTCTTTTACCTTTGTTTTGTGGGTTTTTAAAAATGGAGACATTGTTTCTTGATATAGCATAAAGTTAAACAATAAGTTAGTGCTGCCGGCATTAATCTCGTTAAAATGACGGTAACACCATAATCGCATTAACATAGCAAATATAAGTTAACGAGTTACACCAGATTGCCCCGTGCGTGGGGCTGCACGCCATCAACGCGTTAGCGCGGTTAGCGTGTTAACGCGTTGACACTGTCCAGGCCCACAGCACTACATTAAATACAACTGAATTTGAAGTGTGTTCATTGGACCTACTTGGACTTCTTTCTGCGCTTACAGCTGATAGCCAGCAGAGGGCGCAGTTTAGTCATTTATTCAGCTTCCACTCTGCTCAGCAGCTTGTTACTGTGCACACTGAACGGACTTTGATAGACTCTCAAAGAGCTTTTATCAAAGCCTTCAAACATTAGCTGTCGAGTTAGTTTGATTGTTGCTTTTACTTGTTTTTGACCACTACTTGCTCATGTCGTAGTCCTGCGTCTTTCACTCTGAGCTTTTAAATTCTTGTTTATTATAAGTTCCTTGTTTGGTTCTTAGTTTGTTTATATTTGGTTAATCAGTTAGTGCACCGAGCTCTTTGTTCATGTTAGGCTTCTGGATAGTTTAGTCTCCTTTGAGTTATTAGTTCCCTCCCTTCATCTTCCTGTGTCACTTTCTCCCACGTTCAGTGTTCAAGTTCCTGTTTTATTTTGTAGTTATGGCTTGACTCTAATGTGACTTCCTGTCTGTCTTTTGTTTAACTTTGTCCTTTTGTTTTTATTCCTGATGTTCCCGATCAAATCAAGACTATTTTCCCACTCTCTCACATATTCCATATGTTGTTGTTGAGTTCATTTTTTCCAGATTGTCTTAATGCAGCAACCAGTCAGTCATTTGGAGAGCAGGTGGTTGTGTCTCGGGGGTAGTCAACTGGTCTCCACAGTCAGTCTAGAGTCTTGTAATGAAAGCATATACTCTTTTTACATATTATTTTAATGTCTTGTAAGGTCTTCTTGGTTCCAGTCTTCATCTTGCAGGCAGCTCCTTAAATAGCTTGTTTACTTCCGATATTGGGTTGCACTGTCTCCTCTTGGGATCTCTTAAAGAGTGACCCTGTACATAAAGAATGTGTAATGTAGTGGAGTCTACAGTCAATGAGAGATTATCGCTCTGGTTTTAGGACCTAAATAAGTTTCTACCTGCCCTGACTAATAGTGAAATAATTTCTGGTACATGTGGAATATGTAATGTAGTAGATGCATACTGTCTCATTCAGAGAACCAAGATTACAGCGTAACCGTACATTCTGCTTTTCTGTGCCTTCCTCATGTTTTGTTTCCTGATCTTTGGGTTTGTGTATTTTGGGCTGACATGATTTGAATAAATTATTAATTGTGTGTCTCTGAGTCCAGGATTGACAGATGACCTGCGATTTCTCTTTGGCATGATCACTTTTTGTCTGCCTGCCTTACAAGCTGTTTGTCAAATGGAAATGAACTTCCTCTGATAAAGCTGGAACAATATTAGTGTTATTAAATAATCATGACCCATGTCTGTGTATTTGCACAAATCTCTTAAAAAGCATATCCAACTGGAGAGTGTTTTGTTGATTTCTGATGTATGTACAAGTTTTAAAACACTGAAACAAAATTTAAAAAAATTCTGAGTTGCAAAGAAATACAAGATCACACAGCAAACCTCACAATAATGAATGACATATTTGTTCTTTTGAACAACCTGCAATAACCACATGTTTGTAAAACACTGTTGTTGGTTACTGTCACAGGCAGTTATTTTTAATCTAATGATAGACTGGGCCACTAAGATAAGAGGAAACGCAGCCTGTGGTTTCAGCCTGAAGTTTCCTTTGTTGCAAATGTCTTGTTTTATGTTATCAGCTCACAGCAGAGAGTTAAAAAGGAATCCAGAAAAATGCAAAGTGTAAATGTTCACTTTAATTTCTGTCTGCAATTTTATACAATGTGTCATTGTGGTGATGACACACTAAAGAAAAAAGATGTATGTGGGCACCAAGAGAAGCTGTGAACTATTTGTTTCTCACCCTGAAAAGCTGCTTCCTCTGAGAGTTTGTGCATGTACATGCTGTAAAAGTTAATATATGTGTGAATTAAAAAAAATACTCTGCCTCGCACTCTGCCCACTAAATCTTATACCGATATGTTTTTCTTCTAACTGCAACTTTAAAACAGGCTAATTTTAAAGTATGTGTTAAGCAGAGTATATCAAATAACAGACTATTAGGAAGACTGACACTGTCTGCCAAAACTGTGAATTTAAGTCATTGGTATCTTAGTCTTTGAAGCTGATTTTGGACCTCCCTGAGAAACTGAGCTACACTGTATACTCATATGGGCTTGTCAATGAGGAAGTGTCCCCACCCTAAAACCTTCAGTACTTTATTGTCCTTAAACATGATGCTGCATTCAGTATCACTTGAAACTGCAGTGACTGAGACCATTAATGTAACCAGAATATATTTACTGGTGTCAAAAATCAGCTGAACATCAGAGTTGTTTTTCTCATACACTTCAATACAATCAGACTTTAACCAGAGGAGTCACCACCTGCTGACCAATAAAACCAATGTAGAATTAAAAACCATCATTATTAATCCATTAGAACTTTAAGGACTGTTAACACAGTGTAAAACATCTGTTTGGTTGTATCAAGTTTGTGTTGCTTTTTTATATGAAATTGAATGAAGTTCATATTAACTGTGTGTAATGAGGACCTTGGGTTTTAGTTTCACAGGAAGTCTCACTTGTCAGTAAAGACTTATGATTGGTGGAAAATATTGTGTGAATATTTCTGTGTGGTATAACTGTAGGTGACCACATAGCTGGAGGCTTATCTGTTCCATCTCTGCACTTAGAATATAACAATGATCTCATTTTATTCCCACCATCAGCCTGCAGAACTAAAATGAGGAAGAACAGTTGAAGCTAAATGTGTGCTGCTCTCCTTTAGCAGCTTTAGCTCTGCTAGCTGACAGCACAGGTAGATTATAAGGACTCTGTGTCAGAGGTCAGCTGTCTGGTTTGTTGTTCTCTTACTCATTAAAACAGGGGTCTCAAACTCAAACTCAAACTGAAATGAGCCACGGGCCACTTCTGGCACCGTCATCTCATTGGAGGGCCACTTTAGTGTCTAAGTAGTACAAAAAACAAACAAACAAACAAACATGAAAAAAACCACTAATATTTCCTAAAATGTAGTGTTTTGTTTGTTTTATTTAATTCCAAATATTGTGTAACAAGACAAAATTGCGAACATGAACGCAATTTTTTTTCTCACTCTTAACCATCTGAAGCCTTTCAGTTTCAGTTTCATTTGTCATATGCAAGTTAGCACAGGGTCAACATTGCAATGAAATGTATTTGACGAGCAGAAGAGTGTCACTCAGTAGTATAGTACAGTAGTTTCATTGAACTACCAAATAAACAGCTCTTTCTGGCCAGACACGTGGCAGCATGTTTGCTACAATTTTGTTTGTATTTAACAAAATAAAAATGTAGGCATAAGCGTACACATTTGTTTTCGACTGCAAGTGAAAATTGTTTTCTCTCCAAATGAATCTTTCACTGAACTAAAGTAGCCAATCCCTCAACGCATTTGCCTCTGCCAGGTCCGTGGCTCCGAACCGTGGTAAAGGGACCTCTGGCTAATACGGGTTCTGTGTCGGGCTCGTAGCCAAAAACTAGCTTTACTTTGTTGTCTGGGTCAACTTTGCTTGCGAGAGACAGAGAGAGGCGTTGAAAGGCTGCTCCAACGGAGCTTATTGTTTAGGAGGAAAACACGAACACAGTGTACAGTCGAGTCTTAATAGCTTACTTACAACTGGGCTCGTCAGACACTCTTCTTGGCCGCAGTGGTTATTTTTATATTTACATGCTTTCAGCTCCCGTTTCTGCTCAGTAGAAACTCCTACTTTTCGACTTTTGTTTTTCTCCCTCCCTCACACTCACACACCGTGAGTTTGAGACCCCTGCCTTAAAGCATGAGAAAATATTTACTGTCCATTATCTAATGAAAGACCTTCATTTTACTATAAATACCACACTAATATATAAACTGTGCTTTAATTGTTATAGTTACTACTTAAAGTTATGAAACTGGAAAAAGAAATCTGATTCCACATCTTATAGAGAGTATGAAACTAGATTTCTTCTAAAACTCACATTAGTTCTGTGAATGCTGTGTTTACGGCAATGTTTCATTGTAGCGCTATATTTCCTCAGTAAGGATTTAGTTTATAAAATTACTATGGCAACATTAGTAAAAATAAAGGCAAATGTTTAAGGAATATGTGTTATAACATATAAAAAACACTGGAATAATATATCAATAAGATACTGAACACAATAGAATAGAATAAAATAAAATAAAATACTATGTACAATCGAATAACATAGAATAGAGAGAAGATGGCTGGAAGAAGGTTCCGCATCTTCCGGGCAAGGACAGAGAGACTCAAGAGGAGCTTCTATCCCCAAGCCATCCGGGCCCTAAACACACACACCCGCCCTCTCACATCATCTATAACTGACTGAGTCAGGACTCTCTTCCAGACACTAAACCAAGGAACAATGTACATTCCAAATTCCTTTAATTTTAAATATGTTTATATTGTCTATCCTGTAAAATAGTCAGATGTCTATTCATATTAATGTACAGAATTCACCTGCTTGCTGCTACTACTGCACATTCACCCAATGTATATACTATATATATATATATATAATGTTCTTCCTCTACACCCCCCCACCCCCCCACCCCCACAATTTTTGCACATGTCGAGGAGCGTGTCAGGCTACATTTCACTGTGTGTTATACTTGTATAACTATGCATGTGACAAATAAAGAACCTTGAACCTTGAATACAAATGCTATATACAGTACAATTGAGTATAATACAAAGCTGCCAGAAATGAGTATTGCACTTAGTGTTATTGCTATTGCACATGTGTGGATGTGTGTGTTTGATCAGTTGAAGTCTTTGTTGTGGAGTCTGACAGCAGCAGGAAGGAAACACCTGCGGAGTCTCTCTGTCCCACACCGTGGGTGCCGCAGCCGGCCACTGAAGGAGCTGCTCGGTGCTGTCAGAGTCTCCTGCATGTGGTGGGAGATGTTGTCCAACACGGATGACAGCTTAGCCACCATTCTCCTGTCACTCACCACCTCCACTGGGTCCAGAGGGCATCCTAGAACCTACACTCAACAAAAATATAAATGCAACACCTTTGTTACTGCTCCCATTCCCCATGGGATGGACGTAGAGACCTAAAATTCATTCCAGATACACAATATAACCATCCCTCCCAAACAGTGGTCACAAATCAGTCCAAATGTGTGGTAGTGGGCACATCTGCCATATTGAGATAATCCATCCCACCTCACAGGTGTGCCACATCAGGATGCTGATCTGACATCATGAGTAGTGCACAGGTGTACCTCAGACTGCCCACAACAAAAGGCCACCCTGGAATGTGCAGTTTTGTCTCACAGCAAAATGCCACAGATGCCACAAGCAATGAGGGAGCGTGCAATTGGCATGCTGACAGCAGGAATGTCAACCAGATCTGTCGCCTGTGCATTGAATGTTCATTTCTCAACCATAAGCCGTCTCCACAGGCGTTTCAGAGAATATGGCAGCACATCCAACCAGCCTCACAACCGCAGACCTCGTGTAACCACACCAGCCCAGGACCTCCACATCCAGCAGGTTCACCTCCAAGATCGTCTGAGACCAGCCACCCAGACAGCTGCTGGAACAATTGGTTTGCACAACCAAACAATTTCTGCACAAACTGTCAGAAACCGTCTCAGGGACGCTCAACTGCATGCCCGTCGTCCTCATCGGGGTCTTGACCTGACTCCAGCTCGTCGCCGTAACAGACTTGTGTGGGCAAATGCTCACATTCGATGGCGTCTGGCACGTTGGAGAGGTGTGCGCTTCACGGATGAATCATGGTTCACATTGTTCAGGGCAGATGGCAGCTGAGAATGTCCCAGTTCTTGCATGGCCAGCATACTCACCGGACATGTCACCCATTGAGCATGTTCGGGATGTGCTTGACCGGCGTATACGACAGCGTGTACCAGTTCCCACGAATATCCAACAACCTCGCACAGCCATTGAAGTGGAGTGGACCAACATTCCACAGGCCACAAGTGACAATCTGATAGACTCCATGCGACGATGTGTTGCACTGCATGAGGCAAATGGTGGTCACACCAGATACTGACCGGTTCTGGGTCCCCAGACCCCCAATAGCGCAAAAAACTGCACATTCCAGGGTGGCCTTTTGTTGTGGGCAGTCTGAGGTACACCTGTGCACTACTCATGATGTCAGATCAGCATCCTGATGTGGCACACCTGTGAGGTGGGATGGATTATCTCAATATGGCAGATGTGCCCACTACCACACATTTGGACTGATTTGTGACCACTGTTTGGGAGGGATGGTTATATTGTGTATCTGGAATGAATTTTAGGTCTCTACGTCCATCCCATGGGGAATGGGAGCAGTAACAAAGGTGTTGCGTTTATATTTTTGTTGAGTGTAGCTGGCCCTTCTGATCAGCCTGTTCAGTCTCTTCCTGTCCCCAGGAAATGCTGAACAGTCTTAACAGTCTGGACTTCAGCACTAAGCAGGAGAGGAACTACCAGACCCCCGTCATCAACGAGTGCCCAGTGGAGAGAGTGGACAGCTTCAAATACCTCGGAGTTCACATCACGCAGGACCTGTCATGGTCCTGTCACATCAACACCGTGGTGAAAAATAGGCCTGTCAGCGTCTCTACCACCTCAGACGCTTGAGAGACTTCCAACTGCCCTCCAAGGTGCTCAGGAACTTTTACTCGTGCACCATAGAGAGCATCCTGACGGGAAACATCTTAACCTGGTTCGGGAACAGCACCATGCAAGACAGACGAGCTCTGGGTTGTGCGGTCAGCTGAGCGCACCATCCGCTCCGAGCTCCCTGACCTGCACTCAATCTACAGCAGGCGGTGCTGGACCAAGGCCAGGAAGATCGTGAAGGACCTCAGCCATCCCAACAACAGACTGTTCTCTCTGTTGAGGTCAGGAAAGCGATTCCGCTCCCTGAAGACCAACACAGAGAGACTGAGGAGGAGCTTCTTCCCGCAGGCGATACGGTCTCTCAATCACACCACCACACAGTACTGACTCACACATATAGTTCTTACACACACACTGGACATTCTGGACATTGTTATCACTTAAATCACTTTAAGCATATTTGCACTGCACAAGACATAATGTGGATTGCACAACACTGGTCACTATATTCTTCATTTCCAGTTAATACTTGTACAGCTGCTGTTATTGTGTATATATTTATTTATTTATATTTCTTCATACATTCTTATATAGTTCTATACTGTGTATTGTGTATTTTGTTGTACAGTTATTTTATTTTCAACTTTAATTTATATATTTTATCTTATTCTTTCCCAGTTAAATTTACCCTTCATTCTAATTTGTGTTGTACAGTTATTTCATTTTTAACCTTAATTTTTTATATTTTATTCCTTCCTAGTTAAATTTACACTTTAATTTTTCATATTTATTTCCTATTTTATTCATAGCCCTTTCCTTTTTTTTTTTTCTCTTTAGGTCACGAGCAGTTGTCTAAGCATTTCACTGCATATCGTACTGTGTGTGACTGTGTACGTGACAAATAAAATTTGAATTTGAATTTAACAAAGATGACCTGCAATTTCTCTTTAGCCTGATCCCTTTTTTCATACAGTTACTTTATAACCTTACTTCTCCAATTAAGAGACTATCTCTCCACAATGTTACATATTCCATCTGCACAGAGTAACTCACTCTGTGAGAAGATGGTGCAGTCCAATACCTTAAGCACATTACATGCACAACAGATTAGGGCCCTGCCAGATGAGAGAGCAGAGGGGCTATCTGTCTGCAAGATACAAGTCTGGCACTAGAGTCCTGCAACTGTAATGGAGTAACTGCTTTGGTTGGTCTGTAAGACGCCAGGCTTACTGTGGGGACGATGCTTTGTTGGCTGTTACTGAGATCCACCCAGCACCCACTCTCAAAGGAGTGACTGGCTGCTGTCAAGACTGCAGACTGTAGCTTCCTCTCAACCACAGCAAAAATGGCCCCTCCATAAGTACCCCCCTCTCTCCGGACACACACACACACACACACACACACACACACACACACACACACACACACACACACACACACCAAAACAAAAAACAGAGAGAAATTGAGAATACTGTGTGGCTTTTTTGGGGGGATCAATTAAAAATTTTAAAACGTTTTTAATTGATCCTGCTGTAATGTCTACATGTGTGTAGAGGACTGTTGGTGGCTACCGTCTGCTCTGCCACAGGCTTATTTTCATCTGCTGATAGTTCAGGTCACCGAGAAAAGAGGAAATGCAGCCTGTGGTTTCAGTCTGAGGTCTTCTGTTTAGCAGATGACTTGTTTTATGTTATCAGCTAACAGCAGATAGTTAACAAGGAACTAAAATACATGTGACAGTGATAATTATTACTGTTATCGTAGTACAAACATATAAAAATGTGCCTTGCATACAAAAGTCAAACTGTAGTTCCAACTGTGGTATCTAAATATACATGCCGCTGTGTGAAAACAGGTAAAAGTGGAGCCATGGTGGTGATCACATACTAAAGAGAAACAATGTTTGTGTGCATCAAGAGAAACTGTGAAAGGTGGTTTCTCATGCTGAAAAGCAGCTGCCTTTATGAGTCTCTGTATGTAAATGTTGTAGCTGCTCATCCATCCACCCATCCATTCTCTTACAATTATCCTTGTCAGAGTTGTTTCTCTGTAGATGTGTAAATTATATAAAATTAGCCATATTTCTATCTTGTTGATGTGATTTTCTTTTTATTGAAACTCCAAACAGGCCAGTTTCTCTTCCCATATTAATAACTTATAAGACATAACTCTAAAGTATAATCAGTGGTTTGTAATCTGTCATGATTGCAGAGTTTAGGACACATATAGACACATGGAGACAGGCAGAGTAAACCAAAGGCAAACTGTTACAGTTTTTGCCCGTTGCTTGAACACATTTGGCAAAACGTCGCTCATTGTGCCAAAACTCTAAACACAAGTAAACACGACACAACACTGGGAAATATACCATACACATCTGTGCCAAAATGAAACTCCACTCCCAAAACCTAAACTCTGCTGTCAAAACCTAACATTCCTCTGTCAAAATGTAACTCTGTTGACAAAATGACACATACTTGCATCATATGCAAACACTTACAGATCAGGGGGAACACACTAGTCTTCTTTACATAAAACACTGCAGTCCTTGATTTCCATTGTGTATTCAGAAGGCACATTTACAGGAGACACATTTCCAAACAACCAAAAACGCAAATAGACCTACTCAATAGTGTACATCGCAGTACCATGAATTCAGATAAAGCAAAAAAAAAAAAAACCACAACACAATAATACTGCAATAGAAAAAACACTATACTGTAAACACAAAAAACCATGACAATTGTGCATAAGTGGGCTCATGGATCCCGCCGTCTGTTGGGGTCTGGCCACAGGACCTCATCAACATCGCAAGCAGTGTCCTCTCCCGCTGGGCACCGGGGAAAATATCCTCTTGCATGTCGAAACCATCCATGGATTGCTGTCACCTGAATGTCACCGCAGGCCTGTTCCATTGCCTGCAGAAGAGGCATGCGGGCATGTGGTTGGCGGTCATATACACGTCATCTCCAAGCCTAAAAAAATCCTCAATAGGGTTTAAAAATGGTGAGTAAGGGGGCAAGCATACCACTTCAAATTGATTGTGGTTGGAGAACCAGGCCTGGACCAGAGCAGCCCGATGGAAACTGACATGATCCCATATCACCACAAACCTGGGCTGATCTGCTCTGTTCTGTACAACTATATCATGGAGAGCATCTAGAAATGTGAGTATGTGTTGGCTATTGTATGGACCTAGTATTGCATGATGGTGCAGAAGCCCTCGAAGGCATATGGCGGCACATAATGTGATGTTTCCCCCGCGCTGCCCTGGGACGTGCACAATTGCCCTTTGGCCAATTACATTACGACCCCGTCGTCTTGTTTTGCTCAGGTCGAATCCAGCTTCATCAATGAAAATGTATTCATGAGGCTGTGCAGCTCCATCCATGGCCGAGATTCTCTGAAAAAAAGGGGAACATGTCACTGTACTACAGTGCTACACATACGGCACCCTCACCCCATCACACAGGTACCTGTGTAGCTCTCAGAATAGATCCATGTGGTACTGATATGGTACATATTCAGCTGCTACTGGACTTCACCAATACTCTATTGTAAATGTAAGGGACAGTTACACGTACCCGTACATATTCAGCTCGAAGTCCTTTGACCCTGTCACTGTTCCTCTCGAATGGGACTCTGTAGAGCTGCTTCATGGTGATGCTGAGTTTACCCAAGATGCGTCTGATGGTGGTGATGCTCACATGGTTTATGTTGCTGAACACTCGCCTGTCTGCAAGTATTTTCCGTCGTAGCTGGTGGAGACGGATGGCATTGTCTGCCCTCACTAGGTCCACAACGGCAAGTTCCTGCTGTTGTGTGAACAGGCGTTGCCGTCCTCCCCCAGAAGGTCTTCGGGTCATTCTGGAGGAATACAACCACATATTGTCATCGGTTTGCTTATTTTTCTTACAGTACTTTACTGTATGTACTGTGTCATCCACTGTACAACACTGTACTTCAATATAAGGAATCAGCCACTTTGGCTGCAAAAGGAGCATTAGCACCCCGTACACTTGATATGGTAATGTGATATACTGTAGAACAGTGCTATGAAACCATCTGAGTAGAGCAGAAGGTATGGAGGTGAAGACATACCTGTTTTCTAGTCGGAATGTTCGTATTACAGATGCCACTGTGAAGCGGCTTAGATGTGGGTGGACTCTCTGCCCAGCTTCCCTCATAGTCAGGCCATGGTTGATGACATGGTCCACCAAAGTTGCTCTTATTTCATCAGAAATATGGGTCCGTTCATGGCCTCTTCGGCCTTCTCCTCCTCTTCCTCCTCTACCTCTTCCTCTTCCTCTTGCTCTCCCTCCATCCATGCTTGCAAAGTTCTTGAAATGGCTACGCTGAGGGCTTTTTGTAGTTGGCTAATTGGTGTTCGGTTTTGCAAGTACGTGCCTTCAGGTGTGTATTTGAGTGGTTGCAATTATCCGATGTGTTTTGTATTTTGGATACATGTGTTTTCCGAATGGCACCCTGAGATTTCATTTTGTGAGCGAAGTGTCTTATGTATGAAATAGAGTGTAGCATGCAGGACCATGTGTGTTGCATAAAGGGGTAGGTGTGTTGCATAAAGGAGTAGGTGTTAAGGGTTCCGAAAGAGACTCAGGCGCAGGCCAGGGTTTCCCTTTAAGCGAAGAACAGTGCGTTTATTCACAGTGAACACAATCACCAAGTGGCTATGTACAATGTGCAGGGGAAACGGGTCCGGGTCGCCAGGGTCCGTGGGAAACAGGGTTAGGGGAAAAGGTGCTCCACACTTTCTGTACAAAAACTCCTCCTCAGTCACTCCTCTCAGAATCCGGTTCCAAAAACGATCTAAACACAAAAGGTCAGGTTAGCGGGATAATAACAAAGGGCTTTCAAGATACAGGTTGGCAGATACACAAGTTTGACTGACGCTGATAGTTCAACGATCCAGCGAAGACTAGTGCAGACTCGCCATCTAAGTAGTGCAGTAATCAGCTGGGATCAGCGGCCGGTGTGGTGATGAGCAGGTGTGTGGGCCAGCAGCGGGAGCCCGCAGTGAGCATCGCCGTGGCGAGAGAGAGAGAGAGAGAGTGAGAGAGAGAGGGCGAGAGAGCAAACAAACCACAAACATATTGCCCAATAGAGGATTGACCAGCAGGGCACAGGGACCATGACAGTAGGAGTGTTGCATAATTGGTACTGGGGTGCAAAGCAGCGCTTTTGTTTAAGGTATGGGTACATGTGTTTGAGGTATGGTAACAAAAGCTTCACGTTGTGTTACTTTAGTCTGAGCATGGGTTTATAGTGTTCAAGCAACGGGCAAAAACTGTATTACAACTGGAGAAAAGTCCTTAAAGCAAAGTCCAACAGAAAAATCCACAGTATCCAGAACTCACAGAGGAGGTTAACAGACACTGAGACTGATAGGCTCGTAGCATAAACCTATTCGCTGGAACGTTCAAGACAATTCAACTACACAGCAAAAAGCATTGAACACCAAGCAGACAAAGTTCTTTATGTTTCTCGTGCACGGGAGAGAACTGGACAAACGCCGTTCCTTCACTTGACCCCAGTTGCTCTCGTCTGCTCCCTCTGCTCTTTTATTGAGGTTACATGAGTATGCATAGGTTCATTAACATATGAGTCTTACATAGATATACATTTAACCAGAGAGTACCGTGTGTGTGTGTGTGGTCAAGATGTGGCACTTAGACTAAAACAGATATACTTGTGTTTGCTATCCGGTTGTTCAGTCTGACGTCACTAGCCGTGTCTGGACCTAAACTCCGCTGCAGGTCCATATATCAAACGATCACTATGGCATTACTGAGAGTTGAAAAACTGTCTAAAGTCTTTCATCTTTAATAAAATGATCAGCGTTCTGCTCTACCAGGTGTAACAATTGAGTTTAACATCCAGGCATCCATGAAAACGGAATTTATGACATTTAACGGAGTTAGAAGTTAGCAGGGAGTTAGCTCGCTAGCTTCTATCTAAATACAATATAGCATGTCCTGACTGCGGGGTTTTGGAAACAAATTAAAACGTACAGCTCTGTTATCACTTCCAGCATAAATGAAGACAGAAAACTAAACAGCAGTGACGTTTGTAGGGTTACTGAAGTTGGGCTAGCTGGTATATAATGATGTGCTACGTGACCGCTAGCGACACAGCTATGTTAGCATAATATAAACAAGCTAATTTTTTTTCCACTCTATAAAAGTTAACGTGAGTGTTCTCGGTGGTCAGGAACAAATGTAATCGCATGGCAGGATGCTGTAAAAGGACCAAACTTCAGCCAGGACAACAACTGAGATAATCCATCCACAGTACGAGGTTAGTCATTCATATACTGGGCTGGGCTGTAGTTACATCCTAAGGTTTTAAAAACTGAGCTTAAATAAATGATTAGTGGTAATAAAAGCCGAGGGAGGTCAACAGTGATCGCTGACTGTTTTAGGAGCTTTTTGAGATTAAATAGAAGAAAATACAAAACATTAAACATGTTAACAACACAAAAGCCATATTAAACGCAGACTACTTTAGGCTCGGAAGTAGGATTCGTCACGTCATCACTTAACAATCGGATACCATAAAACAATAAAAGAAGGTACGACCTCTTCTCGTGACCCCAGGATGTGAGTGTGTATGCCAGAACACAGACTGCTAAGGATCAAACCTCTACCAATATGCAATTGATTATAAAACTCTAAGCATAAATGAGTAAATATTTCTAAGCATAAATGACGATCAACCATATAAACCTAACAGAGACAAGGACTGATGGGAAGTAAAAACACGGCATACACATGAACATAATCAGGGGAACCAGGCACAGTTGGATAACAAGATGCAGGATGAAAATAATCAGAAAACTAGAGAGGAGAGGAAGTAAAACTAAACACAAGACAGTAGAGACAAGTAACTATCAAAATAAAACATGAAGTGAGAATGCTCGTAACCAAGTGCCTAAAAATACAGGCTCTTTGATAGGTTGTCTGTAGTGTGTAGACGCATCACTGGTTCATCCCTTTATTCACAGATCAGTGTTAAATGGCTTAAAACGTTGTGGGCAGTCCTGTGAAAATGGTCAGATACAAGGAACAGACTGAAAATGAGGGAAAATCAGAATCAGAACACTTTATTAATCCTTGAGGAAATTATGTGGTTTCAGTTGTTCCATGACAGTAAGAACAATAACTGACTAAACGAAAGTAAATAATACAATTTATTACAAAGTTACAAAATATAAGAAATTGGGTTTGTATTCATTTCATCGCAGCAAACTTTGGTTTTGATGCTTCCAGAAGACTTTTGACAGAATGAAGCAGGAAGGCTGTGTTTGCACAACTGAAGTTTAAGGAAAAAGCACCAAACTGAGAACAAACTGGTTATCACCATCGTTTTGTAGCTGATGAAGTTTTGAATCTGAATGAGAAACTGACCCACACCGTGTGCTCATGTGGAAGAGACTTGTTAGTCAGCAGCTGTCCCCACCCTGAAACATACAGAACATCCTTGTCATTAAACATGATGCTGCATTCAGTAAGACCTGAAACCACAGTGACTGACACCATTAATGTGTCCACAGAGTGTTTGCTGCTGTTTTACATCACCTGAACATCAGGGTTGTTTTCTCATAGCTTCAATACAATCAGACTTCAACGAGAGGCTTCACCACCACCAGCCATTGTTTGGTTGTATTGAGTTTGTATTATTGTTTGGTATGAAGTTCAAATTAAGTGTGTTTAACCTTGGCTTTATTTTCACATTACGGTTCACTTCGCAATAAAGACAAATGATTGGTGGAAAACCTTGTGTGAAAATTTCTCTGTGGTATAACTGAAATGATGACATAGCTGCAGGCTCATCTGCACCATATCTGCACTTAAAAATAACAATGATCTCAGTTTTTCCATCAGCCTGCAGAAATAAAATGAGGAAGGACAGTTAAATATGTCCAGCCCACCAGATGACATCATGCTTTACCCCTGATAGCTGACAGCACAGGCAGATTATAAGGATATAAAACTGACAGAATACAGAGCAACATGGCAGAAAGCTGGAATGAAAGCTTCTTTTTACTGTAAATACCACCTCAATAACGTATGAAATTTGATTTATTTAAAAAAAAAAACCCCCACAATAGCTTTATTGTAAATTTGGTAGTTAATGCAATATTTTACAGTACTTTGCATATTTCCTTTGTATGGAATCAGTTGTGTATAAATATATAAAAACACTTTGGGAATATTTATTACGATAGTGTTAGATATACAGTGTTTATTAGTAAGTCATGATATCGGGCTTCTGTTTTAGAATAAATTTGATAATTAATTTATTTCTGGTTTTAATAAATAATTAAAGATTTTAGTAAAATTGTAAACAAGGGCCATATGTTATTAATCTTTACACTTAAATCAGTCACTGCAGTATTTTTGATTAAGTATTCTACACATAATTGAATACTTTGGACAGAGGGGAGGATTTCAGCTCTGTAGATGAACACAGTACATATCTTTAAAGCGCTTTGGGGTCCATAGGGACTAAGTAAAGCGCTATACAAATACAGGCCATTTACCATAGCTGAGATAAGTATGACAATACCATTTTGTGATTCATGTGATTTAATTTTCCATATTGTGTAAGTCTTTCAAGTGTAATTTTATCAAATCATGGCCTTAATTTTCTGATTTTTGTTTTGTGTTTTGTGATTCTAAGTTACACAACAAGGGAGCACCTTCTTCCAAGTAAGAATTAGTGTTGCATCTTCAGATTTGGAAGAAGCCAAAGAGTAAAACACAGTACCTGCCTTTATCTCATCATTTACTGGATTTTTTGGGGAGTCTTTTTTTAGTCTAGGAAATAAAAAAAAAGGAAAGAAAATCACATATATGGTCCATATGTGTGACAAGTAAAGCTGAAACCAGACCAGAACTTTGTTTTGTTGGGATTTGTGTTTATTGGTTTGTTTGTTTATTTTGCACTTTGAAATGTAACATGGTGCTGCTGAGACAGTAGGAGTGAACTTAGCTCACCACACAAGCCTGCCCTGCCTGTAGCAGCTGTGTGTGTGTGTGTTTTCAAACTTAAAGCTCCTTTTTGTAACAATTATACAACACACTGCCTTAACATTTGACTTTACAGAGACTATTTTGAGTACCTCTGAAGTGATTGTCGTATTAATCCTGTTAGCTCTGCTTTGTTTGTGTGAAGTTTTCCACTACATACGGCCTTAGTTTGTCAGGAATGTTTGTTCTGTTGAACTATGTGGAAAACAAGAGTGTAATTATTATCTTTGAGTAACATATTATGCTTGGTGACAGCATTACATTTAATTAATTCGTGCACAAATAACATTAGATATGGTTGTATGGATTTTTTTTTATATATTATGATTCTGATTGGAATGTGAAATGTGAGACTCTCAGACTGTGATGTATTTATGGTGTGTTTAGAATAAATGAATGTGAATAAATAAAGATCTGGCATAACCAGATCGTTATTAACAGAGGATAACACACTACCTGTTGTCCATCTCATTATTCACCTGTTTTTTCAGGACCAGATTTAATCTGCTGACAGACCTTTAACTAGCGGCATGTTTTCTAGATACAAAACATTGTAAATGGAAACCACACACACGCACGCACGCACGCGCGCGCGCACACACACACACACACACACACACACACACAAATGCACTACGTTGCATTGAGTTTTCTAAACACATGTTGTTATCACAGTGTTTCATCTTTATTTGCAATCTGTTTGTTTTTTGTATTGTTATTAAATATTGAGTGAGATTATCAAGCTGTCTTCAGATGAGTGTTAGTGTTTTTCTTTGATCAAATCATAAACTTTACTATGAATTCAAATGTTCTCATTTTACTTTAGTTTGTGAGTCACACACGTCTTTAGAAGAACTACACAGTGAGTCACTTCCTGTGTTTGGGGTCACAACCAAACTTAAAAGTAGAATTTCAGCACATCGTGAGAACATTCACACATCTGTGCTGAGCTTAAAGAAACACTGTGACTGTAATACTGCCTGATGATATTTGAGCTAAAAGTGTGGAGGATGAAGTTCAACAACATAAGGATTACAACAGATTCATAACGATGGAGAAGATCTGTGGTCAAATAAAAATAAAAAAGGATGTCTGGAGGTACAGAACAACTTTTACAACCACAAGTCAGAACTCTGCTCCAATCTGGTCAATCTATGTCACCATGAATAAAGATGAATACACCAAAACACTTGCTGAAACGATGACTCCCAGTCTGCAGAAGAAGAAAACTCCAGCAGGATCCACAGGACACGACAACAACGACAAAACTATGACCTGCAACGTGTGTCGCTAAGCAACAGAGCACCTTTGTATATCACAGAGAAAGGTAGGAACACAAAACAGGACTGTGGTCAAAGCTACAGGAGCTGTTTGAGGTAGGTGTAAAAGGAAGGAAGCACAGAGAGGTGATAGAAGGAGGAGCTGAATATAAACTCTGGTCTTATCTACATGAAGTGCAGCTTCTCTTTATCAAGGCAAAGTCGAAACCTTTGAGATTAGATGCAGATCAGCGTGCAGGGCTGGACGTGAGGATGGGGCACTCTTTGCTCTGTTTGCTGGGGTTATTCTGTGAGTACAATACACACCTTTACTGTTTGAATGGCAGTGATGAAGGAAAATGTTTCTCACTGGTGACAATTACAGTGTATCACTGCTTTAACCTGTTTACCTGACAGCTTCAACACAGCAGACTAGTGACTGTTTAAACTGTTAGAGACACTGCTGCTGTTTGCATACATTACACATGTATACATTGCATACATGTGTACAGTATCTATTGATATATTATTCCAGTGTTTTTCTTTTTTCTAATTTTATATGTAACTTTGCACTGTCCACTGCTGTAACAAAACAAATTTCCCACGCGTGGGACTAATAAAGGTTATCTTATCTTATCTTACATTTACTGTCCACACTTTAAAAACATTGTTTAAGTTTTAAATTTATTTTTTTTTAGATTTCTTCATGTTTCCAGCCTGTCTGAGAGCTAATAAACACATAAATTAGGTGATGAGCAATAACTCTGCCATCTGAAGATTTACCTTTTAAAAAGCCTCAGTTTATATATTTATTGTGATTTTGTCAGTTGTATAATGTCTGATGATGCTTCATTCATTATTTTAGTGCTCAGTACAGTCAGACATGGAAACACTGAAGGTGAGAAACTGTTTTTTTCTTCTTGTGTTGCTCTAAATGACGTCCTCTGTGTTATATTTTGTATCATAAACCAAACATTTCATTGAGATTATTGGTTAAAATGTTAATATAACCATGTTAAGTGTGTGAGCAATCAAACACACACCCACGATACAAACTGTATATTTACTGAAGAGCTGTGGTTTCATACATGTGGATTTTCTTTTCATTTTTATCTGATCTGAAAATATCAGATAGTGCAGATAGTGTGTGTACTGCAGATTATCTCACTGAGTGATGCTGTTGGATCGTATGCTGGATTATATGTGTATATATATATATATATATGGATTACATATTGGAGTTGTACAAATGCTAATTATCAAAAGCTCCACACTGATGACAAATTAAAGGAAAAACCAACATCAAACATGGTAACCAAATGCTGCTCTGAGCTCAGCATAGAGTTTGTTACCTTCATCCCTCATTTGGTGTTTTGATTAGAAGCTGTTTAACACGTCTCTCCAAAGTCTCTGTAGATGTTCAGTGTGTCGAATTGTGTGGCTGCAAAAGATGATTCACATTATTTAAGTTTGCTTCAAACATTCAGAGCAACAATTTTATTCTTTTGATCTTTTTCTAAATTACAGACCTTGGAGTGAAGGCCACTCTGACAGCAGACAGATTAACTATACCAGCAGGGGGCAGTGTGACACTGACCTGTGATGTGAAGAACTCTGCTGACTTTCAATATGTGTGGTTCAGAGAACCCAGTTTAAACTCTGAGAAGACCACAGTAGCTGGTGAATCAAAGAGAGAACTGGTGACCTCTGACGCCGGCATCTACAGCTGCAGAGGACGTATAAAAGGGACAAATTCAGTCACAGTAGAAAGTGATCCAGTCACCATTCAGGAAACTGGTGAGTTTAAAATTTTAATCTGGAATAAAACAGCTTGAATTATCCAAAGTTTCTCCATTTCTAAATATGTGAAACCTCTTAATGCAGAGTTTGTGACCTTTGATTGTCACTGAAAATGTAGTGCTATGTTTTATATTTAATTACTGGATAAATTATTAAACCTAATACAGCTGATTAAAGTTATTGACCTGAACTGCAGAAAAGAAAACATCAAACTTCTTCATCCTGTCATGTGATGAAAGATGAGGACCTAAATGCACAGGAGGGTGAGACTGGCAACACTGAAGGAAAAAATTAAACTCTAAGACTAAATTATAAGAAGAACTAAAGGTGCCTCAAAATACTCAAGAATAAATTAGATCAATAAACAAAAGTACAAACACGAACAAACAAAGAATTTAACCTCTAAAAATTCAGAAACACAAAGTCAGACCCGGGATCATGACACACTCCAGATTTCTACATCCATGTTTGATGTTTTGATGGAACAAATTGAAATTACAAGCTCACTAATATGTAGCTCCACTAACTTTCAGTTTTGTTGTGATATTTTTTTTTACTTCATTTACATGAAATACTTTCACTTTTTTTTTCATTTCTATTTATTTCTTAATTACAGGACATGGAATGAAGATCACTGCAACAGCAGACAGCACAACCATACCAGCAGGGGGCAGTGTGACACTGACCTGTGATGTGAAACACTCTGCTGACTTAAAATATGAGTGGGTCAGAGAAACCTCATCTGCAGTGAAGTCCACAGAAGCTGTTGGATCAGATAAAGTGATCAGGATCTCTAAAGGAGGAAAATACCAATGCAGAGGGCGGACAACAGACACAGCTTTACTCATAGCACAAAGTGATCCAGTCATCATTCAGGAAACTGGTGAGTTTAAACATTTAATCTGAAAGTAATTATGGACCTGTCAAGCATCTAATAAGGGCTAATAAAACTGTTATAATTTTATGATATAATAATAATAATAATAATAATAATAATAATAATAATAATAATAATAATAATAATAATAATAATAATAATATATAACCAGTTATATATATATATATAAATGTATGGCTCAGTCATTCCTAAGCATGTTTTTATGTCACTAAAAAAACCAAATTTAATATTATATTTATTTGTATTTAAATCATAACTGAACAATGAGTGGGACAGACTTTGTGACTTGTCCTTACAACAGAAAGGTAACAATGAAGGCTGGGAGATGCAGGCTTCACCAGAAGTCTGCATTTAATTTTATTTATACATGTTTAAATGGTAAAAACTGAGACTTAGACATTCTTCTCTGTGGGAGTCTGACCGCCCAGAGCGAGTGAACAGAAATTCTCACCTGCTCGACTTTCAGTGACCTGGAGCTCCTCCTCTGTGCAAATCAAAGCTATAATAACGGATGATGCACGTATGCAGCGTCCAAACACCTCCCATTGTGGCTCTGTAGACATACGTGTGACCTAGAAGCACGGCTACAGTCATCGACATCATCATGACCTGTGAAGCATTAATTACACATGAAATGTGTGAACCATGAATGCTCCTAACTTTTTAAAGATGATCTTTTCAGGCCTTTTAGCTTTTATTGGATAGAGACAATGTAGATAGACAGGAAAGCCGAGTGAGAGAGAGAGAAATGAAGAAAGGGGTGCGTGCTGGGACTCGAACCTGGCCAGACTGCTCACCTACTGAGCTGAACTGGTACCAATGTGTTTGAATTATTAATGATATACTGGTTCTGGAATAAAAATACAAACAGAGTTTTGTTATGTTTGTCACGGACTACGGCCCTTTGATGTTAAATTCTGATTAACATACTAAATATGAACACACACACACACACACACACACACACACACACACACACACACACACACACACACACACACACACACACACACACACACACACACACACACACACACATTAAAAAAAAGTGTTCATAATTGACCCAAACATTCAATTTGTGACATCCTCAGTCCTCCAGACTCCTCTCTCCCAGCTGATCCACAAACCACACGCGCACACACAGCTCAACATTATTTTATATGTAGATGGAAATAACAGTGAATGATGTTTTTGATGAGGCAGTGTTTGCTCACTTTTCCTTTTTACTGGAAACCACTCCATCCTCTTTTATATATTTGAATCAGAGGATAAATGCTTGAAATGACTTCAGCTGTTTTAAAATTATTGATCTGAAAAGAAAAGTGAACATAAAACATTTGTTCCAGATTTCTGCATCTGATTTTATTCTGTTAGGATTTCAAACTGCAAACTTCTCACTCTGGTTAATCAGCCTTTTCTTAGAAAATTTTTTTTTTTCCATCATCCAGCAGGACGAGATTCAGTTACAGAAATTATGAAAATGTTAATTAATTCCTTTTGTGTCCTAACTGAGGAATTTTGCTGTGGAAAGTTTCCAACAGGATCGATGTGACGCTGCAGCACAGCTGGTCTCAGATATTCACTGGTGAGACAATCACTCTCAGATGTGAGATTCAGGGAGGTGAAGGAAAGGTGTGGAAATATGAATGGACAGCACCCAACACAAACAGCCCTCCAACATCCAGTGAATACAGGATCAGCACAGTTTCAGTGTCCCACAGTGGAGACTACAGATGTCGGGGTAGCAGTGACTATCTCTTAACAGGATGGAGTGATGCCTTCAGACTGACAGTTTCATGTGAGTTGGTCTATGAATCAAACTGAAGTTTCCTTTTATAAACTCAACATCAAGAAACAATTCAGACCCTCCAAGAAACTCACTGTGCAAACAGACACACAGCTGAGTCCACTGTGACAATGATTCATTTAAAGGGGAATATAAAGAGATGACAGTTTTAAGGAAAAAATAACAAATCAGGTGCGTCTGTTGTGTAGTTTGGAGCTAAGACAGATCGCCTGTGTCACATTATAACCTTGTGTTTGGTGCCAGTCAGAGTCAGAGTCACACTGAGAGCAGAAAGCACAATCACAGCAGTGATACCAGCAGTTCTTCAGTCTGTTTGTCTTTCAGTGAGGTCACATTAAAACCACCAGGACACAGTTTATGAAATTTGGGGGATCAAGGCCAAAGAAAGAAGCCGTTTCATTTCACTGTGTGTAGCTGGTCTGGCCTCACACTGTTGCTGCAAACTGTGTTGTGTCAACGAGGAGATGAGTCAGCTGTTGCTTTGCCTGCTGAGTTTATTCTCCAACACTGTTTAAATAAAAATAAATTCAGTTCAGCAACTTCATGTGATTGGGCTTCTACATGCACAGCTTTAAAAGAAACAGTGTCTTTGAATACAGCAACCAAGATTTGAACCATTTTAGCACTTTTACTGTGCTTAACCTCTGTAACAGGATCATTAGCATAATCTCATCTCTCCCCAGCAGGGCCTCCTTCAAAACTACAGGAAGTGACACGTGTGGGAAGGTCACAAAGAAAATTAAAGCTTTCAAATATAAAATAAATAAATAAATAAATAACTAGATACATATGTATGACTTGGGTATAAAAATAATGACAAAACCAAATAACAGAGGATGGATTCTCTGTGAAATATAAATAAATGTCTTCTGCACGTCTTACATGTGGATGCAGGTCATAGAAGCCGAACCAAAGAGCAGAAAATGGCCTCAGTTCATTACAGACACATTACCACAGTAATCTTTCTCATTACAAAGTTTTCCTCTCAGGAAGCACTCAGGCGGACGGAAAACAAATATTTTATGTCTAATGTATCACATTCTCCAGTCTTCAGTGTTTGGTTCATCCTTCAATGTTGTGTCTAAACAATGCCACAGTTTGATACCTCAGACAAACAGGCTCTAAGTGGCTAAATACAATAATATAAGTAGAGCAAATCCATTTACCCAGAGTCACTGACTGAAAATCTTCAGATCTGTTTTGGTATAATTGATTGTTTTTATGCATTTTTAATGAATCATCTGCATATTTATTTAATTTCCCTCCTTTTTCATAACATCAGATAAACCCAGGGCCACACTGACAGCAGGAACAATAATCATACCAGTAGGGGGCAGTGTGACACTGACCTGCTCTGTGCAGAGCTCTGATGGATGGAAATATGAGTGGTTCAGACGAACCCAAACAACCTCTGAAGTTCAAATCAGAGATCAACAAAACAGAGATATCAGAGTATCTCAAGGAGGAATCTACCGCTGCAGAGGAACAAGAGGAAACCCAGTTTACTACACTGATAGAAGTGATGATGTCACCATTGAGAAAACCAGTGAGTTCAGTCATTTAGTTTGAAATATACATTCACTCATGATTATCAAACATACAATGTGAAGTTTTCTGTGTTGATTTCATGTTTCTGTTTGTATCTCAACTGTTAATATGTGTAAACAGTTTTCAATAAAGTTGTTGTAAAACAACAACCCAACTGGCCTCAGATATTCAGTGGTGAGACGATCACTCTGACATGTGAGGTGCAGGAAGGAGGTGAAACCACTGAGTGGGAGTATGAATGGAGAGGACCCAGGACACCCACACAGTGGACACACAATAATGATGTGACATTCAGAGTGTCTGAGTCCAGCAGTGGAGACTACATGTGTAAGAGTCGACGCAGAGATGACTCATATTCTTCAACAGAGTGGAGTGAAGCCTTCACATTGTCAGCATCAAGTAAGTCATGTTTGTTGTGTGATCTCCATTTGACAAATGTCATCATGGTCAGCACAGGATGAATTCAATGGTCTACAAAGCATGTTACATTGTTAGTCAGACAAAGAGCTGCAGCTGATAGTAGCCTCATTGTAGACAGTTTGTCACCACTTTGTGTCACGAACTTTCAGCTGGTATAGAGACGCCAATGCTGACCTGCTGCTCCATCACCTGAGGACAATAATGATATAAACAGGATAAATAAATAATATATTCAAACAAATAACAATTGATCTACAATTTCTATAAAAAGAATAAAAGTAATTCTGAACTATCATCTGATCAAATAAATAAACACACACAGACATACCACCAAAAATAGTGGTACTGTTTCTATGATTAACAGTCTCATAACTCTGAGTCACTGCCACTCACCTTTAGCAGGAGGCTGATTGAGATTGATCCCTTTAAACTCCCAGGTCCTAAAGACGGACCAGCTTATTAATCAATCTTCAAGTACTTTTTAAATACAGCAAAGAAAATATAAAACTTTCACAGCTTTGATCAAAACGATTGTACAATTTGTATCTCTTCAAGATCACCAAGATTTGTTGATGTTCACCATTTACATCTAGTTATTTAAACGGTTTTGATTCAGTCACATGCAGCACACAGGACTGACAGCGCACAATCTGCTTTGAGGTAGCAGCCAAGAAAGATGTAGTTTGTGTCTATGAACAGTGAACATCCGTATGTACACGATTCAGTCATTGACTTTTGTTCTTTTTCTAAACTGAACTGCAGATAAACCAAAGGCCAAACTGAGAGCTGATAACACAGCTGTTCCAGTAGGGGGCAGTGTGACCCTGACCTGCTCTGTGAGCCCATCATCATCATCTGGATGGAAATACTACTGGTACAGAGATAATACCACAGTGGATGTTGTCCCCACATCAAATGGACAAATCAATGTCTCACAGGAAGGACTCTACAGGTGCAGAGGAGGAAGAGGAAACCCAGTTTACTACACAGAGGACAGCCAAGAAATTCAGATTAACACAACTGGTGAGTTTGGATTCAGCAACAATATTGAATAGATTGATGATTGAGGATTACTATGAAGGTCAAACAGCATTATATCTCATGGTAACCTCTTTGGCATTGTAATAATGTTCTTATTGGAAATGGTTGAATATGAGTAGTCATGTAAAATGTGGAGTCTAGAGAATCAGTGTCAGGAATGTGATCCAAGGAGGGGAGACTAGGTGGGATTATAAATGTGAAACAATCATTTTCAGCAAATCTCCAAATCAACATAAATTCACAATTAGTTCTATAACAACTCTACAAGTAAGACTGCAAGTAGTGTAGAACAGGAGTCACAACATGAAACCACAGAGCAGAGTCATGCTGACAGTTTCTGACAGGAAACAGAAAATCTCAATATAAACATCAGTTTTTGTTTCTTTATATTAAGATTTGACTGTTTGACATGTTTATATAGTAAAAGTTTGTAACGCAGATTTACTGAAGTCAACATTTAAGAGGAAATTTAAGAGACTGGACTTGTGTTTATGTGTTCATTGTGGGGAGTCAAGTCATTTAAACACAGCAGGAGTTGACTCAAAGTGGTTTCAAGTCAAGGAAAATCGATGAACTGGATTTATTATAAAATATCAAATATAATTAAACTTTATTATTTGTTGTCACTATCTTTGGCAGAATTTTCATCTCCTGTGTGGTTGATTGTTGGACTGGTTTGTGGAGTCTCTCTCATTATTATTCTCCTGCTCTTGTTGTATCGCTGCAGACAGTCCAAGTGTAAGAGCCTCTTCTTTTCATGCTGTATTAGAGAGTTTATTTACTACACACACTTTAATTATTCATACATATACATGTATTCTGATCTCATGACACAAAATAAAAATTTACATGACAAACATGTGTAATAACATTTGTCTCTTTCACAGATTCCTGCTTCACCAGGTTGGTAAAATACTTTTTATTATTATTTTAAACAAACCTCAGTTACTTTTGAGTTTATTGTGTTTATTTCCTGTTTCAGGTCGATCCAGTCTGAGAGTCACAGTCCGGGCTCTTCCACAAATCATGGAGTCAACCAGAATGAAACTCATGAATACAACTCTGTTCATCCTGGTCAGCACTTAAACCGATCTTTATTATCATTATTAATATTGACTTTTCATTCAGTCTCCATTAACAGGAACATTTCTTAGGTTCAGTTTGTGCTCAGCAGCTTCTCAAAGAACATTTATCAAAATCCAGCTGGACAAACATCCAAATAACCAACTGACTACATGCACAAAAGATCAGAAACAAACAGGATTTTACAACCTGATTGTATCTTTAACTCGACTGAAAGAATCCACAAATGTTATTGTTTCATATCAGAACAACACAAACAGTAACACCATGATGGGTTCATGCTCTGAAAATATCTGACAGTCCTGGATTTGACTTAAACACAACTAATGAAAATCTTTCTTTGACTGATGACATTAAAATGAAACTCTGACTCTGGTTTCTTTTCATTTTCATGAAGGTGATGCTAACCTCTATGAATCCATCACACCAGTGGAAGACACTGGAACTGGTACAGTTCATATTTAGAAAAGCTCAGAGCAGCTAGAGATGCAAGAAGCTTCTGATTTAAGGAGACTAACTGCATGTGATGTGTTTATAAACATTTTTACATTTCAGGTACAGATGAACCCGGAGACGTCACATACTCTCTTATTACACTTCAAAACTTTGGAAAGAAGAGTGAGTACACAAAACACACAGTGTAGAAAAAAGCCTGGAAAGTTTTTAAAGTGTTTAAAATTTTCATTAATCTGATCATCTTCACAGAGAAGCATCATAAAGCAGAGCAGAGTGCTGTTTACTCTGAGGTGAAGACGGGAGCTGCAGGTACAGTCACAACAGTCTCATTCAGTGTTTGTACTTGAACGTGTCATCACATCATTATATTGCAGGTAATTATAGGTCAACATGGAGTTTAGTTATTCACTGACCAAGCTTAGCTACTACATACGACCACTACACATCAGCAGACTGAATCTTATACACATCGAGGGCCGTTCAGAGTTTAGTGTAAGTTTGTCTGCTTCATATACAGAATGATATTGTTATTGTACAGTATGGTATTGTCCATCTATATGTCCCCAATCTAAACAGTTTCTCTCATGTTTTTACTCTGTAATGTTCTTGTCATCATATCTGTGCTGAACAAATGTGTCCTGAGCTCTGACGTCTCTTTTAGAGGACAGTCTGATGTATGCTGAGGTCAAACAGCCCAAAAAAGAAAAAGCCAAGAAAAACAAAGGTGAGCAAAGTCTGCCATCATCTCCACTGAATATTGTTTAACATGTTTATCTGCTCTTACAATGTAAATCTGTTTATTTTAATGTTTATATTTATGTATTCACAAGTATTCATTACTTGGATTATAAAATCTATCTTACTCTTTACATTAGTGGAGACATCCAGTTTCCTCCTGGTTAATGATATTATTGTTTTCAATGATCTTCTCTTCATTCACAGGAAAATCAAGTCCTGCAGCTGATGCAGCAGTTTATTCTGAAGTCACATCAGGAAGCTCTCTCAGTAATTCTGCTGCCATGCAGGCTGATTTATTCTTCACATTATTAAATGTCTTCAGCTCATAATATCTTTACATGTTGGAAATCACTTTGTCTCTTTGTGCTTGTCTTACAGGTCAGTGAGGAGAGCTGTAGCAGCAAAGCCAAGAAGAAGCTTTTTATGAAGCCACTCTTGCTCCTCTGCTGCCCAAATATCAGACATGCTCAGCTTTATGTGCAGTTACAATATTACATCATAATATCATATAATTCAGTATAAACCAAATGGAGGTGTATTCATATTCAATATTCATGCTCTTTATCTTCGGTTACTTTTATAAAAAAATTGTAATAAACCTTGACTGTATCTAACATGTTCCAACAGCAGTGAGAAATATGTGATGTTTAGTATCTGACAGCACAATTTACAGTCAGTGTTTGCAGTGTAAATACTGATATGGGCACCAACAAATACTTTAACTGTGTTTGTTTACATTATATAAATAAGAATTATATCACAGGCAGTGAATACATTTGAATGTATTTCATGTATATTTTTGTGTTTCTGATCATTTTTTGCATCTTTTAGTTAAAAGGTAGAAATAAAATCTTTTTACATTTGAACATTTCATGTTTATGTTTGATTTTTGTTTCCTGTATGAAATTATCCACAAAATAATCAGATCATCTCTCTATGTGCTGATAGTTAAATGAAAAGATAACTTGTACATGGGCTAAATCTCATATGACAGATTGCATGGAGACAGAACATCACAGAGAATTAAAGCTCTGCATCAATCACGGTCAGCACGACTCAGAGAAGTAGCAGTATTATAATTCATTAATACGACACAAACCTCAGAGCTAAAAATCCAGACAGGTTCAACCAAGAACAAGACAGCAACAAAACATCTGTCTGACCCTGCAGAGTCTGATTGTTTAGTCACAGTGAGGAGGAGGCACAGGTCAGTCAGGTGTAAACTTAACCAGCTGGGTTGAGCCTGGTTGGCATTTTTCTGCAAAATCAGCATGACGGTGATAAACAGTGCTGATCATATCCTCTAATACAGGGTGACCATAATTTGATTTCCAAAAAAGAGGACACTTGCGCCAGTCATGAAGAACCTTTATAATACTGTTTACATGAAGAAAACATATTTAAACAATAACATCTCTGTGCAGTTAATGAATGGTGAAATAAAAAATGTCATATAGTCTTTTACAAGTCAACAAGTGGTCACCTTACTCTAATAGCTCAGCTGTGCTGTAGATGGGTTTCCCTCTTCACTATCAATCATGTCTTTGTCCTATAAAGTGGGAGAGCAACTACAACTACACTGGTGACTTTTCATTTTGTCCTGTTACCATTTGTAACTAATTTGTTGACTTTATGTCATTTTAGTTTCTAATAAAATGTCATGCAGTCCTGTGTTCCCTGATTTAATTAAATCTGTGAATTAGGATGCAGAAGCAGAGAGTTTAGAGGTTTTATTGCAGGGTTAATAAATGGTGGTGTGAGAGAAATTCTGCACAGACTCTGAGTCTGAAAGACGAACAGTGTTTGGAGTCTGCTGTTACCATCACAGCTGTGTAGGTGGCAGTAATACAACTTTATGCTGGTTCTCAGCTACTAATGAAAAAGAAGTGAGCTTCTTACAGCTCTTCATAACTTACTGTTATTATTGTATTTTTATTTTATCTGATCAGCAATAATTCAGGTCGTTAAAGTGTTTGAAATGTTATTAGTGTTATTGCTCATTATTATTACTGTGATTAGTGTAACGGCTTTAGGACCCAGGGGATCAAACAGAGGGTATAAAAAAGGAAGTAGCAGCAGGTGCTCTTCTTCTTCTTCTCTCCTTTGTTCTGGTGTGAGGCTGTGGACTGTGGTGTTTGTGGGATGCTGCAAAGTTTTGGAGTGTGAACAGAGTGTGCTGAGGAGATCGTGTCACCATATAAGTGAGCATACTGCCCTTTAGCAGAGATTCAAGGTATAGACTGAATGTTTTTAAGTTATCTTTCTTTAAGCCTTTAAATTAGATTAATTTAAATTAATCTTTAAATTACCGGTTAAAATATTATCCTACAGGATCGAGGCCTCAGTGCTCCTGTGTTTTTGATTATTATATTAGTGTATTTTTGTTTATTTGATCAGCAATAATTCAGTTTATTATGTGTTTGAAATAAATTGAATGACTGAATCACAGCTGAAAGTGTTTTTTGTTCTTGTTGTTTTATGCATTTACTCTGAGTGTGTGATTATTGTGCTGCTGTTACAGTCTTTCTGTTTTACTTCTCAGCACTGCCATCATGTGTCTGAATACACAGCGCACAGTCAAACTCAACAACCTCAGTTAAAGATTTGATAGCATTTAAAGCTGTTGAGCACCAGTGCAGGTTATTTTTGACCTGTGTTTGTGTTTTTGAATAAATCTCTTGAAGTTTTTGCAAATGGAAAATGTTGTATATTTCTGACGGATGTAAAACTTTTAAAACACTGAAAGAAATTTCAAATAAATTCAGATCTGCAAAGAAATGCATTGATTATGTTTTATTCAAGAATCAATATCAAACAATATCACAAGATCAAACTGCAAAGAATAACGTCTTTACTCTTCTGAGCAGCTTACATGTGTGTGAAAGACTGTTGGTGGTCACCATCTTTTCTGCCACAGGCTTATTTTTATCCACTAACAGGCCTCATGGTTTCTGGTTGGGTCACCATGAACAGAGGAAATGCAGCCTGTGGTTTCAGCCTCAAGTCTTCAGTGTAGCTGATGTTTAGTTTTATGTTATCAGCTCACAGCAAAGAGTTAACAAGGAGCACAGACAAAGAGCACAGTATGAATTTCACTTTGACCTCTGTGTGCATGACACATGTTTACATGATGTGCCTGTACTGGAATATCAGTACTGATCATCAAATATTCAGTTATCTTTATAAAATAGTGCCTCTTCTTCATCATTTTTCATTAATCAATGTAATAAATCCGTAAATCAAACAATCATTTGCACCAAAGTTAATTTATTCAAAGCTAATAACTGAAAACAAAATGAAATTTCTTCATATTTTTGTTCATTTTTTGCACTTTAAGAAAAGTTTTTTCTTTAACGTGTGAATATTTCTGTAACTGTTGGTGACCTCATAGCTGCAGGCTTATCTGCACCATCTCTGCACTTAAACGTTACAGTGACTTCATTATTTCCATCAGCCTGCAGAACTAAAATGAGGAAGAACAATTGAAGCTAAATATGAGCTGTCTTCCAGATCACATGCTTTAGCTCTGACAGCACAGACAGATGATGAGGAGACTGTGAGACGTTAAACAGGCAGAATACAGAGCTCAGAGTTTTACACGTTCTGGTTTGTTGTCTTTCACACTCCTTAAAACATGAGAAAATATTTACTGATCTTCATTTTACTATAAATAACACCTCGGTGTGTAAATTGCCTTGATTGCTAATTTACTGTTAATAGTTAATATTTATTATTATCTGAAAAAGAAAACCATAAGAATCTAAAATCTAAAACAAGATGCTAAAACAGGACCAACTTTCTCTAAATGTAATCACACAGAGCTCAGATGAGTAGAGAGTGAACAGGCAGGTGTGTGTTTGCACAACTGAAGGTTTGCAGGTTGAACACTGGAGAAGATCAGAGACAGAAGAAGACTGGATTAAGTGGATAAACTACAAGGGTGATTCTCTGCAGTCAGGCTAGTTTCCTCAGTGTGCTGTAACTCAGTGAGTGGATGAACAGTCGGTCCTTTTATGTGCAGCTATTTGAGGATGGAGAACAAATGTGCCAACCTGAGCTGACTGGAGCAGGTGAGGAAGATGACTAACACATCCCACTGACAAGGAAGAGCTGTGGAGCTGTGACAGACTGTGGCAACATCAATGAAAAAAGGCAGAAATCTAATAATTATTTTATTACAGTCCTGATATCAGACCTCTGTTTATTTGTTTATTAGAAGCTCAGATATTAACCCTCTAAAGCCTGAATCATTAATAAAATGAAAACTTTTTAAAAGCTGGTGTGTTTTTTTGAACCTTCTGAGAAATAAATATTTTTCACATGAGGTGGAAAAAATCTTTTTTAGCTGCATCTGGCATTTTTTGTACAATTTGTTTCTCAGTTTATCTTCAAATAAAAACATTAAAGTTTTTTTTAACACATTAAACTTTGAGTTTCCTTTCAAAATGTTCAAAAATCTTTTAGAAAACTGGTAAAAATATCTTTGAGGAATCGTTGAAGGCTCGTTGACTGATGTCAGCCATGTTGGATGTCTCAGCTCAGGGCTCTGCATGAGTTGCTGATCCCCGCTGGTTAATCTGTGCACTGCATGTGTGTCTGTAGACATCAGGTTCTTTAACGTGAGCAGAAAAGGCCAAGCAACAAACTTTGTTAAAGAGGATGAAAAGAAAGTTGATGAATGTTGGTCGGATATTCTTCTGTCAGAGGAGACAAAGATAAATTTGTTCACATTCAGTCAGACAGATCAGTGAGTCTGTAGTTGTGATACTGAAGTGTGGAGGCAGGACACGACAACAAAGATAAAACTATGACCTGCACAGTTTGTCAGTAACTAAGCAACAGAGCACCTTTGTATATCACAGAGAAAGGTAGGAACACTAAACAGGAAAGAAACTTAAATGTTTGCAGTGGACAGGAAATGTGAACACGTCACACGACTGCTGTGGTCAAAGCTGTTTGAGGTTGGTGTAAAAGGAAGGAAGCACAGAGAGGCGATAGACGGAGGAGCTGAATATAAACTCTGGTCTTATCTACATTAAGTGCAGCTTCTCTTTATCAAGGCAAAGTCGAAACCTTTGAGATTAGATGCAGATCAGCGTGCAGGCCTGGACGTGAGGATGGGGCACTCTTTGTTCTGTTTGCTGGGCTTATTCTGTGAGTACAATACACACCTTTACTGTTTGAATGGCAGTGATGAAGGAAAATGTTTCTCACTAGTGACAATTACAGTGTATCACTGCTTTAACCTGTTTACCTGACAGCTTCAACACAGCAGACTAGTTTTTTTTCATGTTTCCAGCCTGTTTCACAGCTAATAGAAACACATAAATTTGATGATAACTGTGCCATGTGAAGATTTAAAAAGCCTCAGTTTATATATTTATTGTGATTTTGTCAGTTGTATAATGTCTGATGATGCTTCATTCATTATTTTAGTGCTCAGTACAGTCAGACATGGAAACACTGAAGGTGAGAAATAGTTTTTTCTTCCATTTATATCATACGTGTTGATCTTAACTAGTATTTAGCTTCTCCTGTGTTGCTCTAAATGACGTCCTCTGTGTTATATTTTGTATCATAAACCAAACATTTCATTGATTTATTGGTTAAAATGTTAATATAACCATGTTAAGTGTGTGAGCACTCAAGCACACACCCACGATACAAACTGTATATTTACTGAAGAGCTGTGGCTTCATACATGTAGATTTTCTTTTCATGTTTATCTGATCTGAAAATATCAGCAGTGTGTGTAGTGCAGATTATCTCACTGAATTTTGCTGTTGGCATGTATGTTGTTTCATATAGTGGGATTTTTTGGATTGATTTTTGGATTATAAATTTTTTATTAAATTTTATTAAATTTATTATTTATTTATTTTATTTATTATTAATTTTGTTGCTGTTTTTTTCTTCTTAGTGGATTTTGTATTTATCTAACTCCTCTGGTCTGTTAGTGCCTCTATTCTGTCTGTGCTGGTGCCCAATCTGTACCCTGTTGTTGACTTATGTTGATTCTCCATATTACTGTGAAGCACTTTGGTGTGCCTTCGGGTTTTTAAATGTACAATATAAATAAAACTGTATTGTATTGTATTACCTCTTGGAGCTATAAAAATGCTTATTATCAAAAGCTCCACACAGATGACAAATTAAAGGAAAAACCAACATGAACATGGTAACCAAATGCTGCTCTGAGCTCAGCATAGAGTTTGTTACCTTCATCCCTCATTTGGTGTTTTGATTAGAAGCTGTTTAACACGTCACTCCAAAGTCTCTGCAGATGTTCAGTGTGTTGAATTGTGTGGCTGCAAAAGATGATTCACATTATTTAAGTTTGCTTCAAACATTCAGAGCAACAATTTTATTCTTTTGATCTTTTTCTAAATTACAGACCTTGGAGTGAAGGCCACTCTGACAGCAGACAGATTAACTATACCAGCAGGGGGCAGTGTGACACTGACCTGTGATGTGAAGTACTCTGCTGACTTTGAATATGTGTGGTTCAGAGAACCCCGTTTAAACTCTAACCAGAAGATCGCAGTAGCTGGTGAATCAAAGAGAGAACTGGTGACCTCTAAAGGCGGCATCTACAGCTGCATAGGAGGTATAAATGGGACAAATTCAGTCACAAAAGAAAGTGATGCAGTCACCATTCAGGAAACTGGTGAGTTTAAAAATGTCATAAGAAATAAAATAACATGGATTCCCCAAAGTTTGGAGATCAGAGGGGGATAATATTATGACAAAAACTTATGTTACAAAGTGATTCATGGCCCCAACCTGCCAAGTTATTTATGATAATATAAAATGTTGTAAAGTTAATAAATAATAAACAATAATGGGGTTATAATATTTGATAATACTGTTTTTATTTTTAATGATAATATGTTAATCAGTCAGAAATTAAATGTGTGGCTCAGTCATTCATAAACGTGTTTTGTGATTTGGCCCCTGATGCTCCAGTTGTCACGGTTCAGCATTTTGAGTCTCGTGTGTTTTGGTATTTTATAATATGTTTTATGTTCTGAGTCCTTTGCTGTTTTGATTATTGTAGTTATTATTATTATTATTATTACCCCAGGATCAGTTATGGCTGTTATGGTTTTAGTTCTTAGGTTTTGTTTTATGTGTTCATGTTGTGTTTACTCTGTGCATTTCTGTCCCACGTTTCAGGTCTCTATGTTCTGTCTCAGTCTCTGTTAAGTTTACATGTCTAGAGTTCAGTCGGTGTGTTTCCTGTTTTATTTTGAAGGTCTGCGTCTCATGTCAGTGTTTCTAGTTTTGTTTCCCTTGTCTCGTCCTGCCTAATAGACCCTGTGCACGAGAAAATGATAACTTCCTGCTTTGAGACCGGATGTGAGGTTGTAAATTTCTGGTAGCTTTACTTTGCGGTCAATCGCTACTGTGAAGACATACTCCAAAATCATGTCCAAAACACAAAAACTGAAAGATCACGTTAAGTTATAAAGAGCAGAAGGTGGGAACACTCACCACTGTGTGTCATAAAAAAATCTAATGATCAATTTTGACGTTTAAAGAGTTTAGATCAATCAGTTGTTTACATCACTCAAAAGAAGAGGAACTGCATCACTGCAGCAGAAGACACATCGTCCACATTCAGAAGCACATCTCTGTATAGTGACTGGTCTCATGATTTAAACAGGCAAATGTTCAGCATTCAAACTACAGGTGAAGAATAGTCAAACCAGATGTTTCCCTGTTATGTCCTGTTATGTCAGATCAGCTAGTCAAGTACACACCTACACAGCATGTTAACAAACCGTGAAAAAAGCCACACAAAAAATGAATGATTGCTGGTAATGGTTTCTATACATTAGTATTTATGAAGGGTATGTTGTGACTTACCTTCAAAATTACAGTGGTCCTTCGCTATGACGCGGTTCACCTTTCAACTCGCTGTTTAGCAGATTTGTTAGTGCAAGTTTGCATGCTTATTTTTTTACGTCACATTGTGTCCTGCGTCCTGATCGCTGCAGACGATCTCCTCCGTGCCGTCTCTGCTGCACAGTACACAATCGCTGCATCGATGGCTAGCAGTGTGACTCTGAAGTGCAGTCACACTGCTTTTTCCCCAACAAACACAACAATGTCGACGAAACGTTTACCACCATCAAAAAAATAAAATTGGCTACTTGATTTCACCTATCGCTGGTTATTTTTAGAACATAACACCCGCGATTAACGAGGGACCGCTGTTTACAAATACTGAGAAATATAGAATTTAAATCCTTTCTCTGTTCTGCTCTGAGGCGCGGGGGAAAAATATCGACAGGTCTATGAACAGCATCTACATATATATTCCGTAAATGCCCAAGACATCTCGAGAAATGTAAATCTCACCTCGATTCATCAATTTGGTTGACTTGTTTTGGAAAAAGCGGCAGTAAACAAGGAGCGAATATAACACCGGAAACGAAGCGCCCTACAGGAGTTTCCCCACCAGAAGTAGCATATGCTAATGTGCACATAGTCTATTACTCCCAGCTGTGCTCTCCTTCTGTGTCTCATTCCCTTCATTATACTGCAGCTCTGTTACCATGTTGAGACAGAAATCAGAGAAAATTTGAAATGTCTTAAACTGAGAAGAAAGAAAAAAACAATATAAAGAAAATATTTGTGTAGATTTTGTTTTGTTGGAATTTGAGTCACTTAAAGAAATCTTTTAAAATTTAGGATATTTTACATTTACATTGTATCAGGTGTATATTTTCTTACCTGCTTTTTCATAACAGCATATAGACCCAGGGCCATATCCATTTACCCAGAGTCACTAACTGAAAATCTTCAGATCTGTTTTAGGTATGATTGATTGTTTTTATGCAATTTTAATGAATCATCTGCATATTTATATAATTTTCCTCCTTTTTCATAACATCAGATAAACCCAGGGCCACACTGACAGCAGGAACAACAATCATACCAGTAGGGGGCAGTGTGACACTGACCTGTAATGTGAAGTACTCTGCTGACTTTGAATATGACTGGTACAGAGAACCCCGTTTTAACTCTGAGAAGACCACAGTAGCTGGTGAATCAAAGAGAGAACTGGTGACCTCTGACGCCGGCATCTACAGCTGCAGAGGACGTATAAAAGGGACAAATTCAGACCCAGAAGAAAGTAACTCTGTCTCCCTTCAGGAAACTGGTGAGTTTAAAATTTTAATCTGGAATAAAACAGCTTGTATTCTCCAAAGTTTCTCCATTTCTAAATATGTGAAACCTCTTAATGCAGAGTTTGTGACCTTTGATTGTCTTTAAAATTTAGTTCTGTGTTTTATATTTAATTAGTGGATAAATCATTAAACCTAATACAGCTGATTAAAGTTATTGACCTGAACTGCAGAAAAGAAAACATCAAACTTCTTCATCCTGTCATGTGATGAAAGATGAGGACCTAAATGCACAGGAGGGTGAGACTGGCAACACTGAAGGAAAAAATTAAACTCTAAGACTAAATTATAAGAAGAACTAAAGGTGCCAGAAAATACTCAAGAATAAATTAGATCAATAAACAAAAGTACAAACACGAACAAACAAAGAATTACACCTCTAAAAACTCAGAAACACAAAGTCAGACCCGGGATCATGACACATCCATGTTTGATGTTTTGATGGAACAAATTGAAATTACAAGCTCACTAATATGTAGCTCCACTAACTTTCAGTTTTGTTGTGATATTTTTTTTTTAATTCATTTACATGAAATACTTTCACTTTTTTTTTCATTTCTTTTTATTTCTTAATTACAGGACATGGAGTGAAGATCACTGTAACAGCAAACAGCACAACCATACCAGCAGGGGGCAGTGTGACACTGACCTGTGATGTGAAACACTCTGCTGACTTAAAATATGAGTGGGTCAGAGAAACCTCATCTGCAGTGAAGTCCACAGAAGCTGTTGGATCAGATAAAGTGATCAGGATCTCTAAAGGAGGAAAATACCAATGCAGAGGATGGAGAACATACCCAACTTCACTCATAGCACAAAGTGATCCAGTCATCATTCAGGAAACTGGTGAGTTTAAACATTTAATCTGAAAGTAATTATGGACCTGTCAAGCATCTAATAAGGGCTAATGAAACTGTTATAATTTTATGATGTAATAATAATAATAATAATAATAACAATAATAATAATCAGTTAGAAAATAAATGTATGGCTCAGTCATTCCTAAGCATGTTTTTATGTCACTAAAAAAACATTTAATATTATATTTATTTGTATTTGAAAATCATAACTGAACAATGAGTGGGACAGACTTTGTGACTTGTCCTTACAACAGAAAGGTAACAATGAAGGCTGGGAGATGCAGGCTTCACCAGAAGTCTGCATTTAATTTTGTTTATACATGTTTAAATGGTAAAAACTGAGACTTAGACATTCTTCTCTGTGGGAGTCTGACCGCCCAGAGCGAGTGAACAGAAATTCTCACCTGCTCGACTTTCAGTGACCTGGAGCTCCTCCTCTGTGCAAATCAAAGCTATAATATCGGATGATGCACGCATGCAGCGTCCAAACACCTCCCATTGTGGCTCTGTAGACATACGTGTGACCTAGAAGCACGGCTACAGTCATCGACATCATCATGACCTGTGAAGCATTAATTACACATGAAATGTGTGAACCATCAATGCTCCTAACTTTTTAAAGATGATCTTTTCTGGCCTTTTAGCTTTTATTGGATAGAGACAATGTAGATAGACAGGAAAGCCGAGTGAGAGAATAGAAATGAAGAAAGGGGTGCGTGCTGGGACTCGAACCTGGCCAGACTGCTCACCTACTGAGCTGAACTGGTACCAATGTTTTTGAATTATTAATGATATAATGGTTCTGGAATAAAAATACAAACAGAGTTTTGTTATGTTTGTGTTCAAAAAAAGTGTTCAAAATTGACCCAAACATTCAATTTGTGACATCCTCAGTCCTCCAGACTCCTCTCTCCCAGCCGATCCACAAACCACACGTGCACACACAGCTCAACATTATTTTATATGTAGATGGAAATAACAGTGAATGATGTTTTTGATGAGGCAGTGTTTGCTCACTTTTCCTTTTTACTGGAAACCACTCCATCCTCTTTTATATATTTGAATCACAGGATAAATGTTTGAAATGACTTCAGCTGTTTTAAAATTATTGATCTGAACAGAAAAGTGAACATAAAACATTTGTTCCAGATTTCTGCATCTGTTTTTATTCTGTTAGGATTTCAAACTGCAAACTTCTCACTCTGGTTAATCAACCTTTTCTTAGAAAATATTTTTCTTTTCCATCATCCAGCAGGACGAGTTTCAGCTACAGAAATTATGAAAATGTTAATTCATTCCTTTTGTGTCCTAATTGAGGAATTTTGCTGTGGAAAGTTTCCAACAGGACTGATGTGACGCTGCAGCACAGCTGGTCTCAGATATTCACTGGTGAGACAATCACTCTCAGATGTGAGATTCAGGGAGGTGAAGGAAAGGTGTGGAAATATGAATGGACAGCACCCAACACAAACAGCCCTCCAACATCCAGTGAATACAGGATCAGCAGAGTTTCAGTGTCCCACAGTGGAGTCTACAGATGTCGGGGTAGCAGTGACTATCTCTTAACAGGATGGAGTGATGCCTTCAGACTGACAGTTTCATGTGAGTTGGTTTATGATTCAAACTGAAGTTTCCTGTTTTCTGTGTTAAACTCAACATCACGAAACAATTCAGACCCTCCAAGAAACTCACTGTGCAAACAGACACACAGCTGAGTGCACTGTGACTCTACAATGATTCATTTAAAAGGGAATGTAAAGAGAGGAAACTTTTAAGAAAAAAATAACAAATCAGGTGCGTCTGTTGTGTAGTTTTGAGCTAAGGCAGATTGCCTGTGTGAGATTATAACCTTGTGTTTGGTGCCAGTCAGAGTCAGAGCCACACTGAGAGCAGAAAGTACAATCACAGCAGTGATACCAGCAGTTCTTCAGTCTGTTTGTCTTTCAGTGAGGTCACATTAAAACCACCAGGACACAGTTTATGAAATTTGGGGGATCAAGGCCAAAGAAAGAAGCCATTTCATTTCACTGTGTGTAGCCGGTCTGGCCTCACACTGTTGCTGCAAACTGTGTTGTGTCAACGAGGAGATGTCTAGAGAGTCTAGAGAATCAGTGTCAGGAATGTGATCCAAGGAGGGGAGACTAGGTGGGATTATGAATGTGAAACAATCATTTTCAGCAAATCTCCAAATCAACATAAATTCACAATTAGTTCTGTAACAACTCTACAAGTAACACAACAAGTAGTGTAGAACAGGAGTCACAACATCAAACCACAGAGCAGAGTCATGCTGATAGTTTCTGACAGGAAACAGAAAATCTCAATGTAAACATCAGTTTTTGTTTCTTTATATTAAGATTTCAGATCCAAAATCTGACATTTTCTAGTTTCAGGTTTTGGACGTGAAAGAAGTTCATTTATCGTTCCGTTCATCATCGGACTTGTTAGTGGAATTATTGTCGTGCTGCTGCTGATGTGTTGCTATAAACAGATAAAGGGTGAGAGACTTTCTGTTTGAAAATTTACAAGAAAAATATTTATTTTAATGCTGTGACACTTTTAAACAAACTGATATAATAATCTTTGTGCTTTTTACAGAACCCTGTTGTAACAGGTTGGTGCAGCAGTTTAGTTTCATTTATATAACTTCAAATGAAACTAACTTTGAATTATTCCTCATTAAATTTTCATTATTTGTTTCAGTCTCACTCAGTCTCAGAGCACCAATCAAAGCCCTGCTTCACAACAAACAGCCAACCAGAATGAAGCTCAGGTGTACTCCTCTCTTCTTCATGGTGAGACCAGAAATTATTACTTTTCTCTTTAATACAGTTTTCAACACTCAGTTTTCCAGCAAACAGTGACAAAAACAAAAAGAAATAATATTTTTCTTCTTTCTTTCTTATTTTCAATGACTTGTAGGTGATCTTTCAGTCTATGAATCAATCAGAGGCTCTGGAAACACTGGAAGTGGTACAAACAGTATAAACTTTGATAATAGCAGAGCTGTAAGAAATGTAAATATTTATTCTGACTGATCAAACTTCATTATTTCAGCAGATGAATGCAACAACGTCACATCTGGATTTCAACTTGAAGGTCTTGATAAGAGGAGTGAGTACAAGAAACATGAAATGTAATAATTGGTCGAATGTTTTTGTAACTTGTGTCATTTTAGAGGAAGACAATCTCCATGTTATTAAACACAATAATCCATCATCACTACAGGCAGACATGATGGCACAGAGGAGAGCTCTGACTACAATAATGTGAATCCTGAATCAGCCTCAGGTACAAATGTGAACTCTACACACACTGAATCATTAGTAATCAGATTACATGTGCAGTAAAATGTGTGACATCATTGCTAAAGTTTGTGGAGCTGATGAGCTGAATCACTTTTTATACGATTGGCTTTAGTTGTGTTCTGCTGCTGTTGTGATGTCTGAATAAAATAGATGAGATCAGTTCTGTGTGATTAAAGCATGAACGTGTCAGAAAGCATCATCACATCTTTGGCAACATTATTTCTTTGTTTTTCACTTTTGAAGTCGTATTTGTTCTGATTTTGTTTCAGGTCCATAAAAAGATTATTTCAACAAAACTCAAGACTCACGAACAACATGAGCAACGTCAGTGTAAACAATGACATGCTCTTGGTTTAATATCAACACTGGAAGACTGATTATATGGTTCATCTTTGTATTAAAATCCTATTGTGTTTATTTCTGTTGTAATAAGTGGAGGGTGGATGGTGTGGGACATTGTTTCCATCAAGACACAATTTCATGATTTGGTTCTGTGAGTTTGTTTCAGTCTCTTTGTTTTATTTCTATAAGATGTTCACTCACTTCCTGCTGAATTTTACATGTTATCTTTAAAGTGTAAGAATAGATTATTTTAGTATTAGGGATTTAGTTGTATTAACGATAGTAAAGCATTATATCCGTTATTCATTTAAGTAGGCCATAGGTCAAGCTGCTAAACACTCACACATAGAGCAGACACACAGAATTGGGAGAATAAGTCAGAGGTGTATGTGAGAAGCAGAGGCGACAGAAAGGAGAACACAGTGTGCGAAGAAATGGGCAGCAAGGACACGAGAAAGGGAGACAGCAGATAGAGAGACATTAGCAGGCGCCTAGTTTTGAGAAGACAAAGGTTGTTGACCTCTGTGTGCTGTTGGGACTGCCCCAGCAGATTTTGATGATTGATGCTGAACTGTGAAAATCCCCATGTACATGTAATAAAATTAGTTGATTATTTGTTCTGAGAAAAAACAGGGATGAAATATTACACTGTCTTATGATGCATTATACTGCTGATTTATAAGAAAACAAAAACTTATTGTCAATGTTCAGATTTTACAATGTTATTCATGTCATCACTGAGGCCATGACAGAGAACATTTTGTGTGTGATCAAATTGTTTTCTGTAGGTGATGTTTGTGTCTTTTATGCTGTTTACAGTTTGATGTGTGTAAAATAATTGTGGTGCTTTTAAAAATAATCAAATAATATCACGACAAAACGTCTTTGTTCTTCTGAGTGACCCGTGATGCTTATATGTGGATAAAAATGTCTTTTCTAACTGTCTGCTATATCCTGTTTATTAATCAGCTGAAAATGACTCATGATTTCTGCCTGAGCCCCCAGAAAAGAGGAAAAGCAGCCTGTGGTTGAAGAGAAAAAGTAAATGACTTGTTTTAGCAAACAGGCAACAAGAAATGCAGACAATAACAGCACAGTGTTGTTCTCTTGACAGCTACATGCTGATATTGTCAGATATAAATATAAAGTATTTCCTTAGTTGAAGGGATACAAAAGTGTCAGGTGTGCCCCTGTAGCACTGCGCTTGTTCTCTGTGTGGACTGCACATTTTATATGATCTACCTGTACTAGGAAAAATACCACACTGTGAGAACTGATGAAAACTCTTATTTAGAAAAATGTCAGACAAAAATACAGTGCTGAACGGTACAGACAGAAAACAGCAGATATCATTGTTCAAAGGTCCTTTAAAAGACCCTTTACCAGGTATCATAATCTTGTCTGTAAAAGTGTCAGAAATCATACTGTAAGTGACAGCTTTTTCGAGACTGATGAAAATGTCCGGGTTTTTCTATAGGCCTACAGGTGTGACATCACACATATGGGTCATATGTGTGATGTCACACGCCGAGCTGCTGCTTTGTGAGTGGTTGTTCTGCCTCACAGATGGAACAGATGATCTTTAAAAGATGCCAAAGCGCAAGTGCAGCGTTTCAGACGAACTGCAAAAGAAATTTCCCTCGTACCATCGTGGTACTGGTAATTTTTCTTATACAGATAAGGCCTTCTTTCTGTACCATTTTCTTTTAATTCCAGAGGTTTTTAAGTTATTTTTTGTTTTGCACTTCTTGCCTAAAAGCCTATATCACATTTTTTATTTCACCATTCATTAATCGCACAGAGAAGGCATCGTTTAAATATGTTAAAATTTTCTTTAAACAAACAGTATTAAGAAAATTCTTCATGACTGGGCGAAGTGTTATCATTTTTGGAAATCAAACTATGCTTACACTATTGTGATTGTTCCGTAATACACCAAATATCCCTGTAAATCTCAGCTTCTCTTCTTTTCTAAACCACATTCTCCGCTGGTGGGCCCATGGTAAATAAGGGTAAGTGTCAGTGTGGACATACAGATATAGTTCCTCTCCCATATTTCTCATGTCAGACTCTGAACACAGCTTCCAAGTACAATCACTGGACTGTGTTTACAGCTGGTGGCCAATAGAGGGAGACATAATCCATTTATAATTTATTGTATCTGTCATGGTCTCCCAGTCCTCCTGGTCAACCAACACGTTCTTTTTCCTTACGAGTGTAATGAACTCGATACTTTTCTTTCTGTTTCTTTCCTGTACGCACTGCTGCAGTTCCATCTAAGAAGCAACCTGGCTGTCTTAAAGGTCATGAAAATTCATTCAGAATTAGCAACACTGATGATGGTAATTATTAAAAAGTATTGGTACTGGTATCAGTATCAGCGATATAGGCCTGGTCTTTACTTGGTATTAGATTGATACCAAAGCTTGCAGTATTGCACACGACTAATAAGTAGTGATATTAAATTCATTAAACTGATATTATTTCAGCACCATGGACAGCACACAAGGATTTCACTGCATGAGCTGTGCTCTCTAACACGTGACTGTTTGTAGTGGTGGACAAATTTAGCTGCATGCACACATAGCTCTCTCTGTGATAGGTTAATAATTTTAATTAACAAATATATGTATATTGATTATTGGCTGAAAGTGATTAAAATTTTTAATATTGTGACACAGTGGGTCCGCACTCTGGAAGGGAGGGGAACATCCGAAGAGGCATACACCTGCTGAATGGCCTCCACAACCCTGTGGGACAATCGAGACTTAGACAAGGGTCTGACCAGAATTCCATAGTGGAAGCTCACAAACGGCTGGTCTGACTTCCTGAACGGCCGGATAAGCAAGAAGTTCTGTGCCAAAGCTCAGAGATGGCACAGGGCAACCTGGCTCCCAGCTGCCTCCTTGTGCAGGTCCCCTGTGAGGAATATTCATAACTCAACTGACTTGGACAGGTGAAATTCAGATGGGGTCGTCAGCAGCAACCCAGAGTAAGGCCGGAGGATAACCCCTGTGTCACCTTCATCATTGCCTTTGGACCGACAGAGTGTGCAGCTCACAAAGAATCATGTTAACTGTGGTCTGGTGGGGGTCCAGCTGGTGGGCCGCACACCAGGAGGCAAACAGCCCCCGAAGGAAGCAGTAGGCAGTCCTGGTGGATGGCACACGAAACTCCTGCAGCATTCTCACTTTTAGATCAGGCCAGGCATAGAGCCTCTCCCTCTCAGGGTACAGGCTGTCACCCTGAGCCCTACTGGGAAAAGATGGAACAGTGACCCCCTCACCTGGGACAAGAGGTCCCTCAGAACAGGGAGCTCCGGGGGTGTCCTGGCCATGAGTGGCAGGATAGCTGAAAACTAGCATGTGTGGCCAAGGAGGGGTCACCAGGATCAACTCCTCGGTCTGGACCTGGTGAAGTAATAACTGGAGGAGTGGTATGGAGGGAAGGCACAGAGAAGAGCCTGTGGTGAGGAGTGCACCAAGTTGTCTGCAGGGAGAAGAACAGATGGCAATGTGTCGATTCTCTGGGGGAAAAAAACTTCTGCCCCTCTGAAGCGACTCCAGATCTGGTGGACCACCTCTGGATGGAGTCTCCACTCCTCTTGGATCGGGCTCCCCCTCAACATATTGTAATGTCCACTGTCACGTTCAATGGTCCTGGCACATAAACTGCTTTCAGTGAGTAGAACGGGGTGAGCCCACTGCCACAGTCTGGTAGCTATCATGCAGAGGAGGGGAGACCCTCGGCCCCCTTACCTGTTGATGTAGGCTACTGTGACCATGCTTTCTATATTGATGATAACATGGTACCCTAACAGTCACGACAGAAACTGCTTGAGTGCCAGGATGACAGCTTGCAGCTCCAGCATATTTATGTCAGAGACGCCCAATGACTGATATAAGAGCTGTAGACTGTAGAGCCCTCAGGCTCAGGAGCTGACCCCACGAGTGAAGCCCAAATGGGTCTAGGCACACCCCGAAGGTCTGCTGTCAATTCAGGGTGAGGGACATGGAGGCTCTGATGGACTCCACAGTCATGCCCAGAAATTATGTGATGTGGGAAGGCTGCACGTGACATGAGCAGAGCTACATGGCTGCAAAACTGTCCTTTAGTGCAGCAGAAGGATATGGCCCAATGCAGTGGGAGAAACTCTCACTCACTGGGTTAACAGCCAGTCAGCCACAGAGAGGACCCACTAGCCACGTGAACACACTGACAGAGGTGTTCTGACTTTCATGCATGTTTCTCACCCAGCATGCTGGTGCTCTTGGCTTCTTGGTCTTATAGGGTGCAGATACTCTCTCAGCACAATTTACCACACTGCTGGGTGTTATCTACACTAGTGTATTCAGCTTTGCTGTAATGTTTTGATTCTGGGTCTCATCATGATGCACTTTGCTGGTGTTTTTGATTATTGATTTTGATGTTATGAAGATTAAAGGCACAACTTCACAAATCTGAATACAAACACACACACAAAGAAGAAAAAAGGAGGGTGATGATGTTTCAGATTAATATTAATTGACAGATGCCTCAGCGTGTAGACAAGACTACATATGACACGTGAGTCTAGTAGTTCCGGTCACCCTTTAATTCTTTTCTGACCCCCCTTTGTTCTTCTGAGCAGACTGTGATGACTGCATGTGTGTAAAAGACTGTTGTAGGTTTATTTTTATCTGCTGAAAATCAGACACCACAAAATTTCTGTCTGGGCCTCCAAGAAAAGAGGAAATGCAGCCTGTGGTTTCAGCCTGAAGTCTAACGTTTGTTTTATTTAAAGTCAACACAGCACAGTGGAAATGTGCAGGTATGACAATGTGTGAAAACAGGTTAAAAGTAGCTTTATTGTGGTGATGACACATGCTGGACTAAAGAATAAATAAAGCATGTGGGCATCAAGAGAAACGGTGAAAAGCTTGTTTCTCACGCTCATGTCTTTAAGAGTCTCTGCATGGACGTGCTGTAAATGTTCATTTATCTCTGAGATAAATAAAATCATCCATCACTCTCTCTGTCCACAACATCATATACAGACATGTTTTTCTTCGTACTGCAACTTCCAAACAGGTCAGTTCCTCACAGTATAACACAAAACTCCAAAGTATAATCACTGCTTTGTAACCAGCAGAGGAGCCAGTAAATCATCTAAACCTACTGATACTAATGTGTCTGTTTGGCTGCTGTTACAGAAATGGTTCCTACACCTGTGATGATGACGTCAGTGTTTGACTCCAAACTGTCTGCTGGACTCTGCAGTATCACAGAGACTTGCTGTCTTCAAGCCTCATAACATATTGATATGTACTGAAACTTTTGCACTTATGTTAACATATAAACTGCAAATAACATAAAAACATGAAGTAACATCTTAATGTATTTTTCCTTTCCCACAGAAAAGTGGAGGGAAAGAGAAACACACCTGCTGTTAAACAATCTAAAACACTTCGATATCGACATGTTTGTGAGTGTGTGTAGATGATACTGCAACAAACCTTAATCAAAGGTTATCTTTGTAAGAAAGTGTTTGACAGAATAAGGATAGATGCTGTGTTTGCAGGCTTTAACTATTATTAATATTATAGACTGTATATTGAGAATGAGAAGTGAGAAACTGAGGTACACCTTATGCTCATATGGAGGGATTAGCCAATCACAAAGTTACCACACCTTAAAGCATTCACTGCTGTGTTGTCCTTTTGGACTCTAATATGGGCGGAGCCTATAGTAGCTTTCATAGTGTGAAAGATGAGGTCCAACTAGACAGGTTATGGAGAGACAGACAACCATTCATGTTCACATTCACACCTGCAGGCAATCACCTGAATCACCAGTTAACATAATAATATATGACTTTGGAGAGAACCCAGACAGGTGGAGGGAGAACATGCAAACTTCACACAAACAGCCCAGCTGGTGGATTCTAACAGGAAACTTTCTTGCTGTGAGGCAACAGTATGAACTACTGTATCTATGTGCCACCTTTCTATTTCTGGTTTAATGTCTGTGTAGGTTCTCAGTCATACAGCTCATGGTGGTCTAAGAAATTTGGAAGGAAAGTGACTAAACTTCTTTACATTTCTGGAAGACGTGTCACCTCTCATCTAAGAGGCTCTTTGGCTTCTAAAAATAAAACAGTAAAGAGTCTCAGGTATTTTAACCTCAGTGAGGGTTTTACTTTAAGTGGGTCAAAGACCCACAATTAATCATGACATCACATGAGCCAAGCTGTGAAAAAAGGTGTGGGTCATTATAGACCTATAAGTTTTTGGAGTTAAAAAACACATTCATGAATCAAACCTAATCAGTGCTCTGTGTTTGGCTTATTTAGTGATTCAAAAATACAAAAGAGTGGCAGCACAAATAAAAGTTTACAGTTTGACTGTTGTTTTAGGTTCAGTGTTGCCATCTTGGATTGCTAACTCACAGTCTGTGTGTCTGCTCAGACTTTCCAAGCGGTAAATGTGAGTTGTGTTCCACAAAAAACCTTTCGACTGGTAACTCAGAATTTCCAACTTCTGTCTTATTCAAAAATTATCACCAGAGATTTGGGGTAAGAACACTGTGAGACCTTTCCTCCCCCCATCATGTGACCTACTGAGGTCACCTGAGGAAAGTACCATGGAGGGGTTGTGGCACAAGGAAGGGATCTCAAAACTACATTGTAGGTGACTGACAGCTGATGCCATAAGGCTCCACCTCTGGTCATTCACAGTGGACATAGATGTACTTTTTCACTCCTCTTTCAAACCGTCAGTATTTTCTGTTCAAAATGTGAACACTGGCACATTCGTATGAGTGATATTTGATATGATATTGGAAGCAGATGAAACCAAATAAATATTTGGAGATCATTGTCTGTGCATAATCCTGGAGAGTGAGTGAGTGTGGTGGCCAGAAACTGAGAACAACACATTTTGGGAAAACAGCATTCATGTATGGCACAATAAATGTCTGTGGATGTTCAGAAACATTTGCTGATAAGATGACTCGAGATAAAATATTTCAGCTTTATGATGACCACACAGCACACTGCACAAATCACATAAAAGAATAAAAATAAATAATAATAAAACATGACTATGAGCTGGTAAATATGTCACCTGACCTGAAACAACAGAAGGTAAGAAGCAAACACAAGAAGCAAGCCTGCATGTTTGCAGTGGACAGGAAATGTGAACACGTCACACAACTGCTGTGGTCAAAGCTACAGGAGCTGTTTGAGGTTTGTATAAAAGGAAAGGAAGCACAGAGAGGCCACAGTCAGAAGAAACACTCTGGTCTTATCTGTATTAAATGCAGCTTCTCTTTTTATTATTGATGTAAAGTCAAAGTGTTTGAGATCAGCTGAGGATCAGAGTGCAGCAGGGCTGGATGTGAGGATGGGGCACTCTTTGCTCTGCATGACGGGGTTATTGTGTAAGTACATTTGTGACATTGTTTGAATGGCACTGATTAATGAAAGTGTTTCTCATGTGTGAGAATTAGAGTGTATCACTGGTTTGAAGTGTTTATGTGAGAGTTTGAACAAAGCATATTTGTGATGTTTATGAAAGTTACAGACAAATGTTGGCTGGTTCCTTGGTTCAGTTTAGTCTGGAGTATCGTGCTGGATACATCGCTGCTTGTTGCACTTGACTCATTGCTGTGTACAAGTTCATATATTAATAGTGTTTTATGCACAGAAATATTTTGATGAACAGTAACTGTGTCATGTGAAAACTTATCTTTAAAAAACACTTTTGTTCATTTTGATTTTGATTTTCTGTCAGTTTGATCCTGATGGTGTTTAATCTTTACTTTAGTGCTCGGTTCTCTCTTCTACATTAATGCTGAAGGTGAGAAATGGTTCATTTTCCTTGCTTCATATTTATCAAATATGAATAATTTTGCTCTGATATTTTCATGCACTGTTTTAAATCGCACCCTGTCTCTCTGTTTGTGCATCGTTTTATTTAAGATTTAAATCAGTTTATTAATGGTTAAATCCTGCAGTTTCAATTTGTCTGATTACAAATTTGAATTTCTATCAGATTTTTTCTTGTTTTAATGTTTTTTTAAACACACAGGAAGTAACAAGGTCATACTGACAGTTCAGATCTGTGCAGTCACTCTGTGGTTTTACTCAGAATATTAATTAACTGCTTTAATTTGTTTCATAAAAACACATCTTATTATTTTCAAGTCCAAATGTCACCAGGATGCAGTAAATCTTTTGACTCTTAACAGCAGCAATAAAAATCAGTTCAGCTTCAAAATGACTTGATGCTTCCATCAATCTCTAACTTGATGTGTTTATGTGAACAGTTCCCAATAAGCCCACCGTGATCCTCCAACCATCCTGGCCTCAGATACACAGCAGTGAGACAGTCACTGTCAGATGTGAAGGAACACAGTCGCTGTTTGTATGGACAGAAGCCACATTTATCAGACCTCGAACATCTGAATACAGAATCAGCAGAGCTACTGAGTCTGACAGTGGAGAATACATCTGCTGCACCGTGAGTCTTTCAGTCTGCAGTGACATCATCACACTGACTGTATCATGTAAGTTGGACACATTTCATTGAGTCATATTGTTCTTTGTTTTAGTTTAGTAACAAAATCAGAGAAAATTGTAACAAACATTAAACACAGATGTGATGATCTCAGTTTCTTCAGTACCTGCACATGTGTAGTTTCCACCACTGCAGCTCAGAATTATGACACAATTATTTTGTTTTTATAATTTATTTGAAGTTGTGGATCAAACATGATCAATAAATACAGAATGAGCAGAGCTGCTGTCTGACGATGGAAATACAGATGCTGAAAAAAGAAAAGGCTGATCATCAACAGAGAAGAGTTCTGTTATCACATCACAGCCCTGGTTGGGGTCGGGGATAGCATACAGTATGAAAAACATCTGTGTGAATTATGAATGATAAATGCTGCTGACTGTGCACTGGTTATGCATCTTTATGCATATATATTTATGTGATCATGATCCTTAAAACAAACATTTAAATAAAAAACAGATTAAAAAATCTGATAATAAGAGCGACCACAATCAACTGGCCTCAGATCAGCTAACAGTGTATAGTTCACCTGTCTCTGCATTTAGGAGTACAGTTTGGTGACAGAGCATAAAAACAGTCTCACCTGATTCTTGATTTACTCTGATAAAGTTTTCATCATGTTATATACATCCAGTGTTAGCTCCTGGCTCTCTAGCTGGCTAACAGTTAGCTGAGATACCTGTGCTGTCCTCATGTGTGCTGCTGCCAGTTGTTGATTCTCATCAAATTTGCTTTGAAGACACTTTTTTGTTCTTGTGCTGTTGGTGCCTGTTTGCATCAAGTGTGATGATCACACTGAGATCAGGGACCGACCTACCTGAGAAACCTGAGATCTATTATTGAATTCCATCCATCTTCTCAACCCATCATCCAGGGTCGTGACCTATTAAGCACTTACTGAATTAAAAAAATACATAAATTGTAAATTAATAAAAATAAATTGGATTTTTTTAAATTACTATTGAGTTTTTATGTTGAAATCTTTATTTGTTATATAACAAAGTTTTTCCTGAAGTAAGTGACAGTCTGATGTTTGTCTTTCCTGTAACATCAACAGCAAGTAAACCCAGAGCCACACTGACAGCACAAAGTTCAGTCATACCAGCAGGGGGCAGTGTGACACTGAGCTGCTCTGTGGAGGGCTCTGCTGGCTGGAAGTTTGACTGGTTCAGACGTGATTCAGAGTTTTCTGGAGGTCAGAAAATAGGAGCTGGAACATCAGAGCACACGATCAGTATTTCAGAAGGAGGCATCTATTACTGCAGAGGAGGGAGAGGAGATCCAGTTTTCTCCACAGAGGACAGTGCTGCAGTTACAATTCAGAAACAAGGTGAATGTTTATAGTTTTTTTCTGAAATGCAACAAATTCATGTTTAAATTAAAGTAAGACTTAATATATTTAAATGTATTTTTGCTCCCACATGATTTGTTTCTGTTTATTTGTTTGTTGAACAGTTTGGGCTGCTGTGAAACTGCAGCACAGCTGGTCTCAGATATTCACTGGTGACACAATCACTCTCAGATGTGAGATTCAGGGAGGTGAAGGAAAGGTGTGGAAATATGAATGGACAGCACCCAACACAAACAGCCCTCCAACATCCAGTGAATACAGGATCAGCAGAGTTTCAGTGTCCCACAGTGGAGACTACAGATGTCGGGGTAGCAGTGACTATCTCTTCACAGGATGGAGTGATGCCTTCACACTGACAGTTTCGTGTGAGTTGGACCATGATTCATGCTGACATTTAATGTTTTCATGTTTACATCTGTCTTAACAGGAAAACTCCAACAATGATCCAGCTGTCTGCAGGCAGCTCAGGACAACAGTTTTTCTCACTGTGCAAACAGAAAGGAGAGACACCATGGAGGCTCTTAAAATATCAGCAATGTAAAGAGGAATGTACAGAGATGACAGTTTGATAAGAGAATGATAAATCAGTGAAATCTTTAGTCTGTTAAACAGTCTAATGTGTCACATGCAGGGAAACTAATTAATTTTTGTGTTTGTAGATAAATTACTCTGTGAATGTTTAAAGTGTGATTAGTGCTGTAAGAAATGTATTCTTATGATGATTTAATTTTTTCAATGGTTTTGTTTCTTCAACAGCAAGTAAACCCAGAGCCACACTGACAGCACAAAGTTCAATCATACCAGCAGGGGGCAGTGTGACACTGAGCTGCTCTGTGGAGGGCTCTGCTGGCTGGAAGTTTGACTGGTTCAGACGTGATTCAGTCTCTTCTAAAGCTCAGCTCATGAGAGGAAATGAAGCAAACAGAGTTATTAGTGTCTCACAAGGAGGTCTGTACCACTGCAGAGGAGGGAGAGGAGATCCAGTTTACTACACAGAGGACAGCAGTGACGTCACAGTTACAGAAACTTGTGAGTTTTAAACTTTCTGTTATTTAAGTTTCCCATGTGTTTCATAATAATAATAATAATAATAATAGATTGCATTTATATAGCGCTTTTCAAGGAACCCAAAGCGCTTTAAAATTCCAATATTCATTCACTCTCACACACTGGTGGAGGAAAGCTACAGTCGTAGCCACAGCTGCCCTGGGGCAGACTGACAGAAGTGAGGCTGTCATATCTTGCCATCGGCCCCTATGCGGTAGGGTAAAGTGTCTTGCCCAGGGACACAACAACCAGGACAGAGAGCCCAGGGATCGAACCGGCAACCTTCCAGTTAGAGATGCGCCGCCCAACTCCCTGAGCCACGTTCATAGAAATGTAGAAATAAAATTTGTGGCATCAACTCCAGAAAAGACTAGAAAAACTGCATATTTATTGCTCATTAGCTGCTGTTAGTCTTTAAATTGTGTTTAATATTTGTGTTAAATATTTTTGGCCTCTCTTTCTAAATGCTTCCTCACATTAAACTGACTTTAAGTGGACATGAAAGACTGTGTATTAAGCCACAGAGCCATAAAAACAAGCTTTGGGTGAAAAAATGAAAAATAAAAATAAAAGTCCAACCTTGCTTTAAGAAAGTGGCCTGATGGGTCATGTATTCCGTGTATTCCGTGCCACAGGTTGAATGTAGGGGTGCAACGATACACAAAATTCACGGTTCGGTTCGATACTTTGGTGTCACGGTTTGATATTTTTTCGATACAAAAAAATGTTCATGCCTTTTTAATTTGTCATTTATTAAAATTATAAATATATATTTTAACTCAGAAGTACAGATTTAAAATTTAATGTTGCTGAAACAACAAAGTAATCCAAAAAAAAATATATATATATATCTGATTGAGGAATCACTCATCTTTGGAAAAGAGAGTTTATTACAGAGAAATGGCTCTTTCCAAAATAAAAGCTATACTATCCACTTCTTCTGGGCTATATTCTCAGCAGCATAAGGAGAATCATGTGCTAACAGCTGTCTAAATGACTCGGGTAAAGTTTGTAGCATGCGTGCTTGTTGTTTTTGTCTGCTTCCACTTGTCTTTGCACTAGGATGATGTCGGAGTAAATGTGCAGTCATATTCGTTGTGTTCCCACTAGTGCTGTCAGCGTTAATCTCGTTGAAATGACGTTAACGCCACAACACGGCAAATCTCCGTTAACGAGCCACTGCGGATCGCCCGGTGCGTGGGGCTGGATGGCCAACATGTTAACAAGCAAACTGCGCTAACGCAGTAGTTCCCACCCATGTAATTGAGCATTGCGTGGCATATCCAACATACTGTTTTACTTTAGTCCATGACGCGCTTACCTTCAGGGTCATACGTCACATGAAAACCAAAATAGTTCCACATCTGAATGAGGGTGGGGGAGGTTCAATTTGCCATGTTGCAACGAGCGCTTAACTTCTGTCTCACTAGCTTGCCCTGCGCTCAGTGAATCTGCGTTCGACTGCTCCGCCTAGACTGCACTGTCGAGCGCAGATCCACTGAGCGCAGCGCAAGCTAGCAAGACAGAAGCTAAGCTCAACACAGACAGCATCGTCAGAAGGAAAGTTGATAAAATAAATTAAAAATTTTGTATTGTTCGATACATATGCGTACCGAACCGAAAGCACTGTATCGAACGGTTCAATATCGATACGAGTATCGTTGCACCCCTAGTTGAATGTTGTGGTGAAGACAGGGACCGCCTCTCTCTGCGTATGTGCGAAGCAGCGAGTGAGAGTAACATCTGCAGGAGGAAGTTTACAGAGTGAGAAAAAGAAAAGTGTGTTTATAGCAGCAGCTACTGCAGCCAGAGAGAGTCTGACAGGCCCAGCTGTGAGCCACATGTTAGTATCCAGCTGTTCACTGTGTTCACCGCCTCCAGAGGAAGAAAGTGTGCTGCTGTAACCTTCCCACGCCTCTGCACTTTGCCATAAGTTGACCCAGAGCAGAAAGCTAGTTAGCAGCTACGAGCCAAACTCAGAACACTGAGCATCAGCCAGAGGTCTCCGTGGGTCAGAGCCGTGGATCTGGAGAGAAACCTGCCGTTCTGACACTCACGTCAACACGACAAAGTCTGCTTTCCACAAGGAAACAAATATCTCTTGAAAGTGTTACAAATGTGCACGACATGATCAACAAGCAATGATTTGTACACATTTGTTTCACACCGGGACTTGAAAGCAGCTCACATTTGTGGATCTGTGTGAAGCTGGCAGTTAAATTAGACTCAAAACCCCACGTGGGCACGAGACGTGATCTGTGCGTGTCAGGTGATTCGTCCACATGTATTTAAGGTGTTGTGAGCTGTGTATTATCACCAGATATGCTGTTATTGTGCAATAAATATCTTTATGTTTTCGACCCTGAGCTGATGTATTTTATACTCAGGGCTGCCCGTGGCTGCATGAAAACAACAGAAGATGATTGCTCATTGAAACGGACTGAAGACATAATTATATACAAATAGTTTTCATGATTATTCTTCTTATTTTACAATTATTGGACCACAGCTACATTTTATTTACTTATTCTGAACTCAAACAGACCTGCAGAATGATGCTTTATTTAAAGTAGGCCTGCACAGGCCTGTGCTGTTTTTCTCCTCTTTAAAGTTTTTGTTAAAAAGTTCTTAAAAGGTAAAAAAGCTCTTCTTCTTATTAAGACATCTTGTATTGTATTAAGTATATTTATTATCATCTCTGAATTATGGACGATGAATTTTAAAGAAAGAAATCTGAAAAACAATCCAGACGTTAAAATTTGTGCCTCAATGATCAGCAGTTACTCAGGTTTGTGTCGACACATTTGTACAATAGTTTGTGTGAACTGGAGACCTGAAAAGTTGCACACAAATCACTGCACACATCTGTAAATCTTACTTTCTGCTTGTGAATCATATTATACACAGTTGTACCACTTTCAAGGTAAATTTGTTGCCATAAAAACAAGGATATACTGTCCACCTTCACTCCCTGTCTCTGTAGCAGTAAGTGGTTCTTCAAAGGGAAAATGCAGCTGTTAGCTGTAATGTTAGGATTTGTAGATCACTTTATAAATGTGGAGTGTGTGGAGAACAGGCTGTGTGAGTCAGATACACCGGTGGGCCACCACACACGTGTACCACACGGTAAATAAATGTAAACACTGATTTTTAAATCCAACTTCAGTTACAGTCAAAATGTCACCAGGATGCAGTAAATCTTTCTCCTCTGAACAACAGCAAAAAGAAAATCAGGCTTCAAAATGACTTCATGTTTCTATTTGTGTCTAACTGGATATTTTTCTGTGAACAGTTCCCAGTAAGCCCACTGTGACCCTGCAGCCATCCTTGACTCAGATATACAGCGGTGAGACAGTCACTGTCAGATGTGAGATTCAGGGAGGTGAAGGAGCTCAGTGGACGTATGAATGGAGAGCAGCCAAGTTAAACACACCTCCAACATCCAATGAATACAGAATCATCAGAGCTACTGAGTCTGACAGTGGAGGATACAGCTGCCGGGGCAGGAGGGACTATTTCTTCTCAGAGTGGAGTGATATCATCACACTGACTGTATCATGTAAGATCTTTCATCCAGATTATTTCAAATTACTTATTGTGTTAATCTAACCTTTAATTGGGACAATCAGTCGTCTGCTTATTAAATAAAATCACAAATCGGATGTTAATTATTTTTTATTCTAGTAGACTTTCAAACATGATAACAGACAGTTTTTGTTTATATTTCAAAACTGATCATTTAACCATTTGTGGACAGGCTGCAGTCTTCAGTGTCCACGAACAGCATGTTTAACTGTCTGACTGGATACTTTGTAGCATCGTGAGCTCAGAACATTCCTTCCGCTAACAATTAGCAAAGCTAGCTGGCCAGCAACAGCAAGCAAAGCATCAACACTGATCATTTTATTAAGGATGAAAGAATTTAGACCATTTTTAACTCTCAGTGATGCCACATGTGTTCTTTTGAATTTGGGACCTGAAGCTGAGTTTTAATCCAGATTACTGAGGATTCTGACTGTGGTAGCCGTGATGCTCCGACAATCCATCAAGCGGTGTAGCTTTTACCAAAGTTGTACTAAAACATTTTTTGACTGATGAGCACCACGTACCACATAAAACCGGTTCGAGGTCAGTAAGCACAACTACAATTCATAAATAAAGCGCACCGGATTATAAAGTGCACTGTCGATTTTTGAGAAAATTAAAGAATTTTAAGTGTGCCTTACAGTCCAAAAAATTCCATACTTGGAGACAGAAAAACAAGGTATTTTAAAACTTTACTTACAGTGTAGAGCACTAACATTGCTGCTTGTGAGTTGAAATTCATGCTGGGATACCTGGCTGCCCCACGTCCACAGTACCATCAGTTCATAGCAGCGATTTTCTAATATCGATCTGTCCTGACTTACTGTGCACGGTAATCAGTCAGATGTTAGACAAGAGGCAGCGCTAAACGAGATCCTCCAAAACTGACATTTGGACTCCATCTTTTTTTTTTAGTTGAATAAAACTCAACACACTCCCATGTGGTCTCATTTTATTGGAGGCTTTATTGGAGTCTGTCAGCCTCTCTGATTTTTTCGTTTTTCTATGTCGATCAGTTGTTTACATCATTGGAAATTAAATTATAGGATTATAGAAAACTACCTAAACTTGAACCATGTCAGTGATGACTGATGGTCACGGTGCTCTCACAATAACAGACACCATTCAGTTTAGTGTCACTTTTGACTGTTATTAAAGGAAAATGCAGAGAGCACACAAAACATCTAAAAGTAATTTGTTTGTGTAGCATTCGTCTTTGAATAGTGAAGCTGTAGGCAAGGCAAGGCAAATTTATTTGTATAGCACAATTCAACAACAAGGTGATTCAAAGTGCTTTACAGAGACATTAGAAACAAAAACAAATAAAAAGCATGATTTAAAATTGATTAAAACAAGCAAACAAACAAACTAACTAAACACACACATTTCACACCTGTTCGCGCGATCTGAACCCTTATCGTAAGGGGAGCTACCAGTCCTACTGTGGACGAGCTACTTTCTATTTTAAATTCCCTGAATTTAAAATACTCTCTAGACCCAGTCTAGACCCAGCTGGGGAGCTACCCAGAGCTCTAAACCCACTTAACAAACAAACAAACAAACAAACAAAACAGTATATAAAATCAAAACAGATAAAATCAGAACAGTAGATAAAATCAGTTTTGAAATTTAAGCTTAACAAACAAACAAAACGTATATAAAATCAAAACAGATAAAATCAGAACAGTAGATAAAATCAGTAGTTAAATGTAAGTTTTGAAATTTAAGCTTAAAAGTGTGGATTTGGTGCTTTATTCAAATGCAGCTGAGAATAGGTGAGTCTTCAACCTGGATTTAAATAAACTGAGTGTTTCAGCTGATCTGGGAGTTTGTTCTAGATATAAGGAGCATAAAAGCTGAATGCAGCTTCTCCATGTCTGGTTCTGACTCTGGGAACTGATAAAAGACCGGATCCAGATGACCTGAGGGATCTGGAAGGTTCATACTGGGTCAGGAGGTCATTGATGTATTTTGGTCCTAAACCATTCAGAGCTTTATAGACCAGCATCAGAACTTTAAAGTCTACCCTCTGACAGGCAGCCAGTGTAAGGACCTCAGAGCTGGACTGATGTGGTCCACTTTTTTGGTCTTAGTGAGGACTCGAGCAGCTCGAGAGTTCTGAATGAGCTGTAGTTGTCTGACTGATTTTTTAGGTAGACCTGTAAAGATGCTGTTACAGTAATCAAGCCTACTAAAGATGAACGCATGGACTAGTTTTTCCAGGTCCTGTTGGGACATCAGATCTTTTATCCTTGAAATATTCTTGAGGTGATAGTAAGCTGATTTTGTTATTGTCTTAATGTGTTTTTCTAAGTTTAGGTCTGCATCCATCACTACACCCAAATTTCTCGCCTGGTTTGTGGTTTTTAGATGTATAGATTGAAGTTCTCTGGTGACCTGTAATCGTTTTTCTTTGGCGCCAAAGACTATTACTTCAGTTTTGTTTTTGTTTAGTTGGAGAAAATTGTGGCACAACCAGTCATTAATTTCTTCAATGCATTTACCAAGAGCCTGTACAGGGCCTCGGTCTCCTGGTGACATTGTGATATATATTTGTGTGTCATCTGCATAGCTATGATAGTTTATTTTGTTGTTCTTTATAATCTTTGCCAGTGGGAGCATGTAGATGTTAAACAGAGGGGGTCCCAAGATGGAACCTTGGGGAACTCCACATGTGATACTTGTCTGCTCGGATGTGAAGTTACCTATTGATACAAAGTATTTCCTGTTTTCGACGTATGTTTTGAACCAGTTTAGTACAGTTCCTGAAAGACCTGCCCAGTTCTCCAGTCGTTTGAGTAATATGTTGTCGTCAACTGTATCAAATGCTGCACTGAGATCCAGTAAAACTAGAACTGACATTTTTCCACTGTCTGTATTCAGACATATGTCATTAAACACTTTGGTCAGAGCGGTTTCAGTGCTGTGGTTCTGTCTAAAACCTGACTGGAAGGCATCGTAGCAATTATTCTGTTTTAAGAAGTAACTGAGCTGTTGAGAAACTGCTTTTTCAATGATCTTACTTAAAAACAGGAGATTTGAGATCGGCCTGTAGTTTTTCATTTGTGTCTTGTCAAGATTGTCCTTTTTCAGTATAGGTTTGATTACAGCAGTTTTTAGTGGTTCTGGAAACACACCTGACATTAAGGAAAAGTTGACGATCTGTAACAGGTCTGACTCTAAAGTCTTTGAGACCTTTTTGAAAAAACGTGTTGGCAGGACATCTAAACAGCAAGAGGAGGAGTTCAGTTGACCTAAGATGTCCTCCAGGTCTTTGCTGTTAATCGGGTGAAACTGTTTGATGGTGTTTAAACAGCTTTTTGGTGGACACAGTACATATCCTGGATCTGCTGTTGATGTACCAACTGCTTGTCTAATCTTTTGGATTTTGTCTGTGAAGAATTTGGCAAAGTCATTGCAGGCCATGGTCGAATGAAGTTCAGCTGCCACTGGCACAGGAGGGTTTGTTAGCCTGTCAACTGTAGAAAATAAGACCCGAGCATTATGGCTGTTTTTAGTGATGATGTCAGAGAAGTAGGACCTTCTTGCACTCCTCAGTTGTAAATTATAATTGTGAAGTTTCTCTTTATAGATGTCATAATGAACCTGGAGGTTTGTTTTTCTCCATCTGCGCTCAGCTTTCCTACACTCTCTTTTTTCATTTTTCACTAGTGTGGAGTTTCTCCATGGAGACTTTTTCCTTCCAGAGATAACCTTCACCTTAATGGGGGCAATAGTATCCATTACATTTAACATGTTAGCATTGAAGCTATTGACGAGCTCATTGACTGAACCTTTGGACAGGTCAGGGGTTAATGGGAAGACCTGGTTAAAGATCTCACTACTGTCTTCAGTTATACACCGTTTTGTGATCACTGCTGTTGATATATTTGTGTGGGCTGAGATTTTACTTTCAAAGAAAACACAGTAATGATCAGACATGCCCACATCAGACACAGTAACCTTTGAAATGCTCAGGCCTTTGGAGATCAGTAGGTCAAGAGTGTGTCCTCTGTTATGTGTGGCCTCTGTTACATGCTGAGTCAGCCCAAAGTTGCCCAGAGTGTTACTCAGGTCTTTAGTCCCTTTGTCCTGAGGGTTGTCCACATGGATGTTAAAATCCCCAACAATAATTACACAGTCGAAATCAACACAGATCACAGACAGCAGTTCACTGAGGTCATTAAAAAAGTATGTGCAGTATTTGGGAGGCCTGTAAACATTAAGAAACACAACTTTGGATGGGGCCTTCAGCTGTAAAGCCACATATTCAAAAGACTGAAAACTTCCAGGAGATAGCTGCTTACATTGAAATGATTCATTAAATAAGACAGCAACCCCCCCTCCTCTCCTGCTCGCCCTGACCTCACTGATAAAACTGTAGTTAGGAGGGGTCGTCTCGATGAGAACAGCTCCACTGTTACTTTGGTCCAACCAAGTTTCAGTTAAAAACATAAAATCAAGGCTGTGCTCAGTGATTAAATCATTAATTAAAAATGTTTTCCCAGCTAAAGATCTAACGTTTAATAAAGCCAACTTAAGTGTTTTAGAGGTATTACTTGTCCCCTCGTGTTTGGGAGCAGTCTGTGGCACACAAGGTATGTTTACTATGTTTAAAGATCTTTTAGAGTGCAGCTCTCTGTGTTTTGACCAGGCCACATGTCTCCTTCTGTCACCTAAAAGTACAGAAATTTAGTGCAGTTTTGTATGAAGACACTCAGTCTAATGCAGGGTCAGCAACCTTTTACACCCAAAGAGCCATTTGGACGCAATTTCCACGCAAAAGAAAACACTGGGAGCCGCAAATACTTGTTGACATCTAAAATGAAGATAACACTGTATATATTGTTTTTTACCTTTATGCTTTGTGTGAACAACTAAGGTGTGTTGCTTATGAAATCCATGAAGTGCTACAGAGAAACTTACATGTTATTTATGTAATGAACACATTTTGAACTCTTAAAGAAATATAACAAAAGGAAAGACACCCAGCTGAACTAAAATGATCCGTGTAGCAAACAAAAACTGTTTTGAGCCGCCAGCCTTATATCACCTTTGGGCTTTTGGAACCTTGACCTGACTTTTAAAAAATAATTGGAAAAAAAGCACTATGCTGCTAAAAGATGAAAAATAGGTATTTGCAAAATTCTGCCTAAATATGTATTTTACCTGGTCAATGTGTGTGGCGGGGCGTGGTCTGAAGCGCTGCTGCAGGGGAGGCGGACGCACCTGAGCGGCACCCGCAATCACGCCTCGCCGTCTTAACGTCTGTGCTCTCTATGCTGTTGTTGGTGTGTGTCGGGCTGTGAGCTGAAAAGCTACAGCCGGCTGTATGCGTACAGCAACCGTGTGTGAAAAGTGGTCAATAAAGAGAAGCTGTAAAGCGTGTTCATGGAAACATCGTTGGGTCTGCCGTGGTATGTTTACAATGGGACTTCTGCTCCTGAACCTCTGTGCACAGCGTCTGCAAATCAGGGCTGTACGAAGTCACTTTCATCTTTACGCAGGACTGTAAGATGTCATCTGTGAGGCGTGAGCGGTGTTTGTTTTTAACATAGTTCACGGAGGAGAATAGCTGCTGACATAATGTGGATCCAAAGATCCATAATTGGCCTACCTTGAAAGTCTCGATAAATGCATGTCGTTTCAGCGGGTATGACGCTTATTTTGAGCGATGAAAAAATAATAGAATAGAATTGTATTTTTATATTTCAAGATCACAATAATCTTCCAATTTAGAACTACAAGTTAAAAAAGAGCTAACATAAATAAAATACACTTCAGCTAAATACTTCTAATTTATTTTCCCAAACCACGCGGAGCCGCACTATAAGGACTAAAAAGGCGCATGTTGCCGACCCTGGTCTAATGTGTCACATGCAGGCAAATATTTTTTGTTTGGTGCTAGAAGCTAAATGACTGAGTGAATGTGTAAAGTGTGATCATTACTATAACAAAGTTCTTCCTGAAGCAAGTGACAATCTGATAAACTTTTCCCTGTAAACACAACAGCAAGTAAACCCAGAGCCACACTGACAGCACAGAGTTCAGTCATACCAGCAGGGGGCAGTGTGACACTGAGCTGCTCTGTGGAGGGCTCTGCTGGCTGGAAGTTTGACTGGTTCAGACGTGATTCAGAGTTTTCTGGAGCTCAGAAAATAGGAGCTGGAACATCAGAGCACACGATCAGTATTTCAGAAGGAGGCATCTATTACTGCAGAGGAGGGAGAGGAGATCCAGTTTTCTCCACAGAGGACAGTGCTGCAGTTACAATTCAGAAACAAGGTGAGGGTGAAATTTTGTTGTGAAATAAAACGAAACATCATGATTAAACTCAAGTAACAATTTATAAATATGATTTATGATTTTTTCAGTTTAATATTTGTGTTTATTTGTTTGTTAGGGAAAGTTTGGGCTGCTGTGAAACTGCAGCACAGCTGGTCTCAGATATTCACTGGTGAGACAATCACTCTCAGATGTGAGATTCAGGGAGGTGAAGGAAAGGTGTGGAAATATGAATGGACAGCACCCAACACAAACAGCCCTCCAACATCCAGTGAATACAGGATCAGCAGAGTTTCAGTGTCCCACAGTGGAGACTACAGATGTCGGGGTAGCAGTGACTATCTCTTCACAGGATGGAGTGATGCCTTCAGACTGACAGTTTCATGTGAGTTGGACCATGATTCATGCTGACATTTAACATTTTAATGTTTACATCTATCTTAACAGGAAAACTCCAACAATGATCCAGCTGTCTGCAGGCAGCTCAGGACAACAGTTTTTCTCACTGTGCAAACAGAAAGGAGAGACACCATGGAGGCTCTTAAAATATCAGCAATTTAAAGAGGAATGTACAGAGATGACAGTTTGATAAGAGAATGATAAATCAGTGAAATCTTTAGTTTGTTAGACAGTCTAATGTGTCACATGCAGGTAGGGATGGGAATTGATAAGAATTTATTGATTCTCATTGGCTCCACTTTGAGAGTCGCCACCATCTCTAAGCAGAATATCAAAGACATTCATGCAGATTAATTAGAGGCTGTGAGGTCAAATGTTTGTGCATGTTGGAGGTATTTCCCCTCTTTGTTGGAATCAGTGTTGGGATCATTTCTCAAAAATAGTAAAGCAAAAAAGTTCTTACACAAAATCAGCACAAAGAGACTTTAAATCGGTCGTCATGGTGATTCTACTGTAGAGGCATGAACAGGTAGAAACGGAGCTGCAGCCTGACTGCTCATCAGTTTGTTACCTGTTGAAGTTCATCACTCTGGGTTATTGGCTAGCTTAGTGTTAGCGTACTGTCTGTGCAGGTACTTTGAAGAGCTGAAGTTGTGTTAACAGTTGATCACGTTAATGCAGTTGTTTCTGTCCTGCAGTAGTGTCCACTTTACCATCGTTCCCATCCTTTGTGCAGGAACAATAAAAGTAATTTCTGAACCACCATTTTCCTCCTTTGATACAAACTGGAATCAGCTGATCGTAGCGAGAGTGCAAGAACCAATAAACAGGATTAATAAGCAAGTGGACTAACAATTCCCAGGACTGGGACTACTGTGATCCAGTTCTCTACTCCCATGACTACATGAAGGATTACCAATTTCTGTTCATGTTTTTTGATTAATTACTCAGCGAATGTTTAAAGTTTGATCAGTACTGTGACAAGAGTATTCTTGGTAATGATTTAATGTTTTACTTTTTGTTTCTTCAACAGCAAGTAAACCCAGAGCCACACTGACAGCACAAAGTTCAGTCATACCAGCAGGGGGCAGTGTGACACTGAGCTGCTCTGTGGAGGGCTCTGCTGGCTGGAAGTTTGACTGGTTCAGACGTGATTCAGTCTCTTCTAAAGCTCAGCTCATGAGAGGAAATGAAGCAAACAGAGTTATTAGTGTCTCACAAGGAGGTCTGTACCACTGCAGAGGACAGCAGTGACGTCACAGTTAGAGAAACTCGTGAGTGTAGTTGTTTTATGTGATCACAATTTTTGATTCAAGTCAAAAATTGAATCACAATTTTTGATTCAAGTCAAAAATTGTTAGATTAAGGACTCACCCTTACAGAGAATGTGCTCTCCAAAAAACATAAATTAAACACATAAAAAATATTTACACCTTTCAAGAAAGGTGTGTGAGATCCAAAAGTTCAAATTGATGAGAAAAATTAGATCGTGCAGTGAAAAGTTTCAGAATTTGTTTTAATAACAAACAACAACACTATTGTTTCTGTGTTACACTCTGTATATGAGAGTTGTGTTGGATCTGATTGTTCAGTGTTCAGCATGGTGATGGCTGAGGGATCAAAGCTGTTCCTTAGTTTGTTAGTTTTTGTCTTTATGGCTCTGAAATGTCTGCCTGAAGGTAGACGTTCAAACAGTGCATGACCTGGGTGAGATGGATCCTGAAGGATTTTCTTCGTGTTCCTGAGACTGCGGGAGCTGTGGAGGTCTTCAAGTGAGGGCAAAGGATGGCCGACTATCCTCTGGGTGACCTGTATAACCCTGTGGAGCTATTTCCTCTGTGCTACTGTGCAGCTGTGCTATACAGTTCTTCATGTAGCACAGTATGCTATCAAAAACCAGCTTTAGGTCAGGGTGTTTGAAAATATCTCAGTGCATCCTGATGAAACAGTCCTGCCTGTGGCCTGGTTTTGACTGTCTTTGTGCTGATTGTAGCAATTTTACTAAGTGGGATGTGGCCGTGATCAAAACAGTTATCAGTGGTCAGACTGGCCCGAGGTGTGGTTTAACCCTGTAGCCTGTTGGAGGTTTATTTTTTTCACTCACGTTACTCTCATGTTTTAAACATCAGAATTTTTATGTTTCTATTTGTCTCTAACTGGATATTTTTCTGTGAACAGTTCCCAGTAAGCCCACTGTGACCCTGCAGCCATCCTGGACTCAGATATACAGCGGTGAGACAGTCACTGTCAGATGTGAGATTCAGGGAGGTGAAGGAGCTCAGTGGACGTATGAATGGAGAGCAGCCAAGTTAAACACACCTCCAACATCCAATGAATACAGAATCATCAGAGCTACTGAGTCTGACAGTGGAGGATACAGCTGCCGGGGCAGAAGGGACTATTTCTTCTCAGAGTGGAGTGATATCATCACACTGACTGTATCATGTAAGATCTTTCATCCAGTGTATCTAAATAAGGAAAAAGCACTTCTTCTTTCTTACAGCTTTATAACTGTCTTTCATGTTGGTCAGTAAAATGTTTAGTTTTTATTCCAACAACAAAAACCTGAACAGCAGCTTTTTATTCACCGTGAAGAGAACAAAACATATGAGAGTAACTTCTCTGCTGTGCAGCTCTAATACATGAAAGATGAAATGCAGAACAAATGCTGAATCTGTCTCAGCTGCTCCACCACATCCACTAAGAAACATTAAATCCACTGATTGTTCCTCATGTGTGTTTTTAACTTAGAAATGCAGCAAATTAAATATGAAAGATTAGTGTTGTGTTTGTGTGATAGTTGTACAGTTTGTTGCAGCTTCACCATTAAAGTTATGTGATATTTATTATTTCCATATTTCCACCAAGTTATTTCAACTGGTTTGATTCAGTCATTGACTTTTGTTCTTTTTCTAAACTGAACTGCAGATAAACCAAAGGCCAAACTGAGAGCTGATAACACAGCTGTTCCAGTAGGGGGCAGTGTGACCCTGACCTGCTCTGTGAACCCATCATCATCATCTGGATGGAAATACTGCTGGTACAGAGATGAGAAATCCTCTGAAGCCCTGACCACACAAGATGCAGTTTTCCACTCAAATGGACAAATCAGTGTCTCACAGGAAGGACTCTACAGGTGCAGAGGAGGAAGAGGAAACCCAGTTTACTACACAGAGGACAGCCAGTCAGTCAGGATTGGGAAAACTGGTCAGTTTAACATGAAGTCAGATAAACTCCTGATTAAGGAGGAAGATGAAGAACAAAAGGCATTAACATTTTTGACATTCATGTGTTTTTATTGTACTTTCTTGAACAGTAACAGCCTCAAACAGGCCTGTTGTGACTCTGTATCCAAACTGGTCTGAGATATACAGAGGAGAGACGATCACTGTCAGATGTGAGATCCATGGAGGAGACACTGAGTGGGATTATGAGTGGGAAACAAACAGCAGGATAAAAGCTCCAAATCAAAATGAATACAGGATTAGATCTGCTTCATCATCCAACAGTGGAAACTATCGCTGTAAGGGCAGAATGAAACGTTCACAGCATGAAACAACAGAGTGGAGTGATTCAGTCACACTGACAGTTTCTGACAGTAAGTAGAGTCATAGTTCATTTAACCTGGAAATAGAAACAGTTTGTAAAAATGTGTTTTTATTAGTACATGTTGAGATATTTGACATGTTTAGATAGTCTCACTCTTAAAGTTCATCATAAATATTTGTGAGTCAACATTTTAGTGACATTGAATTCAGAGTTAAGAGACGAAACATTGAGAGAAAATCTTTGTTGAACAGATGAACCCCGTCCTGTCCTCACTGTGTCTCCATCATGGCTGAGTCCTGGAGCCTCAGTAACTCTGAACTGTGAGGTTGAACATCCGTCTGCAGGGATGGAGCTTCTACTGGTATAAAGCTGTTCCTGATCTATCAGAGAAATCCTCCAGTTATGAGCTGCTACCTGATGGCAGTGGGACTGCACAGGACTCCTACATCATTCATGGACAGACACACACAGCAGGATATGTGTGCAGAGCTGGAAGAGGAGACCCAGAGTATCACACTGATCACAGTCAACCAAAGTTTGTCTGGTCTGCAGGTCAGTTTGATTCTCTCTGACCTTTCAATGAAGATATTTTGTGTTGTAACCTTTATTCAAGAAGTGTTCAATAAGATTGACCTCATTAAAATCATTTTGATAGTTTGAATCCTAACATCTGTGAGCTTTGTCTCTTCACTGCATGTTGTTTCCAGATGTTCATTCAGCAGCGTCTCTCACAGTGAGTCCTGACAGAGTGCAACACTTCACCTCTGACTCTGTCTCACTGACCTGTGAGGGAAACTTCACTGAGTGGAGAGTGAGGAAGTTCTCTGAGGACGGCCGACTCTCTGACTGTAGGAGAATGACTGGATCCACATGTGACATCAACACATCAAAGTCAGATACTGCAGTGTACTGGTGTGAGTCTGGATCAGGAGAGTTCAGCAGTGCAGTCAACATCACTGTACAGAGTATGTTATTATACATTTACTACTTGGATTTGGATGATTTAGATGTCACATGAACATTTGTTCCAGCTTTGCTGTATGTGAAGTCATTTCATGTGGGAAAAATAAAACACATACAGCAGTTTTTAAACACAGAAGATCAGATGATGTTGATGATGAAAAACATTTGTACAATCTGTTCTTATTATTGTTTGTCAGCTTTTTCTCAAAGTGTGCACCAGCTGATGTGACTGAAACAATTGTGTGTGATTGTGTCACAGATGATGGTAATGGTCCTATCCTGGTGAGTCCTGTTCATCCTGTGACTGAGGGAGCTTCTGTTAGTCTGAGCTGCAGTTTGAGAACACAAAAAATACTTTCCAATGTGTTTTTCTATCACAATGACAAACTTCTTCAAAATGATCCCCGAGGGGAGCTGAAGATCTCTGCAGTGTCAAAGTCTGATGAAGGTTTCTACAAGTGTCAGTACTCAGGAAGAGAGTCAGCACAGAGCTGGATGTCAGTTAAAGGTGAGCAGGATCAAAACATTTGATGTGATTTATTGTAGATGAATTCTTCCCCCGTGTGCTGCAAATGTGTACGTTTGTTTAAGGATTTAGTTTTTTCATCAATAATGTTCAACATTGCTGTTTTATTAATTTTTTAATTAAGTACTTTGTGAATTTAGTTCAGCTTAAATTTTTTAAGCTAAATCATTTATTAAAAATGAAATGTTCTTATTTACATCTGCTGTGTCCACACCTGAGAGCTCTTCATTTTCTCTTCTGATGATCTTTAGATTAATTCTTGGATTCATATTTATTTTCCTTCCACTCATTTTGTTTGGCTGCAGATGGTCCAAAGGTCAGAACTATATTTTTTTCTTCTTCTTCATATATATATATCTTTAAAGACACAGATCATAAATAAAGTGGAAACAAGTTAGTATCACAGACATGAGGTGACTGATTTTCTCTGACCTGCAGGTGATCGTTGTGTCTATGAGACAGTCAGAAGATGTGAAAACACTGAAAATGGTAAAGTTTACACTTTCATTAATACAGAGCTTGTGGAAGCTGGATGATTATACAATAACTGTGTTTAACATTAAAGTCAATCAGATTATTATTTCAGGTCCAGCAGAAGGTGATTACACCAATGTCACATCTGAGATTCAGCTGAAAGTCATTAACAAGACAAGTGAGTGCACAAAATGTGAGATTTGAAATGCAAAATATACATTGGTAATTATTCTCTCTGATAATAAATGCATTTGTGGACAAAACAGAGGGAGTTTGTTTTGAAATGCTTTCATTTGATCACCTCAACAGGGCAACGTGGTGACCCAGAGGAGAGCTCTGACTACAACGATGTCAATCCAAATTCAGCCACAGCTCTAAAATCTTAACAGCAGCTCTTTAGCTGTTTTTCTCTTTAAAGTTTCTTAAATGTGGGCGATTGTGGCTCAAGAGTTGGGAGTTCGCCTTGTAATTGGAAGGTTGCCGGTTCGAGCCCCGGCTTGGACAGTCTCGGTCGTTGTGTCCTTGCGCGAGACACTTCACCCGTTGCCTACTGGTGGTGGTCAGAGGGCCCGGTGGTGCCAGTGTTCGGCAGCCTCGCCTCTGTCAGTGCGCCCCAGGGTGGCTGTGGCTACAATGTAGCTGCCATCACCAGTGTGTGAATGGGTGGATGACTGAATGTGTAAAGCGCTTTGGGGTCCTTAGGGACTAGTAAAGCGCTATATAAATACAGACCATTACCATTTAAATACTTGAAACCACTTTGAGTGAAAAAGAGAAGATTTTGAATTCAAAGCAATGATCCTGATAGCCTGAGTTTATATTGTCTTCAGAAAGAATCACTCAGTGTGTTTTGCTTGTTTCTCTCCCATTAGAAAATAATTTTAATGGACTTTAATGTTCTGTAGGTCTGTTTTTTTTAACTGTTTCTTTTATTTGTAATATATATTATAAAGTCTTTCTGGAAGCACTTTGTAACTTTGTTAATAAAAGTGATATAAATAAAGTGTGTTGTTGTTGTTGTGTGTCAGACTGAGAGTACATGTTACAGCTGTTCAGTGTTGTGAATCCACTGAAAGAGAGCTTTTATTTAAAGACACTCATTGTCATTTCAAACAGCTTCAAACCCTCCAACATGATCTATCAACATAATGAGAAGTAACAACTGCTCTGACGTTATGCTCAGCAGCCTTTTTACTAACTAAATTGAATCACAGGTGGAGGTGATTCTGTGTGGAGTTTGCATCTGTGTGTGTTTCCTCCATGAACTCCAGCTTCCTCCCAGTGTCCACTGTCCCTCTGTGACCCTAAACTGGAGACATTGTTACAGAAATGGATGAATGTGCTTCATGTTTTTCTGTGACTTGTGCTGCTTTTGTGCTACGTTTGCAGTCTTCATGTGGTCCTCTTACATTTCATGGCAGCACTTCCATCATGTGTCAGTGTTCACACGGTTTGGTCACATCAGCAGCAACAAACTCATCTGAAGAGTGTTTTATCAGAGCAGTTACACACCAGAGCAGGTTTGTTTTCTGTAGGTGATGTTTGTGTCTTTTATGACGCTTACAGTTTAATGTGCATCAAATAATTGTGGTGCTTTTAAAAATGCAACATTTTCTATGAAATAATATCACACAACACTTCTTTGTTCCTCTAAGTAAACTGTGATGCTTACATGTGTATTAAAATGTCATTTCTAACTGCAATATGCTGTTTATTAATGATCTGAAAATGGCTCATGATTTGTATCTGAGCCCCAGAAAAGTGGAGAGAAGAGAAAAATGTTTTGTTCAGTAAATAACTTGACAACTACATGCTGTAATGGTCAAATATAAATATAAAGTATTTCCTTAGTTGAAGGCATAAAAAGTGTCAGGTTGATAGGTTTGTAGCATAAACCTATTTGCTGGAACGTTCAAGACAATTCAACCACACAGCGAAAAGCATTGAACACCAAGCAGGCAAAGTTCTTTATGTTTCTCGTGCACGGGAGAGAACTGGACAAACGCCGTTACTTTGCTTGACCCCAGTCGCTCTCGTCCGCTCCCCCCGTAACACTGCTCTTTATTGAGGTTACATGAGTATGCATAGGTTCATTAACATATGACATATGCATACAAACAAAGAGCACCTTGTCTGTGCGTTGTGTAAGTATGTGTGTGTGTGTGTGTGTGTGTATGTGGGGGGGGGGGTGTCAAGATGTGACCCCATAAACGACTTCCCTAAACCTGCTGGTCTGGAAGTCCAGAGTCTATTAAGAGTCTATTAAGAGTCTATTAAGTGAAGGAGGACAGAGTGTCACATTTTGACAGAGTATCACTGAATCCTTACAGAATGGTTATGATTGGACTGTGTGAGCACCAACATCACTGTGCAGTTTGTTTGTACCTCTTCACAGCAGTTTGATTTATCAAGAGAAAGCATCGACCCCTCTGTGACATTAAAAGGTGGCCATGAGCATAAAATGAAGGCGAGTGTATTAGAGGAGGTAAAACATGTTTTTGATGTCTGTGAGAAATTCAGGGCTCGCAAATGAACATTAATATGGCAACTTTTTCTTAAAATGGTGTAATAACAAGAGTGATCAGTAGGAGGCAGTGGGGTGATCATTACTGGAGCCTCTGTGTTTCCTTCCCATTAACTCTTTTGAACTGAGCTCAGCAGCTACAAACTACAGTCAGCTGTCCGCCTCAAACATATCAGCTCGTTTCTTGTTCAGAAGTTTACACAAAATTAAATCATATCCCATCATGCATCTGTGGTTATTTGCTGAATATGCTCAGTGCTCTTGAATCCACAGTGTCTGTCATGTGTTGTGTGGATATATATAACACTATGTGCAGAAATTTTGCATTTTGCTAACTGTATGTGAAATAAATTGATTTCAGTGAGTCCTCATCTCAACACCTGGTTATTATCACAGGATGGAGGCCCTAAACCACACACTCACACAACATTAATATTCAGTGTCATGTTGCTGATCTGAGATCAGCTGACAACATGCAAACATGGAAAACCTGAAGCAACAGAACAGGATCAATGAGCAGCTGTGACATCGACTGAGTCAGAAACAACATGAACTCAGAGATTTGTTGTTTGTGGATTTATATTAATCATCCTCGTTCTGTTGTTGTGTGGCTAAAGGGTGAAACGTTTCTTGATAATTAGCTGAAAGTGATTCATAATTTCTAATATTGTGACACAACATGTGTGATATTATCTTATGTTGTGTTGAGACTTTTTCTTGTGGACAAATCTTTTTTTAATGGAAAAATAAACACCACACTTAATTCTTTTGCTCTTTCCTATTCTGCTGATAACCACCTGGCCTTCCTGATCCCCGCCCCTCTGCTTCCTCCTCCTAATCTGCTGGTTAACTTGGTGGTTTGGACATCATACATTGTCTTTGTTTTTGCCTCCAGGTGGAGAAAACTGTAGATTTTTTTTTGATAGATGCAAAACTTTTTACCAAACCTTGAAATATATACAGTGATCTGTTTTATTTAAGAAGCAATGAGCAGTAAAAATACAAGATTAAACCATAAATAAGACAATACAGAATAACATCTTTGTTCCTCTGAACAGACTGTGATGCCTACATGTGTGTAAAGACTGTTGTTGGTTAAGTCTTTTCTTCAACAGGTTTATTTTTGTCCACTGAAAGTCAGATACCCTTATAAGAGGAAATGCAGCCTGTGGTTTGTTTTATTTAAAGTCAACACAGCACAGTGGAAATGTGCAGGTATGACAATGTGTGAAAACAGGTTAAAAGTAGCTTTATTGTGGTGATGACACATGCTGGACTAAAGAATAAATAAAGCATGTGGGCATCAAGAGAAACGGTGAAAAGCTTGTTTCTCACGCTCATGTCTTTAAGAGTCTCTGCATGGACGTGCTGTAAATGTTCATTTATCTCTGAAATAAATAAAATCATCCATCACTCTCTCTGTCCACAACATCATATACAGACATGTTTTTCTTCTTACTGCAACTTCCAAACAGGTCAGTTCCTCACAGTATAACACAAAACTCCAAAGTATAATCACTGCTTTGTAACCAGCAGAGGAGACAGTAAATCATCTAAACCTACTGATACTAATGTGTCTGTTTGGCTGCTGTTACAGAAATGGTTCCTACACCTGTGATGATGACGTCAGTGTTTGACTCCAAACTGTCTGCTGGACTCTGCAGTATCACAGAGTCCCCAAGTTTTTAGGCCTTCTTTAGACTTTATATCTTGAAGAATTACAATATTAAAATATTGATAAGTACTGAAACTTCTGCACTTAACTTTTACATATAACCTGAAAATAAGCTAAAAACAGGAAGTTACATCTTAATATATTTTATCTTTCTAAAAGAAAAGTGGTGGGATGAAAAAAACACACCTGCTGTGAAAGAATCTAAAACACTTGGATATGAACATGTTGGTGAGTTTGTGTAGATGATACTGCAACAAACCTTAATCATAACCTTTGTAAGAAAGTGTTTGACAGAATGAAGGATGGTGGCTGAGTTTTCATGCTTTTACTATGATTAATACAATAGCCTGAGTGACAAACTGAGACACACTACATGCTCATGTGGAGGGACTAGCCAATCACAACGTAACCGCACTTTAAAGTATTCACTGTTCTGTCCTTTTGGACTGAATGTGGGTGGAGCCTATAGTAGCTGTCATAATATGAAAGATAACCTAGACAGGTTATAGAGAGACAGACAACCATTCATGTTCACATTCACACCTGCAGGCAACAACCTGAATCACCAGTTAACATAATAATATATGACTTTGGATTGTGGGAGGAAGCCAGAGTACCCAGAGAGAACCCAGACAGACAACCATAGTGGGAGTTGTCCCTTAAGAGGGTCATGAATCCACTATTAATTATGTGTGTCATGACATGAGACAACGTGTGAAAAGTGGGTCATTGTGCTGCATTCCAGATACCTCCGAACTTGGAAGTTGGAAATCGGGCGTGGCATCACTCCCGAGTTGCAGAAAAAGACAGGAAACACAGGATTTGTGTTGGTTCTTGGCAAGTTAGAGCAATGCAGGTATGATAGTAGTGTAGTATGATGCTTGTTGTTGTGACTAATCAGTGTTCAAACATAATCATGGCTCATTCAAGGAGTTAAAAATACACAACAGTGTAAAGTTTTTTGTCACGGCTGGGTGGCCGGTGCGTGGTGTAAGACTAAGAGCAGATGTTCGAGACAGGAATGAACAAAAACTGAGACGTTTACTTTAGGTTGGACCAACAATATAAATGAAGATCGAAAGGAAACTAGAACGATGTTAACAGCAAACTAAACTGGAGAGAACTAACACTAGACACAATGAACATGAAACTTAAATGTCACCAACATCAATGACATGAATGCCTGAGATGTGACTCGTGATGAACAGAAACATGGCCCACGGTGAAAAGATGACCTGCCAATGAACGAATGAAAACTCACACCACATGAGGGTGACGAGGGAAGTGGAAACACAGCTGGAAGCAAAACTAAACACAGAACGTGATATTGTCAAAATAAAACAGGAAATATGCAGACTAAGAAACACAGACCTGAGACTCAGACCAGGGAAGAAACAGACATGGAAGCAGAAACAGGAGTTTGGAAAAAATGACATAACAGGATGCAGAGCGAGGGACAGAGAGATCTGTGTTATTTAGTGCGTTTATGAAGTGTAGAGGTTCAACACCTCGCTGCATATGTCATGACAGTCATGACAGGACAAAACTCATATAAAAAAGTCTCTGAGAATAAAACATAATTATGAGCTGGTAAAATATGTCACCTGACCTGAAACAACAGGAGGTAAGAAGCAAACACAAGAAGCAAGCCTGCATGTTTGCAGTGGACAGGAAATGTGAACACGTCACACGACTGCTGTGGTCAAAGCTACAGGAGCTGTTTGAGGTTTGTATAAAAGGAAAGGAAGCACAGAGAGGCCACAGTCAGAAGAAACACTCTGGTCTTATCTGTATTAAATGCAGCTTCTCTTTTTATTATTGATGTAAAGTCAAAGTGTTTGAGATCAGCTGAGGATCAGAGTGCAGCAGGGCTGGATGTGAGGATGGGGCACTCTTTGCTCTGCATGACGGGGTTATTGTGTAAGTACATTTGTGACATTGTTTGAATGGCACTGATTAATGAAAGTGTTTCTCATGTGTGAGAATTAGAGTGTATCACTGGTTTGAAGTGTTTATCTGAGAGTTTGAACAAAGCATATTTGTGATGTTTATGAAAGTTACAGACAAATGTTGGCTGGTTCCTTGGTTCAGTTTAGTCTGGAGTATCGTGTTGGATACATCGCTGCTTGTTGCACTTGACTCATTGTTATCATCTTTAAGGTCATATATTAATACATTTTAAATTAAACTTTTATAACATTTTTTACAACTATAAGTTTAAAATGTTTTCTCATCTCTCAAACGTACTTTTTATGCACAGAGACAGAATAATGCTCTTAAACTCTTAAAACTAATGTCCTAATTTAGTTTGTTTTGTTTGATTTTCTGTCAGTTTACATGAAAGCATGTGTTGGGCGGGTGAAAGTCCCTCCCCCTCTCTGTCCCAATGAAAAGGCTACACAGTCGACACATTTGCAGGACTCTGCTCTCGAAGCTGAATCCTGCTTCTGTCAATCAGCTGCGCTTTGATAGTTTGGAGGGACACATAGTGCCACCTGCTGCAGAGATATTATTAAATAGTGATTAAAAATCTTTAAATAATATCAAACTTAAAACATTAAAATGTAACACTGTTGTAAAAAAAAGGATAAGATATGAATGCTGTAGAAACTCATTAATCTGATGATGTAGCACACAGAGCAGTAAAATAAACATTTTTATTCCTGTTAACTATTTTATCATTGAGTCCAGTCTCAGTGCTGCTGTTGATTTCTGAGGCTCTGAAACTTTAAACTGGAAACATGTAAACCTTAGAGGTTACAGTCCCACAGCCTAAACAAGGAAACATGGAAATCACTGTAGTTTGTTTGGAGATCAAAGTGAAATTAATATGATTTGATTGATTTGGTTCTGCCAAATTCTGTCCCTACCATCTGAATGTTGGAGCAGAAACTGAGACTCATCAGACCACTGTGTGGTCACAGGACGCTAAAAACAATGTCTTTCGCTATTAATACAATTATAACAGTTACAGCTACTTACAAGGCAACACCTCTTCCAGCTGTCTTAGGGTGAGAGACGGAGCACAGACAGGTTACATCAGGGGTTAAAAACACCTTTAATTAGTTCCAGCAGTGTCTGCTTGCAGGTAGAGGGAGTTTGGTTTTACTCTGTAGATATATTTATTGATATTTACTCTCCTGTATTCATACATCTGTGTGCTTGAGGTTTGGAAATATTTATTAAAATTATAAATAGCCTTTGAAATAATGTAAGACAAATGTTTGATAATACTTACAGTTTATGACAAAGATGATGATGATGATGATGATGATGATGATTATTATTATTCTTTTTTTTATTTGAATAATATTTAAATAAAATAAATGTTTTTCACACTTAAAACAAGACTTGGACTTGTGTTCTCCTCATTTCCTCTTTAACCCTCAGTCAGCTCACATATGTGTAATGAAACTTACTGTCTGTCTGCTATTGGTCAGTTTAGTCTGTGTGTTAAAGGCCTTTTCATAAAAACCTTGTTAAGTTGTTATTTCTGTGTAAAAGGAAGGAAGCAGAGAGAAGTTTTAAAACCTCTTTGTTTCCTTCTCAGCTCTTTGGTATCTGCTGTGCTGCTGCTTCACTCTCTCTCTCTTTACAGAAAGTTGTAGAAGTTTTCAGACGTGTCACTGCTGGATGTGAGGATGGGAGCCACTTTGCTCTGTGAGCTGGGCCTATTCTGTGAGTACATCACTGACTCCTATTGTTTGATTCATACTGATCCATAAACATGTTTTAGTAAGAAGAACAGAGCATCAGTCATTTGTACCATTGCAGGTCATGTGATCAGAGGACTCTCATGTTTGTTACCAACATGTTTGTTTGTAGACTGGATTAGATTTTAGTGCACTGACTCAGATCAGAGTGGAGCTGGTTTAGTTTATCTAACAAAGGTTTGTTTCTCCATCAGTGATAATTTGATGCTTTTGACATCCTAATATAAAATGTAACCAATCATAGAAGACACTGATTAAACATATAACGGCAGTGATTAAAGCCAGTGCTAGATTTAAACAATTTTTAATGCAGACTAACAGTAAACTGCTTCCTTAGTCAAGGTATAAAAGAGTACTACACTGATCCTACTCCTTACTAAATGAAAATTGCTTCCTAAAGGAAGATTAGAGCTCGTCCAGCCATAAATAGAGATTTTTTTTAAACTCCCAGTAGGCAGGTTTAACTTCAGCTTAATGGTGTTTGCTGTTGAAGACACGTACATTATTTCCACCTTATATTATATATCACCTTCTAGAGAAATTCTTGTTGAGAGAAGTGACCCATTACAATTTGTCAATGACATCAATTTTTGAGATGTCATTGATCTCAAAAATACATTTTGAGATAAGTACTGAAAAGTCAAATACATAAAGGAAATACTGGGGAGATCATTTCCCTGTTGGAAGCCAGTCGTTCATCTGTTGCCCAAAGAGGATGGACTGTACCGTTTTTAGGACACTAATGTTTTGTTATCACCATGTTTGTTTGTAGACTGGATTCTATTTTAGTGCACTGACTCAGATCATAGTAGATGTAAATCTCCAAATGTTTTAAGGAGCTTTGTAAGAAAGCGACTGTACTTTAAACCCTGGTGGGATTGTTCCTTAAGAAGGTCATTAACTCACCATTGATCAAGAAATGAGACACATCATTACCAACAGTGTTTTATTTATGTTACATTTCAAATCTAACATCAACAAAACACTCACATGATTTGAGTGTCTTTAGTTTGATAATGTCTGAAGTTTCTGTCTTTATTGTAGTGCTCTGTACGCTCGTCTGCAGTGGACACGCTCAAGGTGACTGAACAGTTTTCACTTTTTCTATTTCTTCCTTTTTATTTAGCAACGATTATTCTCAACCTGTATGACTCTACATAAATAAAGTATTAATAATCAATCAACATTCTGCCTTGAGCATAAAGTGTTTCAGATTGTCTGTTGTCTGATTGTCTGTTTGTGTTGGATTCTAGTTGCTGTGCTAACTATTGAACCCAACTGGTCCAGTTATTTCATTGGAGAGTTTGTTACCTTCAAGTGTGAAATGAATGAAGGAAGAGACACTGACTGGTATTATGCAATCAACAAGGATGGTCGAGACTATGTCCCCTACAGTGAGAACAAAGACTACAGATTAGAAATTAGCTCGACAGGCCACAGTGGTGAATATCAGTGCTCTGGTAATTGGAAGGGGTCATATGATAGAAAGAACAGTAATACTGTCTTTATAACTGTATTAGGTAAGTCCTCAGTGATTAATACTGTGATGATTCCTGTTAAAATACTCATCTGAAATATAAAAAATGTGTGTTTAATAAATGTTTCATTGAAAGTATTGTATTTCTTATGTGTTGGAACTTTAGCAAAGATCCTTGCATTTTACCTAACTTTGTGTTTCCTTCAACAGTGAACTGCATTAGTTTACATTCAGTGTGACTTCTTCAGGCCTGAGAATGGACAAATGTTTATACTGTGCTTATTTAGAGATCTACAACCTGAATTACTGCAGCTCTGTCACCATGTTGAGACAGAAATCAGAAAAATTTAAAGTGACTTAAACTGTAGAAAAAAATATATATATAATGAAGACATTTGTAGATTTTATTTGGGGGGGTGGGGGGGTTTAAAAAAGGATTTTTTAAAACCTTTTATACATTTATATTGTATCAGGTGTGCATTATGTTCTCTTCTTTTTCATAACAGCATATAGACCCTGGGCCACACTGACAGCAGGAACAACCATCATACCAGTAGGGGGCAGTGTGACACTGACCTGCTCTGTGCAGAGCTCTGATGGATGGAAATATGAGTGGTTCAGACGAACCCAAACAACCTCTGAAGGTCAAATCAGAGATCAACAAAACAGAGATATCAGAGTATCTGAAGGAGGAATCTACAGCTGCATAGGAACAAGAGGAAACCCAGTTTACTACACTTATATAAGTGATGTTGTCACCATTGAGATAACCTGTGAGTTCAGTCATTTAGTTTGAAATATACATTCACTCATGATTATCAAACATACAATGTGAAGTTTTCTGTGTTGATTTCATGTTTCTGTTTGTATCTCAACTGTTAATATGTGTGAACAGTTTCCAGTAAAGTTGTTGTAAAACAACGACCCAACTGGCCTCAGATATTCAGAGGTGAGACGATCACTCTGACATGTGAGCTGCAGGAAGGAGGTGAAACCACTGAGTGGGAGTATGAATGGAGAGGACCCAGGACACCCACACAGTGGACACACAATAATGATGTGACATTCAGAGTTTCTGAGTCCAGCAGTGGAGACTACATGTGTAAGAGTCGACGCAGAGATGACTCATATTCTTCAACAGAGTGGAGTGAAGCCTTCACATTGTCAGCATCAAGTAAGTCATGTTTGTTGTGTGATCTCTATTTGACAAATGTCATAATGGTCAGCACAGGATGAATTCAATGGTCTACAAAGCATGTTACATTGTTGGTCAGACAAAGAGCTGCAGCTGATAGTAGCCTCATTGTAGACAGTTTGTCACCACTTTGTGTCACGAACTTTCAGCTGGTATAGAGACGCCAATGCTGACCTGCTGCTCCATCACCTGAGGACAAGAATGACACAAACAGGATACAAATATAGTTCTTCAAACTCCCTCAACAAATGAAAACAAATATGAAACTTCTTTAAAAAAAGAATAAAAGTCATTCAATCTTCTCATCAAATACTGGCGTAGATTAAAATTAATCTGAAGCACACACACACGAGTGGGTTTGATAGAAAGGTTTTTGATTTTATTTCTATTGAACTCATTGATTTGCATGTTAACCTCAAAGTGATTTTATGAAAGCAAATCAAACTCATTCCAACTTCTTCCTGAAAAAGTCTCATATGTACAGATAACGACTTTGTGGAGAAAAGTGTGTTTATGTTGATTCTTTAAAAATAAGTTTCTGTTTGTGATTCAGCTGTTTTTCACTCACTTTATTTAAAAACAAAACAAACAAAACAAAACAAAACAAAACAATCAGACAAACAAACAAACAAACAAACACAGGTAAACAGCAGAAGCTCAGATGTCCCAGTTTTACTGCTGGGCTCAGATCACTAACAGTTAACAGTTCACCCATCTCTGCATAAATAAAAGAATTAAAACAAATAATGTGTTATAATTTTAAAAATTGTACAAATACATGAAAGTGATGAACGTCAGCTTAACATTTTATTTTGCTGTTGTAGTAGCTGTGTACAACATTTAAAATGAAATGTTAAATGATAGAAAATAACTTCCAGTCAGCTTTTGTGTGTGAACTTGATTTTTTCAAATAACTTTTTAATAATATTTGTAGTAAGACGACTTTAAAAACACACACATACTTCTCTTTCAAACACTCTCCTCCCACTCCGATAGAAAGTAAAGAAGTTGTTCACGGCACTGTAACTATTAAAACAGTAATGACCAGAAAACAGAGATGAGGCATTCAAACTATTTTTGATTTGAAAAAAAATAAAACTTTTCTAGGCAGTCGAAGTCTCACATGCAGAAAAATTACACATTGTTTTCTAAATTGGTCAATGTTTAGTAAGTAGAGTCATAGTTCATTTAACCTGGAAATAGAAACAGTTTGTAAAAATGTGTTTTTATTAGTACATGTTGAGATATTTGACATGTTTAGATAGTCTCACTCTTAAAGTTCATCATAAATATTTGTGAGTCAACATTTTAGTGACATTGAATTCAGAGTTAAGAGACGAAAGATTGAGAGAAAATCTTTGTTGAACAGATGAACCCCGTCCTGTCCTCACTGTGTCTCCATCATGGCTGAGTCCTGGAGCCTCAGTAACTCTGAACTGTGAGGTTGAACATCCGTCTGCAGGATGGAGCTTCTACTGGTATAAAGCTGTTCCTGATCTAGCAGAGAAATCCTCCAGTTATGAGCTGCTACCTGATGGCAGTGGGACTGCACAGGACTCCTACATCATTCATGGACAGACACACACAGCAGGATATGTGTGCAGAGCTGGAAGAGGAGACCCAGAGTATCACACTGATCACAGTCAACCAAAGTTTGTCTGGTCTGCAGGTCAGTTTGATTCTGTCTATCTTTTTTCAAGTAATGCAACAGCAAAAAAGTATAAATTGATGGGGGTTTTTTTTCTTGGGGGGGGGGGGGGGGGAGCATTGAAGGTGAAAATTATACGAACACTGCGTCTTTTAGCACTGACCTTTAAACATTAAAGCAAAATAATATTTTCACTGTGATATTTTGAATCCTAACATCTGTGAGCTTTGTCTCTTCACTGCATGTTGTTTCCAGATGTTCATTCAGCAGCGTCTCTCACAGTGAGTCCTGACAGAGTGCAACACTTCACCTCTGACTCTGTCTCACTGACCTGTGAGGGAAACTTCACTGAGTGGAGAGTGAGGAAGTTCTCTGAGGACGGCCGACTCTCTGACTGTAGGAGAATGACTGGATCCACATGTGACATCAACACATCAAAGTCAGATACTGCAGTGTACTGGTGTGAGTCTGGATCAGGAGAGTTCAGCAGTGCAGTCAACATCACTGTACAGAGTATGTTATTATACATTTACTTCTTGGATTTGGATGATTTAAACGTCACATGAACATTTGTTCCAGCTTTGCTGTATGTGAAGTAATTTCATGTGGGAAAAATAAAACACATACAGCAGTTTTTAAACACAGAAGATCAGATGATGTTGATGATGAAAAACATTTGTACAATCTGTTCTTATTATTGTTTGTCAGCTTTTTCTCAAAGTGTGCACCAGCTGATGTGACTGAAACAATTGTGTGTGATTGTGTCACAGATGATGGTAATGGTCCTATCCTGGTGAGTCCTGTTCATCCTGTGACTGAGGGAGCTTCTGTTAGTCTGAGCTGCAGTTTGAAAACACAAAAAATACTTTCCAATGTGTTTTTCTATCACAATGACAAACTTCTTCAAAATGATCCCAGAGGGGAGCTGAAGATCTCTGCACTGTCAAAGTCTGATGAAGGTTTCTACAAGTGTCAGTACTCAGGAAGAGAGTCAGCACAGAGCTGGATGTCAGTTAAAGGTGAGCAGGATCAAAACATGTGATGTGATTTATTGTAGATGAATTCTTCCCCCGTGTGCTGCAAATGTGTACTTTTGTTTAAGGATTTAGTTTTTTCATCAATAATGTTCAACATTGCTGTTTTATTAATTTTTTAATTAAGTACTTTGTGAATTTAGCTCAGCTTAATTTTTTTAAGCTAAATCATTTATTAAAAATGAAACGTTCTTATTTACAGCTGCTGTGTCCACACCTGAGAGCTCTTCATTTTCTCTTCTGATGATCTTTAGATTAATTCTTGGATTCATATTTATTTTCCTTCCACTCATTTTGTTTGGCTGCAGATGGTCCAAAGGTCAGAACTATATTTTTTTCTTCTTCTTCATATATATATATATCTTTAAAGACACAGATCATAAATAAAGTGGAAACAAGTTAGTATCACAGACATGAGGTGACTGATTTTCTCTGACCTGCAGGTGATCGTTGTGTCTATGAGACAGTCAGAAGATGTGAAAACACTGAAAATGGTAAAGTTTACACTTTCATTAATACAGAGCTTGTGGAAGCTGGATGATTATACAATAACTGTGTTTAACATGAAAGTCAATCAGATTATTATTTCAGGTCCAGCAGAAGGTGATTACACCAATGTCACACCTGTGATTCAGCTGAAAGTCATTAACAAAACAAGTGAGTGCACAAAATGTGAGATTTGAAATGCAAAATATATATTGGTAATTATTCTCACTGATAATAAATGCATTTGTGGACAAAACAGAGGGAGTTTGTTTTGAAATGCTTTCATTTGATCACCTCAACAGGGCAACGTGGTGACCCAGAGGAGAGCTCTGACTACAATAATGTCAATCCAAATTCAGCAACAGCTGTAAAATCTTAACAGCAGCTCTTCAGCTGTTTTTCTCTTTAAAGTTTCTTAAATGTGGGCGATTGTGGCTCAAGAGTTGGGAGTTCGCCTTGTAATTGGAAGGTTGCCGGTTCGAGCCCCGGCTTGGACAGTCTCGGTCGTTGTGTCCTTGCGCGAGACACTTCACCCGTTGCCTACTGGTGGTGGTCAGAGGGCCCGGTGGCGCCAGTGTTCGGCAGCCTCGCCTCTGTCAGTGTGCCCCAGGGTGGCTGTGGCTACAATGTAGCTTGCCATCACCGGTGTGTGAATTGGTGGATGACTGGATATGTAAAGCGCTTTGGGGTCCTTAGGGACTAGTAAAGCGCTATATAAATACAGACCATTACCATTTAAATACTTGAAACCACTTTGAGTGAAAAAGAGAAGATTTTGAATTCAAAGCAATGATCCTGATAGTCTGAGTTTATATTGTCTTCAGAAAGAATCACTCAGTGTGTTTTGCTTGTTTCTCTCCCATTAGAAAATAATTTTAATGGACTTTAATGTTCTGTAGGTCTGTTTTTTTTAACTGTTTCTTTTATTTGTAATATATATTATAAAGTCTTTCTGGAAGCACTTTGTAACTTTGTTAATAAAAGTGATATAAATAAAGTATGTTGTTGTTGTGTGTCAGACTGAGAGTACATGTTACAGCTGTTCAGTGTTGTGAATCCACTGAAAGAGAGCTTTTATTTAAAGACACTCATTGTCATTTCAAACAGCTTCAAACCCTCCAACATGATCTATCAACATAATGAGAAGTAACAACTGCTCTGACGTTATGCTCAGCAGCCTTTTTACTAACTTAATTGAATCACACGTGGAGGTGATTCTGTGTGGAGTTTGCATCTGTGTGTGTTTCCTCCATGAACTCCAGCTTCCTCCCAGTGTCCACTGTCCCTCTGTGACCCTAAACTGGAGACATTGTTACAGAAATGGATGAATGTGCTTCATGTTTTTCTGTGACTTGTGCTGTGTTTGCAGTCTTCATGTGGTCCTCTTACATTTCATGGCAGCACTTCCATCATGTGTCACTGTTCACACGGTTTGGTCACATCAGCAGCAACAAACTCATCTGAAGAGTGTTTTATCAGAGCAGTTGCACACCAGAGCAGGTTTGTTTTCTGTAGGTGATGTTTGTGTCTTTTATGACGCTTACAGTTTAATGTGCATCAAATAATTGTGGTGCTTTTAAAAATGCAACATTTTCTACAAAATAATATCACACAACACTTCTTTGTTCATCTAAGTAAACTGTGATGCTTACATGTGTATTAAAATGTCATTTCTAACTGCAATATGCTGTTTATTAATCATCTGAAAATGGCTCATGATTTGTATCTGAGCCCCAGAAAAGTGGAGAGAAGAGAAAAATGTTTTGTTCAGTAAATAACTTGACAACTACATGCTGTAATGGTCAAATATAAATATAAAGTATTTCCTTAGTTGAAGGCATAAAAAGTGTCAGTTTGATAGGTTTGTAGCATAAACCTATTTGCTGGAACGTTCAAGACAATTCAACCACACAGCGAAAAGCATTGAACACCAAGCAGGCAAAGTTCTTTATGTTTCTCGTGCACGGGAGAGAACTGGACAAACGCCGTTACTTCGCTTGATCCCAGTCGCTCTCGTCCACTCCCCCCGTAACACTGCTCTTTATTGAGGTTACATGAGTATGCATAGGTTCATTAACATATGACATATGCATACAAACAAAGAGCACCTTGTCTGTGCGTTGTGTAAGTATGTGTGTGTAACTTCCCTAAACCTGCTGGTCTGGAAGTCCAGAGTCTATTAAGAGTCTATTAAGAGTCTATTAAGTGAAGGAGGACAGAGTGTCACATTTTGACAGAGTATCACTGAATCCTTACAGAATGGTTATGATTGGACTGTGTGAGCACCAACATCACTGTGCAGTTTGTTTGTACCTCTTCACAGCAGTTTGATTTATCAAGAGAAAGCATCGACCCCTCTGTGACATTAAAAGGTGGCCATGAGCATAAAATGAAGGCGAGTGTATTAGAGGAGGTAAAACATGTTTTTGATGTCTGTGAGAAATTCAGGGATCACAAATGAACATTAATATGGCAACTTTTTCTTAAAATGGTGTAATAACAAGAGTGATCAGTAGGAGGCAGTGGAGTGATCATTACTGGAGCCTCTGTGTTTCCTTCCCATTAACTCTTTTGAACTGAGCTCAGCAGCTACAAACTACAGTCAGCTGTCCACCTCAAACATATCAGCTCGTTTCTTGTTCAGAAGTTTACATAAAATTAAATCATATCCCATCATGCATCTGTGGTTATTTGCTGAATATGCTCAGTGCTCTTGAACCCACAGTGCCTGTCATGTGTTGTGTGGATATATATAACACTATGTGCAGAAATTTTGCATTTTGCTAACTGTATGTGAAATAAATTGATTTCAGTGAGTCCTCATCTCAACACCTGGTTATTATCACAGGATGGAGGCCCTAAACCACACACTCACACAACATTAATATTCAGTGTCATGTTGCTGATCTGAGATCAGCTGACAACATGCAAACATGGAAAACCTGAAGCAACAGAACAGGATCAATGAGCAGCTGTGACATCGACTGAGTCAGAAACAACATGAACTCAGAGATTTGTTGTTTGTGGATTTATATTAATTATCCTGGTTCTGTTGTTGTGTGGCTAAAGGGTGAAACGTTTCTTGATAATTGGCTGAAAGTGATTCATAATTTCTAATATTGTGACACAACATGTGTGATATTATCTTATGTTGTGTTGAGACTTTTTCTTGTGGACAAATCTTTTTTTAATGGAAAAATAAACACCACACTTAATTCTTTTGCTCTTTCCTATTCTGCTGATAACCACCTGGCCTTCCTGATCCCCGCCCCTCTGCTTCCTCCTCCTAATCTGCTGGTTAACTTGGTGGTTTGGACATCATACATTGTCTTTGTTTTTGCCTCCAGGTGGAGAAAACTGTAGATTTTTTTTTGATAGATGCAAAACTTTTTACCAAACCTTGAAATATATACAGTGATCTGTTTTATTTAAGAAGCAATGAGCAGTAAAAATACAAGATTAATCTGTAAATAAGACAATACAGAATAACATCTTTGTTCCTCTGAACAGACTGTGATGCCTACATGTGTGTAAAGACTGTTGTTGGTTAAGTCTTTTTTTCAACAGGTTTATTTTTGTCCACTGAAAGTCAGATACCTTTATAAGAGGAAATGCAGCCTGTGGTTTGTTTTATTTAAAGTCAACACAGCACAGTGGAAATGTGCAGGTATGACAATGTGTGAAAACAGGTTAAAAGTAGCTTTATTGTGGTGATGACACATGCTGGACTAAAGAATAAATAAAGCATGTGGGCATCAAGAGAAACGGTGAAAAGCTTGTTTCTCACGCTCATGTCTTTAAGAGTCTCTGCATGGACGTGCTGTAAACGTTCATTTATCTCTGAAATAAATAAAATCATCCATCACTCTCTCTGTCCACAACATCATATACAGACATGTTTTCTTCTTACTGCAACTTCCAAACAGGCCAGTTCCTCACAGTATAACACAAAACTCCAAAGTATAATCACTGCTTTGTAACCAGCAGAGGAGCCAGTAAATCATCTAAACCTACTGATACTAATGTGTCTGTTTGGCTACTGTTACAGAAATGGTTCCTACACCTGTGATGATGACGTCAGTGTTTGACTCCAAACTGTCTGCTGGACTCTGCAGTATCACAGAGTCCACACGTTTTTAGGCCTTTTTAGACTTTATATCTTGAAGCATTACAATATTAAAATATTGATAAGTACTGAAACTTCTGCACTTAACTTTTACATATAACATGAAAATAAGCTAAAAACAGGAAGTTACATTTTAATGTATTTTATCTTTCTAAAAGAAAAGTGGTGGGATGAAAAAAACACACCTGCTGTGAAAGAATCTAAAACACTTGGATATGAACATGTTGGTGAGTTTGTGTAGATGATACTGCAACAAACCTTAATCATAACCTTTGTAAGAAAGTGTTTGACAGAATGAAGGATGGTGGCTGAGTTTTCATGCTTTTACTATGATTAATACAATAGCCTGAGTGACAAACTGAGACACACTACATGCTCATGTGGAGGGACTAGCCAATCACAACGTAACCGCACTTTAAAGTATTCACTGTTCTGTCCTTTTGGACTGAATGTGGGTGGAGCCTATAGTAGCTGTCATAATATGAAAGATAACCTAGACAGGTTATAGAGAGACAGACAACCATTCATGTTCACATTCACACCTGCAGGCAACAACCTGAATCACCAGTTAACATAATAATATATGACTTTGGATTGTGGGAGGAAGCCAGAGTACCCAGAGAGAACCCAGACAGACAACCAGAGTTGGAGTTGTCCCTTAAGAGGGTCATGAATCCACTATTAATTATGTGTGTCATGACATGAGACAAGGTGTGAAAAGTGGGTCATTGTGCTGCATTCCAGATACCTCCGAACTTGGAAGTTGGAAATCGGGCGTGGCATCACTCCCTTTTTTTTTTTTTTTTTTTTTTTTTTTTTTAAATGACATCAGAAACAGCAGTATGCGACATTACGTGATGGCAGAGCTTCAGTTCATCCTTTGTCATTTTTTTTTTTTTTTTTTTTTTTTTTTTTTTAATAAATAGGACAGGGGGAATGAATGAGAGAGAGAGGGGGAGAGAAAGAAAGAAAACCCAAGGGGAGAAGAGACGGTGAGAAGGGGGGGGAAGAGAGACAAAAAAAAAAAAAAAACTCCTGGGTCACCTGTATGGAGAAAAAACAAACAAACAAACAAACAAACAAACAAACAGAGGAGACAGCAAACAACAAAGAGCAACATAATAATAGAGAAAACAAAGCACCATCACAATAAACTAGCTAGTCATAGATATCAGTATTTACTAAGTAATAAACGATATTGTGCAGCACGCAAGATAGACAGCGCACAGTGTGCTTTGAGGCAGCAGCCAAGAAAGCTTTAGTCCGCGTCTGTGAATACCCATGTGTGCATACCTGTGTGGATCAGCATGCTTGCATTCCAAAGGTTTCTCCATGTAATGATCTGCTAGGGAGTGTGGGGGGGCCACAGCCCCATCCTCCAGGGTGTGAAGCGGGTATGGAGGAGATCAAAACTCCAGACATCCAGAGGCCCCCAGAACACAAGAGACCATGGAAGACCAACAGAGGGGCAGCCGCGCCACTGTTCCAGTAAGAGCTGAGGAGAGTCCCAGATGAGGGCTCACTCAGCAGCCGCGGAGCAGAAGCCAGGGGGGGTTGCAGTGACGCGCCCGTGAGCTCCGCCGGCCCCCAGCTGCGCCTGAGTGACCGAGCCCTAGGCCGAGAGGCCGGGGGCACCCCACCTCCAAAGGGGCCCGAGCGAGCCCCAGGCCCCAGGCCCCGACAAGCGGCCGCCAAGGAGTGAGCCGGTGTGTACCCGGACGCCCACCCCCAGACACAAAGAACCACCAACACACCGACACCTGAGGGAGTCCGCCACCGGCAGGGGAAGTGGTGGTGGGTGGAGATAGGCCTCCAAACCTTGGAGGGCCTGAGGTGTCCCCAGAGAGGTGGCGTCTGATACCCAACCTGACATATAGACACAGACATACAGGCACACACAGACACAAACATCCATTCCCACCCTCATGCTCTCATATGCACTCACTCCACACTCAACCAACGTGGAGACAGACATAAAGAGACGCTGTACACACGATCACACTCCCCAAGCGTACTCTACAAACCGGGTCTAGGTACCCTTGCCCCTGGAGGGGGGAATTGCACCCAGACCCAGGTGGTGTTACCCTTTTCCCTGCGGTGGGGAGAGGCAGACCACCCCGACTCCGCAGCAGCAGGGAGGCCCCACACCCCAGACCGCAGTCGGACGGCCAACTCCTCCTACTAGCCCCCCCGCTCCAGCAGGCCGCAGAGAATGGGGGTGGGAGAAGACTCCAAACCTCCCTCCACCCGCTCATTGTAGTGTTGATGCATATGTGTTCTAAGGTGCAATTAAAACCCAGGAGGGCATGGAGCTACCTGCCAAGGAGCAGCAGGTAAGCGCATGGTCCCTCCTGCTAGCCCTCAATGACTAAGTGTATTTAAAATTGAGAGGTGGGCAACGACGTCAGGGGTGAGGTATACACCCTGATGGTGATTTGGACTCCGTGATTGTGCCCACCCCCAAGATCCTATATGTATGTGTAATGAGAGTGTGAGTAATGTGAATGTCTAAGTTGTGGGATGAATGAAGGATGGTGGCTGAGTTTTCATGCTTTTACTATGATTAATACAACAGCCTGAGTGACAAACTGAGACACACTACATGCTCATGTGGAGGGACTAGCCAATCACAACTCAACCGCACTTTAAAGTATTCACTGTTCTGTCCTTTTGGACTCAATGTGGGTGGAGCCTATAGTAGCTGTCATAATATGAAAGATAACAGGTTATAGAGAGACAGACAACCATTCATGTTCACATTCACACCTGCAGGCAACAACCTGAATCACCAGTTAACATAATAATATATGACTTTGGACTGTGAGAGGAAGCCAGAGTACCCAGAGAGAACCCAGACAGACAACCATAGTGGGAGTTGTCCCTTAAGTGGGTCATGAATCCACTATTAATTATGTGTGTCATGACATGAGACAAGGTGTGAAAAGTGGGTCATTGTGCTGCATTCCAGATACCTCCGAACTTGGAAGTTGGAAATCGGGCGTGGCATCACTCCCGAGTTGCAGAAAAAGACAGGAAACACAGGATTTGTGTTGGTTCTTGGCAAGTTAGAGCAATGCAGGTATGATAGTAGTGTAGTATGATGCTTGTTGTTGTGACTAATCAGTGTTCAAACATAATCATGGCTCATTCAAGGAGTTAAAAATACACAACAGTGTAAAGTTTTTTGTCACGGCTGGGTGGCCGGTGCGTGGTGTAAGACTAAGAGCAGATGTTCGAGACAGGAATGAACAAAAACTGAGACGTTTACTTTAGGTTGGACCAACAATATAAATGAAGATCGAAAGGAAACTAGAACGATGTTAACAGCAAACTAAACTGGAGAGAACTAACACTAGACACAATGAACATGAAACTTAAATGTCACCAACATCAATGACATGAATGCCTGAGATGTGACTCGTGATGAACAGAAACATGGCCCACGGTGAAAAGATGACCTGCCAATGAACGAATGAAAACTCACACCACATGAGGGTGACGAGGGAAGTGGAAACACAGCTGGAAGCAAAACTAAACACAGAACGTGATATTGTCAAAATAAAACAGGAAATATGCAGACTAAGAAACACAGACCTGAGACTCAGACCAGGGAAGAAACAGACATGGAAGCAGAAACAGGAGTTTGGAAAAAATGACATAACAGGATGCAGAGTGAGGGACAGAGAGATCTGTGTTATTTAGTGCGTTTATCGAGTGGCTGTTTGGTTTCTTCAGTGTTGAGGTCCAACACCACGCTGCGTATGTCATGACAGGACACTGCACAAATCACATAAAAGTCTCTGAGAATAAAACATAATTATGAGCTGGTAAATATGTCACCTGACCTGAAACAACAGAAGGTAAGAAGCAAACACAAGAAGCAAGCCTGCATGTTTGCAGTGGACAGGAAATGTGAACACGTCACACAACTGCTGTGGTCAAAGCTACAGGAGCTGTTTGAGGTTTGTATAAAAGGAAAGGAAGCACAGAGAGGCCACAGTCAGAAGAAACACTCTGGTCTTATCTGTATTAAATGCAGCTTCTCTTTTTATTATTGATGTAAAGTCAAAGTGTTTGAGATCAGCTGAGGATCAGAGTGCAGCAGGGCTGGATGTGAGGATGGGGCACTCTTTGCTCTGCATGACGGGGTTATTGTGTAAGTACATTTGTGACATTGTTTGAATGGCACTGATTAATGAAAGTGTTCCTCATGTGTGAGAATTAGAGTGTATCACTGGTTTGAAGTGTTTATGTGAGAGTTTGAACAAAGCTTTTTGTGATGTTTATGATAGTTACAGACAAATGTTGGCTGGTTCCTTGGTTCAGTTTAGTCTGAGTATCGTGTTGGATACATCGCTGCTTGTTGCACTTGACTCATTGTCATTGTCTTTAAGGTCATATATTAATACATTTTAAATTAAACTTTTATAACATTTTTTATAACTATAAGTTTAAAATGTTTTCTCATGTGTCAAACGTACTTTTTATGCACAGAGAAAGAAAGATACTCTTAAACTCTTAAAACTAATGTCCTAATTTAGTTTGTTTTGTTTGATTTTCTGTCAGTTTGATCCTAATAATGTTTAATCTTTACTTCATTACTCTCTTCTACGTTAATGCTGATGCTGAGACATGGTTATTTTTCTCTCCTTTTTGATGCTCAATAAATAATTTGACTTTTATTTTTACTTTTTAATGTTAACAAAAGACAATCAGATTTTAGAAATTCAAACATCTGCAGTGAAATGTCAGAGATAGAAAATATCAGAGTAGTTTTATTATCATAGAGATTAGATCTAGAGTAGGGTTAGATATCTACACTGTGTTGTTAATCAATACTAAAACAGAATGAAGATACTCATTTGCATCAGTGTTGATATCCATAGTGTTGTCTTGGCTTCCTCCAGCTGAGGCACAATTTGATGCATAAAGGAGCCATCGCACGCCAGATTTACGCTCTCGCATGTGTGCATTGTTGACCTTTGAAGTGTTTTTTGTGCTTCTTCCTTTCCTGCTGTATTTCACTGCACTTGCCAACCAATGAACATTCAGCAGACGCTGACATCATCAACTTCAAACAGCGTGCAGTCAGGACCTTAGAGGATGCACGAAAGCATGTGTTGGGTGGGTGAAAGTCCCTCCCCCTCTCTGTCCCAATGAAAAGTCTACACAGACGACACTTTTGCAGGACTCTGCTCTCGAAGCTGAATCCTGCTTCTGTCAATCAGCTGCGCTTTGATAGTTTGGAGGGACACATAGTGCCACCTGCTGCAGAGATATTATTAAATAGTGATTAAAAATCTTTAAATAATATCAAACTTAAAACATTAAAATGTAACACTGTTGTAAAAAAGGATAAGATATGAATGCTGTAGAAACTCATTAATCTGATGATGTAGCACACAGAGCAGTAAAATAAACATTTTTATTCCTGTTAACTATTTTATCATTGAGTCCAGTCTCAGTGCTGCTGTTGATTTCTGAGGCTCTGAAACTTTAAACTGGAAACATGTAAACCTTAGAGGTTACAGTCCCACAGCCTAAACAAGGAAACATGGAAATCACTGTAGTTTGTTTGGAGATCAAAGTGAAATTAATATGATTTGATTGATTTGGTTCTGCCAAATTCTGTCCCTACCATCTGAATGTTGGAGCAGAAACTGAGACTCATCAGACCACTGTGTGGTCACAGGACGCTAAAAACAATGTCTTTCGCTATTAATACAATTATAACAGTTATAGCTACCTACAAGGCAACACCTCTTCCAGCTGTCTTAGGGTGAGAGACGGAGCACAGACAGGTTACATCAGGGGTTAAAAACACCTTTAATTAGTTCCAGCAGTGTCTGCTTGCAGGTAGAGGGAGTTTGGTTTTACTCTGTAGATATATTTATTGATATTTACTCTCCTGTATTCATACATCTGTGTGCTTGAGGTTTGGAAATATTTATTAAAATTATAAATAGCCTTTGAAATAATGTAAGACAAATGTTTGATAATACTTACAGTTTATGACAAAGATGATGATGATGATGATGATGATGATGATTATTATTATTCTTTTTTTTATTTGAATAATATTTAAATAAAATAAATGTTTTTCACACTTAAAACAAGACTTGGACTTGTGTTCTCCTCATTTCCTCTTTAACCCTCAGTCAGCTCACATATGTGTAATGAAACTTACTGTCTGTCTGCTATTGGTCAGTTTAGTCTGTGTGTTAAAGGCCTTTTCATAAAAACCTTGTTAAGTTGTTATTTCTGTGTAAAAGGAAGGAAGCAGAGAGAAGTTTTAAAACCTCTTTGTTTCCTTCTCAGCTCTTTGGTATCTGCTGTGCTGCTGCTTCACTCTCTCTCTTTACAGAAAGTTGTAGAAGTTTTCAGACGTGTCACTGCTGGATGTGAGGATGGGAGCCACTTGGCTCTGTGAGCTGGGCCTATTCTGTGAGTACATCACTGACTTCTATTGTTTGATTCATACTGATCCATAAACATGTTTTAGTAAGAAGAACAGAGCATCAGTCGTTTGTACCATTGCAGGTCATGTGATCAGAGGACTCTCATGTTTGTTACCAACGTGGTTGTTTGTAGACTGGATTAGATTTTAGTGCACTGACTCAGATCAGAGTGGAGCTGCTTTAGTTTATCTAACAAAGGTTTGTTTCTCCATCAGTGATAGTTTGATGCTTTTGACATCCTAATATAAAATGTAACCAATCATAGTAGACACTGATTAAATATACAACGGCAGTGATTAAAGCCAGTGCTAGATTTAAACAGCCTTTTAATGCAGACTAACAGTAAACTGCTTCCTTAGTCAAGGTATAAAAGAGTACTACACTGATCCTACTCCTTACTAAATGAAAATTGCTTCCTAAAGGAAGATTAGAGCTCGTCCAGCCATAAATAGAGATTTAAAAACAACAAAAACAAAAAACCTCCCAGTAGGCAGGTTTAACTTCAGCTTAATGGTGTTTGCTGTTGAAGACACGTACATTATTTCCACCTTATATTATATATCACCTTCTAGAGAAATTCTTGTTGAGAGAAGTGACCCATTGCAATTTGTCAATGACATACATTTTTGAGATGTCATTGATCTCAAAAATACATTTTGAGATAAGTACTGAAAAGTCAAATACATAAAGGAAATACTGGGGAGATCATTTCCCTGTTGGAAGCCAGTCGTTCACCTGTTGCCCAAAGAGGATGGACTGTACCGTTTTTAGGACACTAATGTTTTGTTATCACCATGTTTGTTTGTAGACTGGATTCTATTTTAGTGCACTGACTCAGATCATAGTAGATGTAAATCTCCAAGTGTTTTAAGGAGCTTTGTAAGAAAGCGACTGCACTTTAAACCCTGGTGGGATTGTCAATTAAGAAGGTCATTAACTCACTAATGATCAAGAAATGAGACACATCATTACCAACAGTGTTTTATTTATGTTACATTTCAAATCTAACATCAACAAAACACTCACATGATTTGAGTGTCTTTAGTTTGATAATGTCTGAAGTTTCTGTCTTTATTGTAGTGCTCTGTACGCTCGTCTGCAGTGGACACGCTCAAGGTGACTGAACAGTTTTCACTTTTTCTATTTCTTCCTTTTTATTTAGCAAAGATTATTCTCAACCTGTATGACTCTACATAAATAAAGTATTAATAATCAATCAACATTCTGCCTTGAGCATAAAGTGTTTCAGATTGTCTGTTGTCTGATTGTCTGTTTGTGTTGGATTCTAGTTGCTGTGCTAACTATTGAACCCAACTGGTCCAGTTATTTCATTGGAGAGTTTGTTACCTTCAAGTGTGAAATGAATGAAGGAAGAGACACTGACTGGTATTATGCAATCAACAAGGATGGTCGAGACTATGTCCCCTACAGTGAGAACAAAGACTACAGATTAGAAATTAGCTCGACAGGCAACAGTGGTGAATATCAGTGCTCTGGTAGCTGGAAGGAGTCACATTATATAAAGAACAGTAATACTGTCTTTATAACTGTATTAGGTAAGTCCTCAGTGATTAATACTGTGATGATTCCTGTTAAAATACTCATCTGAATTATAAAAAATATGTGTTTAATAAATGTTTCATTGAAAGTATTGTATTTCTTATGTGTTGGAACTTTAACAAAGATCATTGCATTTTACCTAACTTTGTGTTTCCTTCAAAGGTGAACTGCATTAGTTTACATTCAGTGTGAATTAGTCAGGCCTGAGAATGGACAAATGTTTATACTGTGCTTATTTAGAGATCTACAACCTGAATTACTGCAGCTCTGTCACCATGTTGAGACAGAAATCAGAAAAATTTAAAGTGACTTAAACTGTAGAAAAAAAAAATATATATATAATGAAGACATTTGTAGATTTTATTGGGGGGGGGGGGGGGTGATTTAAAAAAAGGATTTTTTTAAACCTTTTATACATTTATATTGTATCAGGTGTGCATTATGTTCTCTTCTTTTTCATATCTGCAGATAAACCCAGGGCCACACTGACAGCAGAAACAACAATCATACCAGTAGGGGGCAGTGTGACACTGACCTGCTCTGTGCAGAGCTCTGATGGATGGAAATATGAGTGGTTCAGACGAACCCAAACAACCTCTGAAGTTCAAATCAGAGATCAACAAAACAGAGATATCAGAGTATCTCAAGGAGGAATCTACCGCTGCAGAGGAACAAGAGGAAACCCAGCTTACTACACTGATATAAGTGATGATGTAACCATTGAGAAAACCAGTGAGTTCAGTAATTTAGTTTGAAATATACATTCACTCATGATTATCAAACATACAATGTGAAGTTTTCTGTGTTGATTTCATGTTTCTGTTTGTATCTCAACTGTTAATATGTGTAAACAGTTTCCAATAAAGTTGTTGTAAAACAACAACCCAACTGGCCTCAGATATTCAGAGGTGAGACGATCACTCTGACATGTGAGGTGCAGGAAGGAGGTGAAACCACTGAGTGGGAGTATGAATGGAGAGGACGCGGGACACCCACACAGTGGACACACAATAATGATGTGACATTCAGAGTTTCTGAGTCCAGCGGTGGAGACTACATGTGTAAGAGTCGACGCAGAGATGACTCATATTCTTCAACAGAGTGGAGTGAAGCCTTCACATTGTCAGCATCAAGTAAGTCATGTTTGTTGTGTGATCTCCATTTGACAAATGTCATCATGGTCAGCACAGGATGAATTCAATGGTCTACAAAGCATGTTACATTGTTAGTCAGACAAAGAGCTGCAGCTGATAGTAGCCTCATTGTAGACAGTTTGTCACCACTTTGTGTCACGAACTTTCAGCTGGTATAGAGACGCCAATGCTGACCTGCTGCTCCATCACCTGAGGACAATAATGACACAAACAGGATACAAATATAGTTCTTCAAACTCCCTCAACAAATGAAAACAAATATGAAACTTCTTTAAAAAAATAATAAAAGTAATTCAATCATCTCATCATTGAACTCATTGATTTGCATGTTAGCCTCAAAGTGATTTTATGAAAGCAAATCAAACTCATTCCAACTTCTTCCTGAAAAAGTCTCATATGTACAGATAACGACTTTGTGGAGAAAAGTGTGTTTATGTTCATTCTTTAAAAATAAGTTTCTGTCTGTGATTCAGCTGTTTTTCACTCACTTTATTTGAAAACAAAACAAACAAACAAACACAGGTAAACAGCAGAAGCTCAGATGTCCCAGTTTTACTGCTGGGCTCAGATCACTAACAGTTAACAGTTCACCCATCTCTGCATAAATAAAAGAATTAAAACAAATAATGTGTTATAATTTTAAAAATTGTACAAATACATGAAAGTGATGAACGTCAGCTTAACATTTTATTTTGCTGTTGTAGTAGCTGTGTACAACATTTAAAATGAAATGTTAAATGATAGAAAATAACTTCCAGTCAGCTTTTGTGTGTGAACTTGATTTTTTCAAATAACTTTTTAATAATATTTGTAGTAAGACGACTTTAAAAACACACACATACTTCTCTTTCAAACACTCTCCTCCCACTCCGATAGAAAGTAAAGAAGTTGTTCACGGCACTGTAACTATTAAAGCAGTAATGACCAGAAAACAGAGATGAGGCATTCAAACTATTTTTGATTTGAAAAAAAAACTTTTCTAGGCAGTCGAAGTCTCACATGCAGAAAAATTACACATTGTTTTCTAAATTGGTCAATGTTTAGTAAGTAGAGTCATAGTTCATTTAACCTGGAAATAGAAACAGTTTGTAAAAATGTGTTTTTATTAGTACATGTTGAGATATTTGACATGTTTAGATAGTCTCACTCTTAAAGTTCATCATAAATATTTGTGAGTCAACATTTTAGTGACATTGAATTCAGAGTTAAGAGACGAAAGATTGAGAGAAAATCTTTGTTGAACAGATGAACCCCGTCCTGTCCTCACTGTGTCTCCATCATGGCTGAGTCCTGGAGCCTCAGTAACTCTGAACTGTGAGGTTGAACATCCGTCTGCAGGATGGAGCTTCTACTGGTATAAAGCTGTTCCTGATCTATCAGAGAAATCCTCCAGTTATGAGCTGCTACCTGATGGCAGTGGGACTGCACAGGACTCCTACATCATTCATGGACAGACACACACAGCAGGATATGTGTGCAGAGCTGGAAGAGGAGACCCAGAGTATCACACTGATCACAGTCAACCAAAGTTTGTCTGGTCTGCAGGTCAGTTTGATTCTGTCTATCTTTTTTCAAGTAATGCAACAGCAAAAAAGTATAAATTGATGGGGATTTTTTTTCTTGGGGGGGGGGGGGGGGGGTTGCATTGAAGGTGAAAATTATACGAACACTGAGTCTTTTAGCACTGACCTTTAAACATTAAAGCAAAAGAATATGTTCACTGTGATATTTTGATCCTAACATCTGTGAGCTTTGTCTCTTCACTGCATGTTGTTTCCAGATGTTCATTCAGCAGCGTCTCTCACAGTGAGTCCTGACAGAGTGCAACACTTCACCTCTGACTCTGTCTCACTGACCTGTGAGGGAAACTTCACTGAGTGGAGAGTGAGGAAGTTCTCTGAGGACGGCCGACTCTCTGACTGTAGGAGAATGACTGGATCCACATGTGACATCAACACATCAAAGTCAGATACTGCAGTGTACTGGTGTGAGTCTGGATCAGGAGAGTTCAGCAGTGCAGTCAACATCACTGTACAGAGTATGTTATTATACATTTACTTCTTGGATTTGGATGATTTAGACGTCACATGAACATTTGTTCCAGCTTTGCTGTATGTGAAGTAATTTCATGTGGGAAAAATAAAACACATACAGCAGTTTTTAAACACAGAAGATCAGATGATGTTGATGATGAAAAACATTTGTACAATCTGTTCTTATTATTGTTTGTCAGCTCTTTCTCAAAGTGTGCACCAGCTGATGTGACTGAAACAATTGTGTGATTGTGTCACAGATGATGGTAATGGTCCTATCCTGGTGAGTCCTGTTCATCCTGTGACTGAGGGAGCTTCTGTTAGTCTGAGCTGCAGTTTGAGAACACAAAAAATACTTTCCAATGTGTTTTTCTATCACAATGACAAACTTATTCAAAATGATCCCAGAGGGGAGCTGAAGATCTCTGCAGTGTCAAAGTCTGATGAAGGTTTCTACAAGTGTCAGTACTCAGGAAGAGAGTCAGCACAGAGCTGGATGTCAGTTAAAGGTGAGCAGGATCAAAAGATTTGATGGATTTTTCTAAACCAATGACTGAGAAGGAACATTAGATTGTCTGATTTAAGTCTCAAAGTCACTTGGCTCTATTTTATAAATGCATTTATTCATAAGATTATAATTTATTAATAATTAATTTCTGTTTTGTGTTACAGTAACTGTGTCAGGAGCTGACAGCTCTTCGTCTCCTGTGTGGTTGATTGTTGGACTGGTTTGTGGAGTCTCTCTCATTATTTTTCTCCTGCTCTTGTTGTGTCGCTGCAGACAGTCCAAGTGTAAGAGCCTCTTCTTTTCATGCTGTATTAGAGAGTTTATTTACTACACACACTTTAATTATTCACACATATACATGTTTTCTGATCTCATGACACAAAATAAATGTGGAGCAATTCACATGACAAACATGTGTAATAACATTTGTCTCTTTCACAGGTTCCTGCTTCACCAGGTTGGTAAAATACTTTTAATTATCATTTTAAACAAACATCAGTTACTTTTGAGTTTATTGTGTTTATTTCCTGTTTCAGGTCGATCCAGTCTGAGAGTCACAGTCCGGGCTCCTCCACAAATCATGGAGTCAACCAGGATGAAACTCATGAACACAACTCTGTTCATCCTGGTCAGCACTTAAACCGATCTTTATTATCATTATTAATATTGACTTTTCATTCAGTCTCCATTAACAGGAACATTTCTTAGGTTCAGTTTGTGCTCAGCAGCTTCTCAAAGAACATTTATCAAAATCCAGCTGGACAAACATCCAAATAACCAACTGACTACATGCACAAAAGATCAGAAACAAACAGGATTTTACAACCTGATTGTATCTTTAACTCGACTGAAAGAATCCACAAATGTTATTGTTTCATATCAGAACAACACAAACAGTAACACCATGATGGGTTCATGCTCTAAAAATATCTGACAGTCCTGGATTTGAAAACAACTAATGAAATTGAATATGATGTGTTTACAAACATTCTTACATTTCAGGTGCAGATGAACCGCGAGACGTCACATACTCTCTTATTAAACTTCAAAACTTTGGAAAGAAGAGTGAGTACACAAAACACTCGGTGTAGAAAGTTTTTTAAGTGTTTAAAATGTTTTAATTATTTTCATTAATCTGATCATCTTCACAGAGAAGCATCATAAAGCAGAGCAGAGTGCTGTTTACTCTGAGGTGAAGACAGGAGCTGCAGGTACAGTCACAACAGTCTCATTCAGTGTTTGTACTTGAATGTGTCATCACATCGTTATATTGCAGGTAATTATAGGTCAACATGGAGTTTAGTTATTCACTGACCAAGCTTAGCTACTACATACGACCACTACACATCAGCAGACTGAATCTTATACACATCGAGGGCCGTTCAGAGTTTAGTGTAAGTTTGTCTGCTTCATATACAGAATGATATTGTTATTGTACAGTATGGTATTGTCCATCTATATGTCCCCCAACTAAACAGTTTCTCTCATGTTTTTACTCTGTAATGTTCTTGTCATCATATCTGTGCTGAACAAATGTGTCCTGAGCTCTGACGTCTCTTTTAGAGGACAGTCTGATGTATGCTGAGGTCAAACAGCCCAAAAAAGAAAAAGCCAAGAAAAACAAAGGTGAGCAAAGTCTGCCATCATCTCCACTGAATATTGTTCAACATGTTTATCTGCTCTTACAATGTAAATCTGTTTGTTTTAATATTTATATTTAGGTATTCACAAGTATTCATTACTTGGATTATAAAATCTATCTTACTCTTTAGTGGAGACATCCAGTTTCCTCCTGGTTAATGATATTATTGTTTTCAATGATCTTCTCTTCATTCACAGGAACATCAAGTCCTGCAGCTGATGCAGCAGTTTATTCTGAAGTCACATCAGGAAGCTCTCTCAGTAATTCTGCTGCCATGCAGGCTGATTTATTCTTCACATTATTAAATGTCTTCAGCTCATAATATCTTTACATGTTGGAAATCACTTTGTCCTTTTTGTGCTTGTCTTACAGGTCAGTGAGGAGAGCTGTAGCAGCAAGAAGAAGCTTTTTATGAAGCCACTCTTGCTCCTCTGCTGCCCAAATATCAGACATGCTCAGCTTTATGTACAGTTACAATATTACATCATAATATCATATAATTCAGTATAAACCAAATGGAGGTGTATTCATATTCAATATTCATGCTCTTTATCTTCTGTTACTTTTACAAAACAAATTGTAATAAACCTTGACTGTATCTAACATGTTCCAACAGCAGTGAGAAATATGTGATGTTTAGTATCTGACAGCACAATTTACAGTCAGTGTTTGCAGTGTAAATACTGATATGGGCACCAACAAATACTTTAACTGTGTTTGTTTACATTATATAAATAAGAATTATATCATAGGCAGTGAATACATTTGAATGTATTTCATGTATATTTTTGTGTTTCTGATCATTTTTTGCATCTTTTAGTTAGAAGGTAGAAATAAAATCTTTTGACATTTAAACATTTCATGTTTATGTTTGATTTTTGTTTCCTGTATGAAATTATCCACAAACTAATCAGATCATCTCGCTATGTGCTGATAGTTAAATGAAAAGATAACTTGTACATGGGCTAAATCTCATATGACAGATTGCATGGAGACAGAACATCACAGAGAATTAAAGCTCTGCATCAATCACGGTCAGCACGACTCAGAGAAGTAGCAGTATTATAATTCATTAATACGACACAAACCTCAGAGCTAAAAATCCAAACGGTTCTGTCGAAACCAAGACAGAAACAAAACGTCTCTTTGACCCTGCAGAGTCTGATTGTTTAGTCACAGTGAGGAGGAGGCACAGGTCAGTCAGGTGTAAACTTAACCAGCTGGGTTGAGCCTGGTTTGCATTTTTCTGCAAAATCAGCATGACGGTGATAAACAGTGCTGATCATATCCTGTAATACAGGGTGACCATAATTTGATTTCCAAAAAAGAGGACACTTGCGCCAGTCATGAAGAACCTTTATAATACTGTTTACATGAAGAAAACATATTTAAACAATAACATCTCTGTGCAGTTAATGAATGGTGAAATAAAAAATGTCATATTGTGGAGGTAAACACAGACGACACGAGAGCTCTCGATAAACACTGCTCGTTTATTACTCATCACCACAGAACTGAACACTTTCCCTCCAAAACACAGCAACAACACTTCCTGAGAACTGGGTGTGAGTGGAGCCCTCCAGTGGTCCACCACACATGCCCCCCCCGAACACCCAGTAGGGTCATCCCCTAGTCCAGAACCCTTGCTTTGATTAAACGTCCAGAACGGCTGAACCGGGGAGGTGGAGAGCTGGCGGAGGGGAAACGAGCCTGAGGGCCAGGCTGGCATGGGCGGTCAGGAAAAACTGAAGATAGCTTGGGCCCCGCCAGGTGGGGGGCGCTCCCAGAGGAAGAAGCAGGGTTGTCCAGTCCAGTGGAAGGCGGGCGGCCACGGCGGGGGGCCTGAGCCGGCACCACCTCGTCATCCAGAAGCACATGTGCTGGTTTAAGTCTGTCAATAGAAACAGCCTCCTGCCGACCCCCAAAATCCAAAAGGAAATGCTTCCGGCCCGGTTGAATAACCCGAAAGGGGCCGTCATACAGTGGACGCAGCGGAGGCCTATGAGCGTCATGCCTGACAAAAACAAACTGCGAAGAGTCCAACGACCTCGGAACAAAGGTGTCGGGCACACAATGGTGCACTGGGCCAGGAAGAGAAAACGAGTCTCTTGGGGGACGGGGAGACAGCACAGAGGGAGCAAAGCACAGGGGTGGGCTCTCAGGCAAGAATTCCCCGGGGACCCGGAGGGGTTGACCAAGGACAAGTTCAGCCGGGGAGACCCCAAGGTCTTCTTTAACCGCGCAGCGCAACCCCAGTAAAACCCATGGAAGGCGGTCAACCCAGTTGCCATCTGTGAGAGAAGCACGGAACGCGGCCTTAAGCGACCGGTGGAAACGTTCGCACATCCCGTTGGCCTGCGGGTGGTACGAAGTGGTTCGGCGGACCTTGACCCCCAGGCCGTCAGCCATGGCAGACCAAAGCTCGGAAACGAACTGGGGGCCCCTGTCTGAGGTAATGTCGGCGGGGGGACCGAAACGCGAAACCCACGTTGACAAAAATGCCCTGGCCACTGCTGCTGCTGTAGTGGACGCCAGAGGCACTGCCTCAGGCCAGCGGGTTGTGCGGTCCACTACAGTCAAAAGGTGCGTGAAACCTTGTGACTGCGGCAGAGGACCAACCAGATCCACATGCACATGATCAAAACGCCTCCCTGGAACGCGGAAGGATTCGAGGGGCGCCTGTGTGTGCCTATGGATCTTAGCGCGTTGGCATGGGATGCACGCGGCTGCCCAGTCTTTCACCGATTTACGAAGGCCCGGCCAAACAAACCTAGAGCTGACCAGCTTGACCGAGGCCCGGACGCCTGGATGAGAGAGGGCGTGTACGGAGTCAAAAACGCGACGACGCCACGAAAGGGGAACTACAGGGCGTGGACGGCTGGTGGAAACATCGCAAAGCAGGCTAGGCCCGCCGTTCCACACGGGTCTGTCCTCCAGTACAAGGTCCGTTTGCGCAGACCGAAGGGCAAGGACGTCCGGGTCGGCTTGTTGGTCCGCGGCCATAGCCTCAAAGTCTATGCCAACATAAACAGGAGAAACCAGCACGCGGGATAGACAGTCAGCCACGCAGTTGGACTTACCAGCCACGTGCTGAATGTCAGTTGTGAATTCGGAAATGGCTGCCAACTGGTGCTGCTGGCGCCTGCTCCAGGGATCGGAGACCTTGGACATCACGAATGTCAAAGGTTTATGATCGACGTACGCGGTGAAGCTCCGACCCTCGAGAAAAAAACGAAAATGCCGCGTGGTGAGGTGTAGGGCCAGCAACTCCCTGTCAAAAACGCTATATTTGCGCTCACTGTCTCTAAGCGTGCGACTAAAAAAAGCGAGCGGTTGCCAGACACCGGAGACCCGCTGTTCTAACACTGCGCCCACTGCCACGTCCGACGCGTCGGAGGTCAACGCAATCTCCGCCGACGGAAATGGATGGGCCAGCAGAGCGGCGTTTGCCAGCGCGGTCTTGGCCCCAGAAAATGCCTGGATGCGTTCAGGGAGCCAATCAATCGGGTCCTTAGCTGTTTTACCCTTCAAGGCAGCATAGAGAGGCTGCAGCAGGTGCGCAGCTCTGGGGAGAAAGCGGTTGTAGAAATTGACCATCCCCAAGAACTCCTGCAGCGCTTTAACGGACGCAGGACGCGGAAAAGCCGAAACGGCCCGGACCTTGTCTGGCAACGGAACCACACCGTCGGCGGAAATGCGGTGGCCGTGTGCCGCCAAGCGCTGGAAAACCTGATGCAGATGGGACGCGTGCTGACTTTCAGAGCAGCTGGCCACCAATATATCGTCAAGGTACACGAAGACGAAAGGCAGCCCGTGCAAAACAGAGTCCATCAACCGCTGAAAAGTCTGGGCGGCGCCTTTCAGGCCGAACGGCATGCGCAGAAATTCAAACAGGCCGAAAGGGGTAATAATGGCAGTTTTGGGGACGTCTTCGGCGCGCACGGGAACCTGGTGATACCCCCGCACCAAGTCAATTTTAGAAAAAATCGAGGTGCCGGCGAGGTGGGCGGAAAAATCCTGGATGTGGGGAATGGGGTAACGGTCATTCTCCGTGACATTATTCAAACGGCGAAAATCCCCACACGGGCGCCACCGACCGTCTGACTTGGGCACCATGTGTAGCGGAGAAGCCCAGGCACTATTCGAGCGCTGCACTATGCCGAGGCGCTCCATTGCGGCAAACTCTTCCCGAGCGACGGAGAGTTTCGCGGGGTCGAGGCGGCGCGCGCGTGCGAACACTGGGGGACCGACCGTCGGAATATAATGTTCAACCCCGTGCTTCGTTGCCGTATTCGAGAAATTAGGAACAGTCAGTGAAGGGAACTCCAAGAGCAAACGCTGAAAAACATTCCCTGAAGTCACTAAATTAGCCCGATTCAGGGGCTCGATGGCGCGAGTGAAACAGGGCATTGAAGAAAAAGACAGTGCGTCGATTAAGCATCTGTTAGCGACATCGACCAGCAGTCCGTGGGCACAAAGAAATTCAGCGCCCAAAATAGGTACAGAGCTAGCGGCAACAACAAAGGTCCATTGGAAATCCCGACCATGAAAACAAACAGTCACGAACCTTTCCCCGAACGTTGCGATGGGAGAGCCATTAGCCGCAATAAGCTGCGGTCCGCAGCCCGCTGCTAAACTGTCGGCTCCGGACGGGGGAAGGAGGCTCTTCTGGGAGCCGGAGTCGACCAGGAAACGTCTCCCAGAGCGCGAGTCTTCTATGAAGAGCAGTTTTTCTTTGTCGCCAGCGGTCGCGGCCGCTACAGCGCGCTGGCGGGGTCCATGTCCCAGGGTCGGAAAAGCGCAAGGCGGCAGGCAGCGGCGCACTCCAGCGCCAAAACGCTGATGGTAGAAACAGAGGTCCCGTCCGTGGTGTCGCTGTGCCGCGATCTTTGCCGTCAGCGAAGGATCGGGTACGTCGTGGCAGGTCAGCAGGGAAGTGGAAGGCGCCGCCGGCAAGGCTGGAACTAGGTCGTGATCGTGGGAAGTGCGGGTAGCCAGGAGGATACGATCCGCGTCCTCAGCCAGGGAGCGATAATCCTTCGTGCCCAGAAGCGGAGAGTTGGCGAGGCCGGCTCTCACGGCCGCCGGCAGCTGTCGGAGGAAAATGTGGGCGAAGAGGAATCCCCCGTCGTCCGGTCCGAGAAAGGATAGCATGTGCTCCATCAGTTCGAGAGCCGTACCACCACCCAGGCCTGAGAGGGAGAGGAGCTTCTCGGCTCGCTCTGCGTCGGTGAGGGCATAGCGCCGAAGAAGCAGCTCCTTAAGGGCGATGTACTTCTCTCGGGTGGGTGGGTCCCGGAGGAGAGTCAACGCACGACGGGTGGCTAGCGGGTCGAGAGAAGCCACCACATGGTGATATTTCGTGTCGTCAGCCGAGATGCCACGAAGGGCAAACTGGGCCTCCACGTGCACGAACCACGACGGGGGATCGTGAAGCCAAAAGTCCGGCAGCTCGAGCGCCACAGCAAACGTAGCTGCAGCCGGAGGCAGAGGGCTGGTGGCTGCTGATGCATCCAGAGCGGAGTCGGCGCCACCATCGGACAGCAGCATGTTCGAGTCAGGGGTCACCAATGTGGAGGTAAACACAGACGACACGAGAGCTCTCGATAAACACTGCTCGTTTATTACTCATCACCACAGAACTGAACACTTTCCCTCCAAAACACAGCAACAACACTTCCTGAGAACTGGGTGTGAGTGGAGCCCTCCAGTGGTCCACCACAATATAGTCTTTTACAAGTCAACAAGTGGTCACCGTACTCTAATAGCTCAGCTGTGCTGTAGATGGGTTTCCCTCTTCACTATCAATCATGTCTTTGTCCTATAAAGTGGGAGAGCAACTACAACTACACTGGTGACTTTTCATTTTGTCCTGTTAACATTTGTAACTAATTTGTTGACTTTATGTCATTTTAGTTTCTAATAAAATGTCATGCAGTCCTGTGTTCCCTGTTTTAATTAAATCTGTGAATTAGGATGCAGAAGCAGAAAGTTTAGAGGTTTTATTGCAGGGTTAATAAATGGTGGTGTGAGAGAAATTCTGCACAGACTCTGAGTCTGAAAGACGAACAGTGTTTGGAGTCTGCTGTTACCATCACAGCTGTGTAGGTGGCAGTAATACAACTTTATGCTGGTTCTCAGCCACTAATGAAAAAGAAGTGAGCTTCTTACAGCTCTTCATAACTTACTGTTATTACTGTATTTTTATTTTATCTGATCAGCAATAATTCAGTTCATTAAAGTGTTTGAAATGTTATTAGTGTTATTGCTCATTATTATTACTGTGATTAGTGTAATGGCTTTAGGACCCAGGGGATCAAACAGAGGGTATAAAAAAGGAAGTAGCAGCAGGTGCTCTTCTTCTTCTTCTCTCCTTTGTTCTGATGTGAGGCTGTGGACTGTGGTGTTTTTGGGATGCTGCAAAGTTTTGGAGTGTGAACAGAGTGTGCTGAGGAGATCGTGTCACCATATAAGTGAGCATACTGCCCTTTAGCAGAGATTCAAGGTATAGACTGAATGTTTTTAAGTTATCTTTCTTTAAGCCTTTAAATTAAATTTATTTAAATTAATCTTTAAATTACCAGTTAAAATATTATCCTACAGGATCGAGGCCTCAGTGCTCCGGTGTTTTTGATTATTATATTAGTGTATTTTTGTTTATTTGATCAGCAATAATTCAGTTTATTATGTGTTTGAAATAAATTGACTGACTGAATCACAGCTGAAAGTGTTTTTTTGTTCTTGTTGTTTAATGCATTTACTCTGAGTGTGTGATTATTGTGCTGCTGTTACAGTCTTTCTGTTTTACTTCTCAGCACTGCCATCATGTGTCTGAATATACAGCATACAGTCAAACTCAACAACCTCAGTTAAAGATTTGCTAACATTTAAAGCTGTTGAGCACCAGTGCAGGTTATTTTTGACCTGTGTTTGTGTTTTTGAATAAATCTCTTGAAGTTTTTGCAAATTAAAAATGTTGTATATTTCTGACGGATGTAAAACTTTTAAAAAACTGAAAGAAATTTCAAATAAATTCAGATCTGCAAAGAAATGCATTGATTATGTTTTATTCAAGAATCAATATCAAACAGTATCACAAGATCAAACTGCAAAGAATAACGTCTTTACTCTTCTGACTGGCCTACATGTGTGTGAAAGACTGTTGGTGGTCACCATCTTTTCTGCCACAGGCTTATTTTTATCCACTAACAGGCCTCATGGTTTCTGGTTGGGTCACCATGAACAGAGAAAATACAGCCTGTGGTTTCAGCCTCAAGTCTTCAGTGTAGCTGATGTTTAGTTTTATGTTATCAGCTCACAGCAAAGAGTTAACAAGGAGCACAGACAAAGAGCACAGTATGAATTTCACTTTGACCTCTGTGTGCATGACACATGTTTACATGATGTGCCTGTACTGGAATAACAGTAATGATGATCAAATATTCATTTATCTACATAAAATCATGTCTCGCTAAAGTAATGGTAAATGGCCTGTATTTATATAGCGCTTTACTAGTCCTTAAGGACCCCAAAGCGCTTTACATATCCAGTCATCCACCCATTCACACACTGGTGATGGCAAGCTACATTGTAGCCACAGCCACCCTGGGGCGCACTGACAGAGGCGAGGCTGCCAGACACTGGCGCCACCGGGCCCTCTGACCATCACCAGTAGGGTAAAGTGTCTTGCCCAAGGACACAACGACCGAGACTGTCCAAGCCGGAGCTCAAACCGGCAACCTTCCGATTACAAGGCGAACTCCCAACTCTTGAGCCACAATCGCCCCACAGTAAGAGAGTAAGAGATTATTTTGTAAACGTCTTCGTCTTCATCATTTTTCAAATCAAACTATTATTTGCACCAAAGTTAATTTATTCAAAGCTAATAACTGAAAACAAAATGAAATTTCTTCATATTTTTGTTCATTTTTTGCACTTTAAGAAAAGTTTTTTCTTTAACGTGTGAATATTTCTGTAACTGTTGGTGACCTCATAGCTGCAGGCTTATCTGCACCATCTCTGCACTTAAACATTACAGTGACTTCATTATTTCCATCAGCCTGCAGAACTAAAATGAGGAAGAACAATTGAAGCTAAATATGAGCTGCCTTCCAGATCACATGCTTTAGCTCTGACAGCACAAACAGATGATGAGGAGACTGTGAGACGTTAAACAGGCAGAATACAGAGCTCAGAGTTTTACACGTTCTGGTTTGTTGTCTTTCACACTCCTTAAAACGTGAGAGAATGTTTACTGATCTTCATTTTACTATAAATAACACCTCGGTGTGTAAATTGCCTTGATTGCTAATTTACTGTTAATAGTTAATATTTATTATTATTATCTGAGAAAGAAAACCATAAGAATCTAAAATCTAAAACAAGATGCTAAAACAGGGCCAACTTTCTCTAAATGTAATCACACAGAGCTCAGATGAGTAGAGAGTGTTTCCACAGCAGGTGTGTGTTTCCACAGCAGGTGTGTGTTTGCACAACTGAAGGTTTGCAGGTTGAACACTGGAGAAGATCAGAGACAGAAGAAGACTGGATTAAGTGGATAAACTACAAGGGTGATTCTCTGCAGTCAGGCTAGTTTCCTCAGTGTGCTGTAACTCAGTGAGTGGATGAACAGTCGGTCCTTTTATGTGCAGCTATTTGAGGATGAAGAACAAATGTGCCAACCTGAGCTGACTGGAGCAGGTGAGGAAGATGACTAACACATCCCACTGACAAGGAAGAGCTGTGGAGCTGTGACAGACTGTGGCAACATCAATGAAAAAAGGCAGAAATCGAATAATTATTTTATTACAGTCCTGATATCAGACCTCTGTTTATTTGTTTATTAGAAGCTCAGATATTAACCCTCTAAAGCCTGAATCATAAATAAAATGACATTTTTTTATAAGCTGGTGTGTCTTTTTGAACCTTCTGAGAAATAAATATTTTTCACATGAGGTGGAAAAAATCTTTTTTAGCTGCATCTGGCATTTTTTGTACAATTTGTTTCTCAGTTTATCTTCAAATAGAAACATTAAAGTTTTTTTTAACACATTAAACTTTGAGTTTCCTTTCAAAATGTTCAAAAATCTTTTACAAAACTGGTAAAAATGTCTTTGAGGAATCGTTGAAGGCTCGTTGACTGATGTCAGCCATGTTGGATGTACTTGTGACCTCTGACGCCGGCATCTACAGCTGCAGAGGACGTATAAAAGGGACAAATTCAGTCACAGAAGAAAGTAACTCTGTCACCATTCAGAAAACTGGTGAGTTTAAAATTTTAATCTGGAATAAAACAACTTGTATTCTCCAAAGTTTCTCCATTTCTAAATATGTGGAACCTCTTAATGTAGAGTTTGTGACCTTTGATTGTCTCTGAAAATTTAGTTCTATGTTTTATATTTAATTAGTGGATAAATCATTGAACCTAATACAGCTGATTAAAGTTATTGACCTGAACTGCAGAAAAGAAAACATCAAACTTCTTCATCCTGTCATGTGATGAAAAATGAGGACCTAAATGCACTCTGAGACAGACTGAATAAGAAAAAATGAAACTTTACACACACACACACACACTGAGAGGGAAGTAAAACTCAACATAAGACACAAGAAACAAATGAATACCAAAATAAAACAGGAAGACAACAAAGAATTTAACCTAAAAAACCCTCAGAAATACAAAGTAAGACCCGGGATCATGACACACTCCAGATTTCTACATCCTCTTTAGTTTCATCAAATATTCCCATATTTGATGATTTGATTAAGATTTAAATTAGAAGCTATGTAACCCCAATAACTTTCAGTTATGTTGTGATATTTTTTTGACTTCACTTGCATCAAATTCGTTCAGTGGGTTTTTTTTGTTTTGTTTTGTAATTCTTAATTACAGGACATGGAGTGAATATCACTGTAACAGCAGACAGCACAACCATACCAGCAGGGGGCAGTGTGACACTGACCTGTGATGTGAAACCCTCTGCTGACTTAAAATATGAGTGGGTCAGAGAAACCTCATCTGCAGTGAAGTCCACAGAAGCTGTTGGATCAGATAAAGTGATCAGGATCTCTAAAGGAGGAAAATACCAATGCAGAGGATGGAGAACAGACACAACTTTACTCATAGCACAAAGTGATCCAGTCATCATTCAGGAAACTGGTGAGTTTAAAAATGTCATATGAAATAAAACAACATGGATTCTCCAAAGTTTGGAGAAGCTCAGAGAGGGACAAAATTATGACAAAAACTTATGTTACAAAGTGATTTACGGCCCCAACCTGCCAAGTTTTTTATGATAATAAAACTGTTACAAAGTTATAATAAACAGAATCAGAATCAGAATCAGAAAGGGGTTTATTGCCAAATGTTGAGCAGGTTTACAACATCAGGAAATTGCTGCGGTGCTTCAGTGCAAACATAGTGTCATAAGTTGCGCTTAAATAGACATGAAAAAATAAAAGTAAGAATAAGAATTAAAAGTGCTACGTAGAAAGATATATACATGAGATATATACATGAGAATAAGAATTATGAGTGCTACGTAGAAGATATATACATGAGTGCAGGTGGTGATCAGTGCCAAACATGGAATGATGCAGTGAACACAGCATAGGGTCATGTGTTAGTGGCGGGGACAATCATATGGTTATTGTTCATGTGTCCAACAGCAGAGGGGAAGAAACTGTTCTTATGGCGAGAGGTTCTGGTGCGAATGGACCGGAGCCTCCTGCCTGAGGGGAGCAGGTCAAACAGACTGTGTCCAGGGTGAGAAGGGTCAGCTGAGATCCGAGCTGCACGCCGCAGTGTCCTGGAGGTGTACAGGTCCTGCAGAGATGGGAGTCTGCAGCCAATCACCTTCTCAGCAGAGCGCACAACACGCTGCAGTCTCTGTTTGTCCCTGATAGTGGCTCCAGCGTACCACACGGTGATGGAGGAGGTGAGGATGGACTCGATGATTGCAGTGTAGAACTGCATCATCGTCCGTGTTGGCAGGTTGAATTTCTTCAGCTGCCTCAGGAAGTACATCCTCTGCTGGGCTTTCTTGATGACGGAGGTGATGGTGGGCTCCCACTTCAGGTCCTGGGTGATGGTGGTACCCAGGAAGCGGAATGAGTCCACAGAGGTGATGGGGGTGTCAGTCAGGATGATGGGGGGGAGTGGGGCTGTGTGCTTCCTGAAGTCCACAATAATCTCCACTGTCTTCTGGGCATTCAGCACCAGGTTGTTGTGGCTGCACCAGGACACCAGACGTTCAACCTCCCTCCTGTAGGCAGACTCATCCCCGTCCGAGATGAGTCCAATAACGGTGGTGTCATCTGCAAACTTGATTAGCTTGACAGACTGGTGGGTGGAGGTGCAGCAGTTGGTGTACAGGGAGAAGAGCAGAGGAGAAAGAACACAGCCCTGAGGGGAGCCGGTGCTGATGGTCCGGGAGTCCGAGACATTCTTTCCCAGCCTCACATGCTGCTTCCTGTCCGTCAGGAAGTCAGTGATCCACCGGCAGGTGGGATCAGGCACATTCATCTGGGAAAGCTTGCCTCGGAGATGGTCTGGAAGGATGGTGTTGAAGGCAGAGCTGAAATCCACAAACAGGATCCTGGCGTAGGTTCCTGGGGAGTCCAGATGCTGCAGGATGAAGTGTAGGGCCATGTTGATGGCGTCGTCTACAGACCTGTTGGCTCTATATGCAAACTGCAGGGGGTCCAATAATGGGGTTAAAATATTTGATAATACTGTTTTTATTTTTAATGAAAATATGTTAATCAGTCAGAAATTAAATGTGTGGCTCAGTCGTTCATAAACGTGTTTTGTGATTTGGCCCCTGATGCTCCAGTTGTCACGGTTCAGCATTTTGAGTCTCGTGTGTTTTGGTATTTTATAATATGTTTTATGTCCTGAGTCCTTTGCTGTTTTGATTATTGCAGTTATTATTATTTTTATAGCCAGGATCAGTTATGGCTGTTACGGTTTTAGTTCTTAGGTTTTGTTTTATGTGTTCATGTTGTGTTTACTCTGTGCCTTTCTGTCCCACGTTTTAGGTCTCTATGTTCTGTCTCACAGTCTCTGTTAAGTTTACGTGTCTACAGTTCAGTCGGTGTGTTTCCTGTTTTACTTTGAAGGTCTGCGTCTCATGTCAGTGTTTCTAGTTTTGTTTCCCTTGTCTCGTCCTGCCTAATTACTCCCAGCTGTGCTCTCCTATTGTGTCTCATTCCCTTCATTATCCCTCAGTGTATTTAAGCCCTGTGTTTCTCTTTTTCAGTGTTTGATCTCCCTCATCCATGTCTGTGTGTTCTGCCTACAAGCCTGTCAAGTTTATTTTTGTTTTCCAGTTTAGTTCTTTTTTGTGTGCAGCAATAAAGCTGCTATTTTGAGTTCTAGTTTTGCTTCTGTGTTGAGTCTGCAGTTTGCACACAGACCATGTCACTAGTTGCTGTTATCAGTTACAGTTTTAGGAGAGAGTGACGTCGCTCTATGTGATTGGCTCATTTCAGAGGCCATCCTGACCAATGGCTGTGGAGCTGTCATAGAAACATTTTTGAATTATTTTGAAGATACTCTGAAGAGTGTTACGAGTTCAAAATTGGGGATGGATACAAAAGGAAAAACCACAATAACAACACTGGTCCGGCCGGGTTGAGTCAAACGATGATTTTAATGATCACACGCGTGGGAGATGGACACCGTACGCAGACAGCATCAGATCTCAAAATGGTGGAGCATTGATCAAACTTTTATAGCCTCTGGTGCCCCCACCTTATCATAAAAGCCTAAACATTCACATGCTTTTCTCTCACACGGCGCCTAAGCTACGACCTTGGCTCCCCGTTTATCTGCTCCTGCTGAGATGGGGCAGAAAACTCCGGTATATTCTGTTCTCTTCTAATCAGACATATAAGGCAATAACTTTCTGCGAGCAGTATTTCTTATAACTCAGCAGTATAATGCATCATAAACAATATCATTCATTCACAATAAATCAGCAGTCTACTGTAATGCAAATCAGTTTAACAAATGCAATAGTTATCAGCTTCTTCTAATTCAGGAGAATAATGCAAACTAAAACTACATAATAATTCACAATCTTTAATTAGGGGTATAACATGACATAAAATAATATTATAATCTAACAAGAGTCAGCTCAGAGATGAGAGATAGTTTAATAAAGATTTCTCTGAGCCTGTGATTCTCACGTGATTATTAACAGGACTGACTGAGGATCAGTGAAGAGGGTGAAACACAGCGAAGGTGTAAAGAACTTCATGTTCTGGGACCATCAAACATCTTTGTCTGTGAGACAAACAATGAGACAAGTATAACAATAATAGTTTAATATTTAATGACTGAAACAAAATGGTTTGCTATGCTGAGGTATGAGCTGCAGATGTGAGCAGCACATTTTCTGTACAGTCACTGACTGGGCGATCAGACCTCTGTACTGGTTGTTTGTGGCTCTGTAGACAGACATGTGACCTAGAAGCACGGCTGCAGTCATCGACATCATCATGAACTGTGAAGCAATAATTACATGTGTGTGAACAAATGTGTGAGCCAAGTCTCCTAATTTTTTAAAGATGATTTTTTTAGGCCTTTTATCTTTTATTGGATAGAGACAATGTAGGGGTGCAGATGGGACTTGAACCTGGCCGTACTGCTCACCCACTCAGCTGAATTTTTAATGATATAATGGTTCTGGAATAAAAATACAAACATAGATTTGTCATGTTACTATGAAGGTCAAACAGCATTATATCTCATGGTAACCTCTTTGGCATTGTAAAAATGATCTTATTGGAAATGGTTGAACATGAATAGTCATGTAAAATGTGGAGTCTAGAGAATCAGTGTCAGGAATGTGATCCAAGGAGGGGAGACTAGGTGGGATTATGAATGTGAAACAATCATTTTCAGCAAATCTCCAAATCAACATAAATTCACAATTAGTTCTGTAACAACTCTACAAGTAACACTGCAAGTAGTGTAGAACAGGAGTCACAACATGAAACCACAGATGATCTTTCAGTATATGAATCAATCAGAGGCTCTGGAAACACTGGAAGTGGTACAAACAGTATAAACTTTGATAATAGCAGAGCTGTAAGAAATGTAAATATTTATTCTGACTGATCAAACTTCATTATTTCAGCAGATGAATACAACAACGTCACATCTGGATTTCAGCTTGAAGGTCTTGATAAAAGGAGTGAGTACAAGAAACATGAAATGTAATAATTGGTCGAATGTTTTTGTAACTTGTGTCATTTTAGAGGAAGACAGTCTCCATGTTATTAAACACAATAATCCATCATCACTACAGGCAGACATGATGGCACAGAGGAGAGCTCTGACTACAATAATGTGAATCCTGAATCAGCCTCAGGTGCAAATGTGAACTCTACAGACACTGAGTCATTAGTAATCAGATTACATGTGCAGTTAAATGTGTGACATCATTGCTAAAGTTTGTGGAGCTGATGAGCTGAATCACTTTTTATACGATTGGCTTTAGTTGTGTTCTGCTGCTGTTGTGATGTCTGAATAAAATAGATGAGATCAGTTCTGTGTGATTAAAGCATGAACGTGTCAGAAAGCATCATCACATCTTTGGCAACATTATTTCTTTGTTTTTCACTTTCAAACTCGTATTTGTTCTGATTTTGTTTCAGGTCCATAAAAAGATTATTTCAACAAAACTCAAGACTCACGAACAAGGTCAGCAACGTCAGTATAAACAGTGACATGCTCTTGGTTTAATATCAACACTGGAAGACTGATTATATGGTTCATCTCTGTATTAAAATCCTATTGTGTTTATTTCTGTTGTAATAAGTGGAGGGTGGATGGTGTGGGACATTGTTTCCATCAAGACACAATTTCATGATTTGGTTCTGTGAGTTTGTTTCAGTCTCTTTGTTTTATTTCTATAAGATGTTCACTCACTTCCTGCTGAATTTTACATGTTATCTTTAAAGTGTAAGAATAGATTATTTTAGTATTAGGGATTTAGTTGTATTAACGATAGTAAAGCATTATATCCGTTATTCATTTAAGTAGGCCATAGGTCAAGCTGCTAAACACTCACACATAGAGCAGACACACAGAATTGGGAGAATAAGTCAGAGGTGTATGTGAGAAGCAGAGGCGACAGAAAGGAGAACACAGTGTGCGAAGAAATGGGCAGCAAGGACACGAGAAAGGGAGACAACAGATAGAGAGACATTAGCAGGCGCCTAGTTTTGAGAAGACAAAGGTTGTTGACCTGTTTGCGCTGTTGGGACTGCCCCAGCAGATTTTGATGATTGATGCTGAACTGTGAAAATCCCCATGTACATGTAATAAAATTAGATTATTTGTTCTGAGAAAAAACAGGAATGAAATATTACACTGTCTTATGATGCATTATAGTGCTGATTTATAAGAAATGCTGTTTGCAGAGAATCATAGCCTTATTTGTCTGATTAGAAAGAACAAAACATACTGCACAGGAAGCCAAGGTCATAACTTACACTTACTGAGAGAGAGAAAAAATGTAAATGCTTAGTTTAGAGGGAGGCTGAAGCTACAAGAGTGTGAGAAACGGTCAGACACTTCGAGATTTTGCCAGACACCCTCCTGTCCACATCTCCCGTCTGGCCGTTTGTAATGCTCAAAGTGTTGTATGGAATAAAGAGAATTGTATCGATTAAAGAGATTTCTATAGGCCTACAGGTGTGACATCACAAATATGGGTCATATGTGTGATGTCACATGCCGAGCTGCTGCTTTGTGAGTGGTTGTTCTGCCTCACAGATGGAACAAATGATCTTTAAAAGATGCCAAAGCGCAAGTGCAGCTTTTCAGACGAACTGCAAAAGAAATTTCCCTCGTACCATCGCGGTACTGTATACCAGTACCATTATACCATTTTTTTTAATTCCAGAGGTCTTTAAGTTATTTTTTGTTTTGCACTTCTTGCCTAAAAGCCTATATCACATTTTTTATTTCACCATTCATTGATCGCACAGAGAAGGCATCGTTTAAATATGTTAAAATTTTCTTTAAACAAACAGTATTAAGAAAATTCTTCATGACTGGGCGAAGTGTTATCATTTTTGGAAATCAAACTATGCTTACACTATTGTGATTGTACCGTAATACACCAAATATCCCTGTAATCCCCTCTCCCATATTTCTCATGTCAGACTCTGAACACAGCTTCCAAGTACAATCACTGGACTGTGTTTACAGCTGGTGGCCAATAGAGGGAGACATTAATCCATTTATAATTTATTGTATCTGTCATAGTCTCCCAGTCCTCCTGGTCAACCAACACGTTCTTTTTCCTTACGAGTGTAATGAACTCGATACTTTACTTTCTGTTTCTTTCCTGTACGCACTGCTGCAGTTTCATCTAAGAAGCAACCTGGCTGTCTTAAAGGTCATGAAAATTCATTCAGAATTAGCAACACTGATGATGGTAATTATTAAAAAGTATTGGTACTGGTATCAGTATCAGCGATATAGGCCTGGTATTTACTTGGTATTAGATTGATACCAAATCTTGCAGTATTGCACATGACTAATAAGTAGTGATATTAAATTCATTAAACTGATATTATTTCAGCACCATGGACAGCACACAAGGTTTTCACTGCATGAGCTGTGCTCTCTAACACGTGACTGTTTGTAGTGGTGGACAAATTTAGCTGCATGCACACATAGCTCTCTCTGTGATAGGTTAATAGTTTTAATTAAAAAATATATGTATATTGATTATTGGCTGAAAGTGATTAAAATTTTTAATATTGTGACACAGTGGGTCCGCACTCTGGAAGGGAGGGGAACATCCGAAGAGGCATACGCCTGCTGAATGGCCTCCACAACCCTGTGGGACAATCGAGACTTAGACAAGGGTCTGACCAGAATTCCATAGTGGAAGCTCACAAACGGCTGGTCTGTCTTCCTGAACGGCCGGATAAGTAAGAAGTTCTGTGCCAAAGCACAGAGATGGCACAGGGCAACCTGGCTCCCAGCTGCCTCCTTGTGCAGGTCCCCTGTGAGGAATATTCATAACTCCACTGACTTGGACAGGTGAAATTCAGATGGGGTCACACAGGCCGCACACCAGGAGGCAAACAGCCCCCAAAGAAAGCAGTAGGCAGTCCTGGTGGATGGCACACAAAACTCCTGCAGCATTCTCACTTTTAGATCAGGCCAGGCATGGAGCCTCTCACTCTCAGGGTACAGGCTGTCACCCTGAGCCCTACTGGGAAAAGATGGAACAGTGACCCCCTCACCTGGGACAGGAGGTCCCTCAGAACAGGGAGCTCCGGGGGTGTCCTGGTCATGACTGGCAGGATAACTGAAAACTAGCATGTGTGGCCAAAGAGGGGTCACCAGGATCAACTCCTCGGTCTGGACCTAGTGAAGGAATAACTGGAGGAGGGGTATGGAGGGAAGGCACAGAGAAGAGCCTGTGGTGAGGAGTGCACCAAGTTGTCTGCAGGGAGAAGAACAGATGGCAATGTGTCGATTCTCTGGGGGAAAAAAACTTCTGCCCCTCTGAAGCGACTCCAGATCTGGTGGACCTAGTGGGAGTAACCCTTGGCTCAGGCGATTAGAGGATCATCAGGGGGTCCTTTTGTCCCTCTGTGGGGGGATACTCCCACTAGGTTTATATCTGGGACTCTCCACCATTTGACCTTAGAACTGAAGAAGCTTCTCGGATGAGAGGTGAAACGTCTTCAAGCAACTTAAAGAAGTCCAGACGCTTTTCTCTGCAAGCTCCTTTGACTACGATGACCTGGATGACTGAGAACCTTCACAGACAACCTCAGTGAGGGTTTTACTTTAAGTTGGTCAAAGACTCACAATTAATGACGTGAGTCATCACATGAGCCAAGCTGTGAAAAAAGGTGTGGGTCATTATAGACCTATAAGTTTTTGGACTTAAAAAACACATTCATGAATCAAAGCTAATCAGTGTTCTGTGTTTGGCTTATTTAGTGATTCAAAAATACAAAAGAGTGGCAGTACAAATAAAAGTTTACAGTTTGACTGTCGTTTTAGGTTCAGTGCTGCCATCTTGGATTGTTAACTCACAGTATGTGTGTCTGCTCAGACTTTCCAAGCGGTAAATGTGAGTTTAGTTCCACTAAAAAAACAAAAAAACTTCTGGCTTATTCAGAAATTATCACCGGAGATTTTGGGTGAGAATGCTGTGAGAGGTTGCCTCACCCCATCATGTGATGTATTGAGGTCACTTGAAGAAAGATACTAGTGGGGGTTGATGTGCCTGGGAAGAGATCTCAAAACAGGATTGTAGTTGGCTGACAGCTGACGCCATAAGGCACCACCTCTGGTTAATGATGGTCATTCACAGTAGACATAGACGGCCTCTTTCACTCCTCTTTCAAACCATCATACTTGTCTGTTCAAAATGTGAACACTGGCACCTTCGTATGAGTGATATTTGATATGATATTGGAAGCAGATGAAACCAAATAAATATTTGGAGATCATTGTCTGTGCATAATCCTGGAGAGTGAGTGAGTGTGGTGGCCAGAAACTGAAAACAATACATTTTGGGAAGACAGCATTCATGTATGGCACAATAAATGTCTGTGGATCTACACAAACATTGACTGATAAGATGACTCGAGATAAAATATCGCAGCTTTATGATGTCCACACAGGACACTGCACAAATCACATAAAAGAATAAAAATAAATAATAATAAAACATGACTATGGCCTGGTAAATATGTCACCTGACCTGAAACAACAGAAGGTAAGAAGCAAACACAAGAAGCAAGCCTGCATGTTTGCAGTGGACAGGAAATGTGAACACGTCACACAACTGCTGTGGTCAAAGCTACAGGAGCTGTTTGAGGTTTGTATAAAAGGAAAGGAAGCACAGAGAGGCCACAGTCAGAAGAAACACTCTGGTCTTATCTGTATTAAATGCAGCTTCTCTTTTTATTATTGATGTAAAGTCAAAGTGTTTGAGATCAGCTGAGGATCAGAGTGCAGCAGGGCTGGATGTGAGGATGGGGCACTCTTTGCTCTGCATGACGGGGTTATTGTGTAAGTACATTTGTGACATTGTTTGAATGGCACTGATTAATGAAAGTGTTTCTCATGTGTGAGAATTAGAGTGTATCACTGGTTTGAAGTGTTTATGTGAGAGTTTGAACAAAGCATATTTGTGATGTTTATGAAAGTTACAGACAAATGTTGGCTGGTTCCTTGGTTCAGTTTAGTCTGGAGTATCGTGTTGGATACATCGCTGCTTGTTGCACTTGACTCATTGTTGTGTACAAGTTCATATATTAATAGTGTTTTATGCACAGAAATATTTTGATGAGCAGTAACTGTGTCATGTGAAAATTAATCTTTAAAAAACACTTTTGTTCATTTTGAGTTTGATTTTCTGTCAGTTTGATCCTGATGATGTTTAATCTTTACTTTAGTGCTCGGTTCTCTCTTCTACGTTAATGCTGAAGGTGAGAAATGTTTCTTTCATTTCTTCACATTTATATAATATGTATAATATTAATCTGATATTTTGTATTTCATGCACCATTTTAAATCACATCCTGTTTCTCTGTTTGTGCATCGTTTTATTTAAGATACTAAATGGGTTTATAAACAGTGAGTGAGTTAAATCCTGCAGGTCTGTGCAGTCACTCTGTGGTTTTACTCAGAATATTAATTAACTGCTTTAATTTGTTTCATAAAAACACATCTTATTATTGTCAAGTCCAAATGTCACCAGGATGCAGTAAATCTTTTGACTCTTAACAGCAGCAATAAAATCAGTTCAGCTTCAAAATGACTTTATGCTTCCATCAATCTCTAACTTGATGTGTTTATGTGAACAGTTCCCAATAAGCCCACCGTGATCCTCGAACCATCCTGGCCTCAGATATACAGCAGTGAGACAGTCACTGTCAGATGTGAAGGAAGTCAGTCGCTGTTTGTATGGAGAGATGGCACATTAATCAGACCATCAGCATCTGAATACATAATCAGCAGAGCTACTGAGGCTGACAGTGGAGGATACAGCTGCTGCACCATGAGTCTTTCAGTCTGCAGTGACATCATCACACTGACTGTATCATGTAAGTTGGACACATTTCATTGAGTCATATTGTTCTTTGTTTTAGTTTAGTAACAAAATCAGAGAAAATCGTAACAAACATTAAACACAGATGTGATGATCTCAGTTTCTTCAGTACTTGCACATGTGTAGTTTCCACCAGGTACGTGCAGGGGGGGGGCTAGAGGGGCTTGAGCACCCGCCCCTTTCCTGATGGGTGCCCAAAGTGCCCTTTTGTTGAGGCAACTTTTTTTTAAATAAAAATTCTTTTATTTTATTTTTTTTATGTGTGTGTGCGTGCGGAGTCTTGTCTGTGCCCCTCAACAATAATATTTAACTATTGATCACAGTTTTGCTAAATAAAAGGATCTGGCTTGCATCAGTCACATGATCACATTTAACCAATGATCGCCCTTGACGGCAGAACGCGCTGGTTACGAGCCGGGAACGAGCTCACAAAGAGCACGCGCATTTTTAGCGGTCCGGAGCTGTAGGAGAAACACAAGTTAACTCAGAGACACAGACTGATGCGACAAACCCAGTAAGTAGGTGTACAGCGTACACTGTAGTGTGTAGCACACAGGAGTATTAGCTTATTATGTACACGTTGGTAAGATGTCTTGTTGCAACTGACGAACTGAAACAAACGAGCGTGCTGTGTGTGCAACAGCGCGACAAACATTACCTGTCCTTTTATTAACTGCACAAGTAGTGCTGGTCATAGCTGCTGGCTACCTGTGTAAGGCTGTCATGGGTCTGTAGCTCTGTCACCGTTTTAGGGAACATATTTAGTTTTAAAGTATTTATAACATATTTAGTTCTAAAGTATTTAGAAACATATTTAGTTTTAAAGTAAGTTTCCGGGCTTTTCCTGCCTTTCTGGAGGGATTATATTTCACTAAAAAACGATCTAATATGCATGTCCACATAATAATTATTATAATTATAATATATTAAAAAACGCAAGCTGTATTTTAAAGAACATACATTAAGAAGCAGATTATATTAGATTTATATTTTAAATAAGACAAAATTTGGATTTTACAGCAGTAAAATTATTGTATCTCTACAGTTTAAAAATGTAATAAGCTTTGCCCTGCACAGAGTGGATAGTGAAACAAATGGAATCATCATAAATACATTATTTCATATTTATTACTTCCCCCTCCTCATTGCTTTATTATTGTAGCTCTAGTAATAAATAATAATGTAAGGATTCTGGATCAGCACCATGATGCCCATAGTATATACAGTATTCTGAAGAAGGTCTAAAATGTCACTGTGTGTGCGTGCATGTGTGTGTTTTATTTAGATGGATTTTTAAAAAAAAATATTACTCATGATATAACATTGTCCAGACATGCCTGGTAAGGACATGAGGAGGAAACAGTAGGAGCTGTGTGAGGCTATTAAAGGCAGGGCTATAACATTTTTCTGTCATCATTTTATTATAGATTAAGTGCAAGAGTTGTTAGGTGTGGATAATTAGATTATAGTTTATTGCAATAGCAAGTTGTGCCTTGTTCTCACATAGACAGCAAGTGGAGAGTGATATATGAAAAGATGGGATGGAAGGAAGAAGAGAAGCAAAGAGTGATTCACAGGCAGAGCCTAAATTATTTCTCAAAGTTTTTTGTGTCCTTATGGTTCCAAGCGCTGTCACCAATCTTTGCATTTTGTTATTATCTCATGATACTTGTTTAATCAGCTACCATCTCTCCTATGGACTTTTTAATGTCTACAGTCTCAGATCAACAATCCCCTGCCCTTCCCATATTAGATTCTTGATGAGTGTGTGTTGTTGTTATTCAGCCTGGTTCAATGTGCCCCTTTTTAACTTTGAGCACCCGCCCCTTTAAACCTCTCTGCGCGGCCCTGGTTTCCACCACTGCAGCTCAGAATTATACACAATTATTTTGTTTTTATAATTTATTTGAAGTTGTGGATCAAACATGATCAATAAATACAGAATGAGCAGAGCTGCTGTCTGACGATGGAAAATACAGATGCTGAAAAAAGAAAAGGCTGATCATCAACAGAGAAGAGTTCTGTTATCACATCACAGCCCTGGTTGGGGTCGGGGATAGCATACAGTATGAAAAACATCTGTGTAAATTATGACTGATAAATGCTGCTGACTGTGCACTGGTTATGCATCTTTATGCATATATATTTATGTGATCATGATCCTTAAAACAAACATTTAAATAAAAAACAGATTAACAAAAAATCTGATAATAAGAGCGACCACAATCAACTGGCCTCAGATCAGCTAACAGTGTATAGTTCACCTGTCTCTGCATTTAGGAGTACAGTTTGGTGACAGAGCATAAAAACAGTCTCACCTGATTCTTGATTCACTCTGATAAAGTTTTCATCATGTTATATACATCCAGTGTTAGCTCCTGGCTCTCTAGCTGGCTAACAGTTAGCTGAGATACCTGTGCTGTCCTCATGTGTGCTGCTGCCAGTTGTTGATTCTCATCAAATTTGCTTTGAAGACACTTTTTTTCTTGTACTGTTGGTTCCTGTTTGCATCAAGTGTGATGATCACACTGAGAAACCTGAGATCTATTATTGAACTCCATCCATCTTCTTAACCCATCATCCAGGGTTGTGACCTATTAAGCACTTACTGAATTAAAAAAATACATAAATTATAAATTAATAAAAATAAATTGGATTTTTTTAAATTACTATTGAGTTTTTATGTTGAAATCTTTATTTGTTATATAATAAAGTTTTTCCTGAAGCAACTGACAGTCTGTTTGTCTTTCCTGTAACATCAACAGCAAGTAAACCCAGAGCCACACTGACAGCACAACGTTCAGTCATACCAGCAGGGGGCAGTGTGACACTGAACTGCTCTGTGGAGGGCTCTGCTGGCTGGAAGTTTGACTGGTTCAGACGTGATTCAGAGTTTTCTGGAGATCAGAAAATAGGAGCTGGAACATCAGAGCACACGATCAGTATTTCAGAAGGAGGCATCTATTACTGCAGAGGAGGGAGAGGAGATCCAGTTTTCTCCACAGAGGACAGTGCTGCAGTTACAATTCAGAAACAAGGTGAATGTTTATGGGTTTTTTTCTGAAATGCAACAAATTCATGTTTAAATTAAAGTAAGACTTAATATATTTAAATGTATTTTTGCTCCCACATGATTTGTTTCTGTTTATTTGTTTGTTGAACAGTTTGGGCTGCTGTGAAACTACAGCACAGCTGGTCTCAGATATTCACTGGTGAGACAATCACTCTCAGATGTGAGATTCAGGGAGGTGAAGGAAAGGTGTGGAAATATGAATGGACAGCACCCAACACAAACAGCCCTCCAACATCCAGTGAATACAGGATCAGCAGAGTTTCAGTGTCCCACAGTGGCGACTACAGATGTCGGGGTAGCAGTGACTATCTCTTAACAGGATGGAGTGATGCCTTCAGACTGACAGTTTCATGTGAGTTGGACCATGATTCATGCTGACATTTCATGTTTTCATGTTTACATCTGTCTTAACAGGAAAACTCCAACAATGATCCAGCTGTCTGCAGGCAGCAGGATCATTGTCTCAGCAAGTGGACTAACAATTCCCAGGACTGGGACTACTGTGATCCAGTTCTCTACTCCCATGACTACATGAAGGATTACCAATTTCTGTTTATGTTTTTAGATTAATTACTCAGCGAATGTTTAAAGTTTGATCAGTACTGTGACAAGAGTATTCTTGGTAATGATTTAATGTTTTATTTTTTGTTTCTTCAACAGCAAGTAAACCCAGAGCCACACTGACAGCACAAAGTTCAGTCATACCAGCAGGGGGCAGTGTGACACTGAGCTGCTCTGTGGAGGGCTCTGCTGGCTGGAAGTTTGACTGGTTCAGACGTGATTCAGTCTCTTCTGAAGCTCAGCTCATGAGAGGAAATGAAGCAAACAGAGTTATTAGTGTCTCACAAGGAGGTCTGTACCACTGCAGAGGAGGGAGAGGAGATCCAGTTTACTACACAGAGGACAGCAGTGACGTCACAGTTACAGAAACTCGTGAGTTTAATTATTTTATTTCTACCAGACTAAGAGGTCATATAGCTGTGAGTTTGTTAACCCTTAGATGAGTTTTCTGTTCATTAAGATTACTTGGAGAGGTGGGAAAATAGAAACATTTATTTAACTTTGTTTTTGATTTAAGTCCAAAATTGTGAGATTAAGGACTCACCCTCACAGAGAATGTGCTCTCCAAAAAACATCAACAAAACGATTCAGACCTTTAAAAAATGTGTTTTAGCTACAAAAGTTCAAATTCCAAAGAAAAATGAGATCTTGCAGTGAAAAGTTTCAGATTTTGTTTTAATAACAAACAACAAAACAAATGTTTCTGTGTTACAGTGTTGATGTAAATACCAGCCGTACCTGCAGGTGTAAACATGAGACTGTGCTGTAACAATGTAAACACTGTATATGAGAGTTGTGTTGGATCTGATTGTTCAGTGTTCAGCATGGTGATGGCTGAGGGATCAAAGCTGTTCCTTAGTTTGTTAGTTCTTGTCTTTATGGCTCTGAAATGTCTGCCTGAAGGTAGACGTTCAAACAGTGCATGACCTGGGTGAGATGGATCCTGAAGGATTTTCTTCGTGTTCCTGAGACTGCGGGAGCTGTGCAGTTCTTCAAGTGAGGGCAAAGGATGGCCGACTATCCTCTGGGTGACCTGTATAACCCTGTGGAGCTATTTCCTCTGTGCTACTGTGCAGCTGTGCTATACAGTTCTTCATGTAGCACAGTATGCTATCAAAAACCAGCTACAGGTCAGGGTGTTTGAAAATATCTCAGTGCATCCTGATGAAGCCGTCCTGCCTCTGGCCTGGTTTTCACTGTCTTTTTGCTGTTTGTAGCTATTTTGCCAAGTGGGATTTGTGCCAGAATCAAAACAGTTATCTGTGGTCAGACTGGCCCGAGGTGTGGTTTAACCCTGTAGCCTGTTGGAGGTTTATTTTTTTCACTCACGTTACTCTCATGTTTTAAACAGCAGAATTTTTATGTTTCTATTTGTCTCTAACTGGATATTTTTCTGTGAACAGTTCCCAGTAAGCCCACTGTGACCCTGCAGCCATCCTGGACTCAGATATACAGCGGTGAGACAGTCACTGTCAGATGTGAGATTCAGGGAGGTGAAGGAGCTCAGTGGACGTATGAATGGAGAGCAGCCAAGTTAAACACACCTCCAACATCCAATGAATACAGAATCATCAGAGCTACTGAGTCTGACAGTGGAGGATACAGCTGCCGGGGCAGAAGGGACTATTTCTTCTCAGAGTGGAGTGATATCATCACACTGACTGTGTCATGTAAGATCTTTCATCCAGAGTATCTAAATAAGGAAAAAGCACTTCTTCTTTCTTACAGCTTTATAACTGTCTTTCATGTTGGTCAGTAAAATGTTTAGTTTTTATTCCAACAACAAAAACCTGAACAGCAGCTTTTTATTCACAGTGAAGAGAACAAAACATATGAGAGTAACTTCTCTGCTGTGCAGCTCTAATACATGAAAGATGAAATGCAGAACAAATGCTGAATCTGTCTCAGCTGCTCCACCACATCCACTAAGAAACATTAAATCCACTGATTGTTCCTCATGTGTGTTTTTAACTTAGAAATGCAGCAAATTAAATATGAAAGATTAGTGTTGTGTTTGTGTGATAGTTGTACAGTTTGTTGCAGCTTCACCATTAAAGTTATGTGATATTTATTATTTCCATATTTCCACCAAGTTATTTCAACTGGTTTGATTCAGTCATTGACTTTTGTTCTTTGTCTAAACTGAACTGCAGATAAACCAAAGGCCAAACTGAGAGCTGATAACACAGCTGTTCCAGTAGGGGGCAGTGTGACCCTGACCTGCTCTGTGAGCCCATCATCATCATCTGGATGGAAATACTACTGGTACAGAGATGAGAAATCCTCTGAAGCCCTGACCACACAAGATGCAGTTTTCCACTCAAATGGACAAATCAGTGTCTCACAGGAAGGACTCTACAGGTGCAGAGGAGGAAGAGGAAACCCAGTTTACTACACAGAGGACAGCCAGTCAGTCAGGATTGGGAAAACTGGTCAGTTTAACATGAAGTCAGATAAATTCCTGATTAAGGAGGAAGATGAAGAACAAAAGGCATTAACATTTTTGACATTCATGTGTTTTTATTGTACTTTCTTGAACAGTAACAGCCTCAAACAGGCCTGTTGTGACTCTGTATCCAAACTGGTCTGAGATATACAGAGGAGAGACAATCACTGTCAGATGTGAGATCCATGGAGGAGACACTGAGTGGGATTATGAGTGGGAAACAAACAGCAGGATAAAAGCTCCAAATCAAAATGAATACAGGATTAGATCTGCTTCATCATCCAACAGTGGAAACTATCGCTGTAAGGGCAGAATGAAAAGTTCACAGCATGAAACAACAGAGTGGAGTGATTCAGTCACACTGACAGTTTCTGACAGTAAGTAGAGTCATAGTTCATTTAACCTGGAAATAGAAACAGTTTTTAAAAATGTGTTTTTATTAGTACATGTTGAGATATTTGACATGTTTAGATAGTCTCACTCTTAAAGTTCATCATAAATATTTGTGAGTCAACATTTTAGTGACATTGAATTCAGAGTTAAGAGACGAAAGATTGAGAGAAAATCTTTGTTGAACAGATGAACCCCGTCCTGTCCTCACTGTGTCTCCATCATGGCTGAGTCCTGGAGCCTCAGTAACTCTGAACTGTGAGGTTGAACATCCGTCTGCAGGATGGAGCTTCTACTGGTATAAAGCTGTTCCTGATCTATCAGAGAAATCCTCCAGTTATGAGCTGCTACCTGATGGCAGTGGGACTGCACAGGACTCCTACATCATTCATGGACAGACACACACAGCAGGATATGTGTGCAGAGCTGGAAGAGGAGACCCAGAGTATCACACTGATCACAGTCAACCAAAGTTTGTCTGGTCTGCAGGTCAGTTTGATTCTGTTTATCTTTTTTCAAGTAATGCAACAGCAAAAAAATGTAAATTGATGGGGGTTTTTTTTTGGGGGGGGGGGTAGCATTGAAGGTGAAAATTATACGAACACTGCGTCTTTTAGCACTGACCTTTAAACATTAAAGTAAAAGAATATTTCCACTGTGATATGTTGATCCTAACATCTGTGAGCTTTGTCTCTTCACTGCATGTTGTTTCCAGATGTTCATTCAGCAGCGTCTCTCACAGTGAGTCCTGACAGAGTGCAACACTTCACCTTTGACTCTGTCTCACTGACCTGTGAGGGAAACTTCACTGAGTGGAGAGTGAGGAAGTTCTCTGAGGACGGCCGACTGTACTCTGACTGTAGGAGAATGACTGGATCCACATGTGACATCAACACATCAAAGTCAGATACTGCAGTGTACTGGTGTGAGTCTGGATCAGGAGAGTTCAGCAGTGCAGTCAACATCACTGTACAGAGTATGTTATTATACATTTACTACTTGGATTTGGATGATTTAAACGTCACATGAACATTTGTTCCAGCTTTGCTGTATGTGAAGTCATTTCATGTGGGAAAAATAAAACACATACAGCAGTTTTTAAATACACAAGATCAGATCTTCATGATGAACATTTGTACAATCTGTTCTTATTATTGTTTGTCAGCTTTTTCTAAAAGTGTGCACCAGCTGATGTGACTGAAACAATTGTGTGTGATTGTGTCACAGATGATGGTAATGGTCCTATCCTGGTGAGTCATGTTCATCCTGTGACTGAGGGAGCTTCTGTTAGTCTGAGCTGCAGTTTGAGAACACAAAAAATACTTTCCAATGTGTTTTTCTATCACAATGACAAACTTATTCAAAATGATCCCCGAGGGGAGCTGAAGATCTCTGCAGTGTCAAAGTCTGATGAAGGTTTCTACAAGTGTCAGTACTCAGGAAGAGAGTCAGCACAGAGCTGGATGTCAGTTAAAGGTGAGCAGGATCAAAACATCTGATGGAGTTTTCTAAACCAATGACTGAGAAGGAACATTAGATTGTCTGATTTAAGTCTCAAAGTCACTTGGCTCTATTTTATAAATGCATTTGTTTATAAGATTATAATTTATTAATAATTAATTTCTGTTTTGTGTCACAGTAACTGTGTCAGGAGCTGACAGCTCTTCATCTCCTGTGTGGTTGATTGTTGGACTGGTTTGTGGAGTCTCTCTCATTATTATTCTCCTGCTCTTGTTGTATCGCTGCAGACAGTCCAAGTGTAAGAGCCTCTTTTCTGTTTTTATTATTATTCATATTACATTAGGAATCTTTCAGGGTTACTAAACTAAATGATGACTTTATTGTAGAAATTAAACTCAGTACAAATCCAAATTTAAATAAAAGTTGGAAACCACATTTCTACAATTCTTAGGAAAACAAACTATGAGGAAAGATGTGACAAAGCAAAGGAAAACTGAGGCAGTTTATAAAACACATGATAATGAGATGATGAGTAACAGGTGTGAACTAACTAACTAAAGCCTCTTTTCCATTAGTAATTACTCAGATCGACTGGTTTTCCATCACGCTCAAGTACCACCTAATGTGCGTGGTCATCGTCATAGTGACGTGGTCGAGCACCCCATGACTTAATTAGTATTTGTCACAAATGATTCAACAAAGGTGAACATCACGGCGATGATATACCTGCTGCTCGGTCTGTGGCTTTCTATAGACTCGGGGCCACGGTGTTGCTTGTGTAGCCATTTCTGGGTTGCCGGGTTTCAAAAATGGCTTTTTTTTTTTATCAACAAGACGCTCTCGTAACTCATCAAGTGATGCCACTGACCAGTCAATCGGCATGTACGCTATTGATGTAACATTTTGGGATCACCTCGGATCACTTGGAACTCCGGCTGAGTAAATACTAAAATAGTACTACTGGATCTGATGGAAAACCCTGAAAACTGTGTTTTAGTTACTAATGGAAAACATGTTAACAGAATGACACAAGATACAGGGGAAAATAAAACAGGAAATGACTGACACTGAGACCTCGAGTAAGTGGTCAGCACTTAAACCGATCTTTATTATCATTATTAATATTGACTCTTCATTCATCTCCATTGACAGGAACATTTCTTAGGTTCAGTTTCATCCAAATAACCAACTGACTACATGCACAAAAGATCAGAAACAAACAGGATTTTACAACCTGATTGTATCTTTAACTCGACTGAAAGAATTCACAAATGTTGTTGTTTCATATCAGAACAACACAAACAGTAACACCATGATGGGTTCATGCTCTGAAAATATCTGATAGTCCTGTTGTTGATTTAAACACAACTAATGAAACTCTGTAAAAGGTTTTTCTGTTTTTTCATTTATCTTTGAAAAATCTGTCATGTTGTTTTTCATGTGTGAGCCACTGAAACACTGGTGCAGGACATCATGTGAAAAGCACAGAGCAGCTAGAGATGAAACAGCCTTTTAATTTAAGGAAACTGGCACCATGTCATTGGTTTACAATTGTGTAACTAAAATATGAACATTTCAGGTGCAGATAAACCCCCAGATGTCATTTACTCTAATATTGAACTGGAAAACTTTGGAAATAAGTGTGAGTACACAAAACATATAGAATGTAGAAGAAAAGCCTGGAAAGTTTTTGAAATGTTTAAAAATGTATTAATTAAATTTCTTTGTGAATTCGATCATCTTCACAGGGAAGCATCATAAACCAGAGCAGAGTGCTGTTTATGCTAATGTGAAGACAGGAGCTGCAGGTACAGTCACAACAGTCTCATTCAGTGTTTGTACTTGAACGTGTCATCACATCATTATTTTGCAGGTAATTATAGGTCAACATGGAGTTTAGTTATTCACTTACTAATCAGTGTTTCAGCTTTACTGAATCACAGCATCCACAGATTCTGACCCAGACCTCAATCACAAAACACACACATGCAAAGCTGAAGTGTCACAGGCAACAAATGATTTTTACTTAGATTTCTTTCCCTGTAGTTGTAAAAAGTTTAAAGTTCATATGTATCCAACATGTTTGTATCATATCTGTGCTGAACAAATGTGTCCTGAGCTCTGACGTCTCTTTTAGAGGACAGGCTGATGTATGCTGAGGTCAAACAGCCCAAAAAAGAAAAAGCCAAGAAAAACAAAGGTGAGCAAAGTCTGCCATCATCTCCACTGAATATTGTTCAACATGTTTATCTGCTCTTACAATGTAAATCTGTTTATATTAATATTTGTATTTAGGTCTTCATGCGTACTAATTACTTGGTTAATAAAATCTAGTTCTATCTTTGCATTATTGCAGACATCCAGTTTCCTCCTGGTTAATGACATTATTGTTTTCAATGATCTTCTCGTCATTCACAGGAAAATCAAGTCCTGCAGCTGATGCAGCAGTTTATTCTGAAGTCACATCAGGAAGCTCTCTCAGTAATTCTGCTGCCATGCAGGCTAATTTATTCTTCACATTATTAAATGTCTTCAGCTCATAATATCTTTACATGTTGGAAATCACTTTGTCTTTTTGTGCTTGTCTTACAGGTCAGTGAGGAGAGCTGTAGCAGCAAAGCCAAGAAGAAGCTTTTTATGAAGCCACTCTTGCTCCTCTGCTGCCCAAATATTTGAAATGACTTCAGCTGTTTTAAAATTATTGATCTGAACAGAAACATGAACATAAAACATTTGTTCCAGATTTCTGCATCTGATTTTATTCTGTTAGGATTTCAAACTGCAAACTTCTCACTCTGGTTAATCAGCCTTTTCTTAGATCAGCCAGCAGGAGGAGTTTCAGCCACAGGGGTTATAAAATGTTTATTCATTCCTTTTGTGTCCTAACTGAGGAATTTTGCTGTGGAAAGTTTCCAACAGGACTGATGTGACGCTGCAGCACAGCTGGTCTCAGATATTCACTGGTGAGACAATCACTCTCAGATGTGAGATTCAGGGAGGTGAAGGAAAGGTGTGGAAATATGAATGGACAGCACCCAACACAAACAGCCCTCCAACATCCAGTGAATACAGGATCAGCAGAGTTTCAGTGTCCCACAGTGGAGACTACAGATGTCGGGGTAGCAGTGACTATCTCTTAACAGGATGGAGTGATGCCTTCAGATTGACAGTTTCATGTAAGCTGGTCTATGAATCAAACTGAAGTTTCCTGTTTTAAGACATCAAAAAACAATTCAGACCCTCCAAGAGACTCACTGTGCAAACAGACTCACAACTGAGTGCACTGTGACTCTACAATGATTTATTTAAAAGGGAATGTAAAGAGAGGAAACTTTTAAGAAAAAAAATAATAAATCAGGTGCGTCTGTTGTGTAGTTTTGAGCTAAGACAGATTGCCTGTGTGAGATTATAACCTTGTGTTTGGTGCCAGTCAGAGTCAGATTCACACTGAGAGCAGAAAGCACAATCACAGCAGTGATACCAGCAGTTCTTCAGTCTGTTTGTCTTTCAGTGCAATTACATTAAAACCACCAGGACACAGTTTATGAAATTTGGGGGATCAAAGCCAAAGAAAGAAGCCATTTGATTTCACTGTGTGTAGCCGGTCTGGCCTCACACTGTTGCTGCAAACTGTGTTGTGTCAACGAGGAGATGAGTCAACTGTTGCTTTGCCTGCTGAGTTTATTCTCCAACACTGTTTAAATAAAAATCAATTCAGTTCAGCAACTTTATGTGATTGGGCTTCTACATGCACAGCTTTAAAAGAAACAGTGTCTTTGAATACAGCAACCAAGATTTGAACCATTTTAGCACTTTTACTGTGCTTAACCTCTGTAACAGGATCATTCGCATAATCTCATCTCTCCTCAGCAGGGCCTCCTTCAAAACTACAGGAAGTGTAGTCAAAGGTTATAAAAGGTTATAAAACTTTGACTACATTTCTCGCAAAAGTCCGTCTTAATTTTTTTTCCTCCCATGTCCCCTGCGGGGCTCCGTACAATACCGTTGTTGGAACTCTTTGTCCCTCCTTCAAGGCCACCTGGGTCCACTGGAGACTGCTGAGCTTAACCGGGCATAGTGACACTTTCTCTCAGCTGAACATGAGATACACACACATGCACACACACACACATGCACACACACACACGCACCCATGCACACATATGCACACACACACACACACGCACACAGTTTTTTTTCTTGTTCTCTGGCTCTTTACGAAGGTGGTCGCACTCTCTCCCTCTCTCGACTTGCCCATTGTGTTGTACATTTCAGTGTTTTTCCATAATGCTGTCCATTTCACTGCAGGGCAACTTGCATGTGACAAATAAAGGCTTTCTTGATTCTTGATTCTTGACATATGCGTGTAACTGACACAGACACACACAAACTGCTCTCCTAGTGGAACGCAGTCTGAGTCGAGTCCTTTTTTTCTCCTCCTGTCCCCGATGTTGTGTATTTTCATTGCCTTTCTTAAATGCTACCTATTCTGACCTGTAATGTGATGTTTGTATAATATATGTAAGGTGGGAAGGGTCCATTTTCACTGCAGGCAACTGGAAGTGACAAATATGGGCTTCATTCATTTGTTCATAAACACGGAGTCACCAGACCATGACAAATTACTTTTTAAATACTGCAAAGAAAATATAAAAGTTTTACAGTGTTGATAAAAACGAGTTTAAAGTTTATTTTATCTTGTCATCAAGATTTGGTCATGTTCACCATTTCCATCTAGTTTTTTAAATTATTTAGATTCAGTCATTTATTTGTTTGTTCTTTTTCTAAACTGAATTGCAGATAAACCAAAGGCCAAACTGAGAGCTGATAACACAGCTGTTCCAGTAGGGGGCAGTGTGACCCTGACCTGCTCTGTGAGCCCATCATCATCATCTGGATGGAAATATTACTGGTACTGTACTGTTGCACCCAATGTGACCCAGTGTCCTATATTGAGATTCACAGCCAGCTAAACTCTCTCTTGCATCACTTCCTCCAAGGAACAGGCACGTGTTGTATTTGGACAGGATTTAATGCAAAAAAGTGTGAAACTGAAATGATACAGAATACAGAAATGTCACATAAACATTAGCTTGGGTTGAACTTAAGTGGACATATAAAACACATCAAAAGTTTCCAAATCACTTCAATAATGTCATATACCCTCTCTTAAAGGTAAACACAATTAAGAAACTTACTCATATTGCCACTCAAAGGGATTTAACGGAGTGGATGGCTTTGGATCGGAGGAAAACACACCATGTCTTGCTTCACTCATGAGCAAACACTTCCTATCACACTTCTTTTAGTGACTAATTGGCTCAACATAGCAAACTGTGCAAACCTGCGCCCCCTATAGGCCTGGAGAAATAACATACAAACAGTTCCAGTACAGGTACAGAGATGATACCACAGTGGATGTTGTCTCCCCATCAAATGGACAAATCAATGTCTCACAGGAAGGACTCTACATGTGCAGAGGAGGAAGAGGAAACCCAGTTTACTACACAGAGGACAGCCAAGAAGTTCAGATTAACACAACTGGTTAGTTTAGATTCAGCAATGTTGAATAGATTGATGATTGAGGGTTACTATGAAGGTCAAACAGCATTATATCTCATGGTAACCTCTTTGGCATTGTAATAATGTTCATATTGGAAATGGTTGAACATAAATAGTCATGTAAAATGTGGAGTCTAGAGAATCAGTGTCAGGAATGTGATCCAAGGAGAGGAGACTAGGTGGGATTATGAATGTGAAACAATCATTTTCAGCAAATCTCCAAATCAACATAAATTCACAATTAGTTCTGTAACAATTCTACAAGTAAGACTGCAAGTAGTGCAGAACAGGAGTCACAACATGAAACCACAGAGCAGAGTCATGCTGACAGTTTCTGACAGGAAACAGAAAATCTCAATGTAAACATCAGTTTTTGTTTCGTTATATTAAGATTTCAGATCCAAAATCTGACATTTTCTAGTTTCAGGTTTTGGATGTGAAAGAAGTTCATTTATCGTTCCGTTCATCGTCGGACTTGTTAGTGGAATTATTGCCGTGCTGCTGCTGATGTGTTGCTATAAACAGATAAAGGGTGAGAGACTTTCTGTTTGACTTTTTAAAGGAAAAATAATTTATTTTGATGCTGTGACACTTTTAAACAAACTGATGTAATAATCTTTGTGCTTTTTACAGAACCCTGTTGTAACAGGTTGGTGCAGCAGTTTATTTTCATTTATATAACTTCAAATGAAGCTAACTTTGAATTATTCCTCATTAAATTTTCATTATTTGTTTCAGTCTCACTCAGTCTCAGAGCACCAATCAAAGCTCTGCTTCACAACAAACATCCAACCAGAATGAATCTCAGGTTTACTCCTCTCTTCTTCATGGTGAGACCAGAAATTATTACTTTTTTCTTTCTCTTTAGAAAAAAAAACATCCCTTATTAAACAAAAACAAAAATAAATATTTTTTTTTCTTTCTTATTTTCAATGACTTGTAGGTGATCTTTCAGTCTATGAATCAATCAGAGGCTCTGGAAACACTGGAAGTGGTACAAACAGTATAAACTTTGATAATAGCAGAGCTGTAAGAAATGTAAATATTTATTCTGACTGATCAAACTTCATTATTTCAGCAGATGAATACAACAACGTCACATCTGGATTTCAGCTTGAAGGTCTTGATAAGAGGAGTGAGTACAAGAAACATGAAATGTAATAATTGGTCGAATGTTTTTGTAACTTGTGTAATTTTAGAGGAAGACAGTCTCCATGTTATTAACTACAATAATCCATCATCACAACAGGCAGACATGATGGCACAGAGGAGAGCTCTGACTACAATAATGTGAATCCTGAATCAGCCTCATGTACAAATGTGAACTCTACACACACTGAATCATTAGTAATCAGATTACATGTGCAGTAAAATGTGTGACATCATTGTTAAAGTTTCAAAGTTTTGTGGAGCTGATGAGCAGAATCACGACTGGTTTTAGTTATGTTGTGTTTCTGTTGTGGTGTCTGAATAAAATAGCGAGCCTCTTAAATTTGCAGTTCTGTGTGATTAAAGAATGAAAGTGTAAATTAAAGGTCAGAAAGCATCATCACATCTCTGGCACCATTTTGCAACAAATGCATGTTCAAATACATTTTTACCTGTATTTAACTTTTAACCCAAATACCTATGTATTCTGATTGTTTTAACCACCATACCAGTGCTTGGTCTTAAACCAGTTTAGCTTAGTAGCTCACAAATACATGAAAGAGGCATGTGTATGCTGGCAGGGCAGGCTTAGCTTTAGCTTTAACATTCTCAAAATCACTTTTTAGAACCAGTAAACAGTCATTCTTCACTGCCAACAGCATATTAACATTCATATTCACAATATCAGGATACAACAGGGAGCTTATTCAGCTAAACGTCCTGAAACAAGTGCAAAATAAAACCAAAATGGCGCCCGCGGCTGGCTAGGCTTCGACATTTTTCCAGTCCTTCTACTTCATAAAACGTAACAAATAACAGGGTTTACCCACTGATTTATACCCCCACATTTAGCTGTGTTTCTTATCAATATTTTACAATGTTTTAATATAGTTTTACCGCAAAACAGGGAAATGATGAGACAGAGGCTGTATCCCAATTCAGGGTCTGCAGCCTCAAAAGCTGCATTTTAAGGCTAATTACGTCACAGCGACGCAACAAAGGCTGTCCCAATTCAAAAGCTGCTCGAAATGCAGCCCTCAAATGCGTCCTTCATTTCCCTGAATTTTAAGGATGTGGCTGTCACTACCCGATCCGTACCAGAAACCCGATTGGTACCCGGCATGCGCGAAAGGTGTCTACTTCCGGTCGAAGCGTTTTACGATAGTTACAGGTCAGAGTATCTGTTAAGATGTTAAGAATAATAAGTATCTCTTAAAATGTTTGCAATAATCAATCATTTCAATATAATGTAGACAAAAATGAAAAATAAAAAGATAGTTATGGATCAGGACTCACCGATCCTTACTGCGCATGTGCAAAGTACTCCCCAGTGTACGAGGATACTGCCACCTGCTGACCGAGTGAATGAACCCTATTGTAAACAGAATTAGCGTCATTACAAATGTGTGTTAAATTTGATTTAGTGATAGTCGAGTGTGTTTAATGCCTGTCTGTGTGGAGAGGATTGATTGGAATAGTGATGATGATGTCTGCTATCACTGTCAATTGTCAGTAAACACTTCATCTGGCTGATGAATCTTCACGTGACATGTTACAAAGTCTGTATTACTAACTCTGTAATTAGGCGCCATTCTTCTTATTTTACGGCGCTGTTGTTCAATCAGGGAACGCCCTCTGTTGAGGAGAAAAGCATAAATTTGTTTATATACGAATTATCCATTGTTTAACCCTTTAAAGCTGGTCGGAGCGGACACGCTCCATTTTGCATAACTATTTTTAAATCCCGGTAGCACTGCAACCACATAAGCTAGCGCAATAATTTTTTTTGCATATGAAACCGGAGGAGTTGTACTTACATCTGATGCCATCAGCTTCCTTCCACATAAAGCTTTGCAAAAACTGCATAAAAAGCACTTGCAGGAACAAAAACATAATATTCCAGAAACACGCTTTGCCGATCCAATCAGCTGTTCGTAACACTTCCTACGTCGATCAGCGTGAACTATCACATGACCGCATGACCTGCCCGAAACCGGAAGTGACGTCATTTTGCGGAAATGTAGTTTTTTACCATCGTGGCCTTATGAGCCTATACTTGTGTTTTTAAAAGTTATGTTTGACTTTATGACTTTCTGCGTCGTTTCTGGGATGCTTAGGACTCATATTGCACTGCTGGAAATATTTTATTTTGATGCATATGCTGTTATTTTGAAAATTTGCACTATAATATATTTTTTCGTTTTTCCTGCAGTATATGAAAATTGGTGTATCTCAAAAATAAAACTATGAAGACACTTAAAATAATTTTCCTTTGGTGGGAAACTAGTTTGTGCAACTTTTTTGTATTTACAGTTTTGAGGGATAAGCCTCTTAAATTTCGTTAAAAAATCAAAAACGATTTTCAATTATTTTGTAGTTTATTGCACTTTTTTGCAATTTATGTAATTACTATGCACTTAATGCAGACATATTATTAAAATTTGGGCTATAATGCTTGTATTGATGTATAGCAACTTGAAATGCTCCAAAAAATGGCTCTACAACATAAAAATATGCTATAAGCCCTGGCGGACGTGGTTCTATGGTAGGTCTTAAAGGGTTAAAAATTAAGTAAATTAAGTGTTTAAGTTCATCTCTGAATGTTTGTAAAGCATTCCTATGTTAAGCTTAACAACCGATATGTGGAGCGCCGACGTCTGTTCGTTTTCATGGCCTGACTCTGCATTGTCAAGTCTGACTGTACAATGGATAGACTCAAGTTTTACTTTGCAAAACGCAGTGTTGCAGGCTAAACAATTTTTTTGTGGTTCAAAAACACTATGAAAATTACTTTTTTCATACTTACCACTGGATGTCTATTTATGTTGAGCTGTAAGTATAAAAGCGTCCATTCTACAAGTTCTTGTTTTTTGTTTGTTTGTTTTTAAGTTGTTGAATGCAAACATTATTTTGTGCTGATATTACACATTTTTCAGAGCCAAAGAGTTTTTGGAATCTGCATAAAATTGCATTTTAAATTACTTTTTGAATATTACTTAAATACTTACATTTAAAGTTCTGCTAATAGTTTAAATAAAAAGATCCGTATTGCTGAACTGTGGAATATTTTTGGTGCAGAGTATGTTTTGCATACAGGTATAAAAGAATAGCTTTAGTGTTTTCTTTTTTAAAACTTGACTTTTATTGATTATAAAATACACTATATCGGATTCATATCAGTATCAGCAGATGTCCAATTTTATGATATCAGTTTTAGACATTTCTACTCAAAATCAACAACCTTCGTTTTTGACATGAAGAACTTTGGAGCTGTTGGACACCAGAGCAGACTGTTTTTGACCTCTGTTTGTGTCACTTGGAGAAATAAAGAATACAGTAGACTTTTTGATTAATGTAAAAAAAAAAAAAATTAAACAATGAAACATAAATACAGTAAATCCAGATCTACTAAAAATACAGTTTTGAGAAACAATATCAAGCATTAAAAGATCAAACTGGAAACATAGAGATGCAGCATAATGTTTTTTGTTCTTCTGAGCAGGCTCCAATGCCTGCATGTCTGTCAAACTGTAGATTATGATCTATTCTGCCTCAGGCTTATTGTGAATCTACTGAAAAACATCATGGTTTCGAGTCAGGCTACCTAGAAAACAGGAAATGCAGCTTGTGGTTTCAGCCAAAAGGGGTCTGTTAAAACGTGCATAGAGCAGCGTGCAGCAAGCAACAGCGAGTTGCAAAAAGCACAGTGGAAGTTTCACTTTGATCTCTGTGTGGATGGCACATGTTTATGTTTATGATTTATCTGTACTGAAATGATAGTAATAATTATCACTGCTACATGTAAGCATGCATAACATTCAGTGAAAACGGATCAAAAACTGTTGTCATGATGACACATGGTGGACTACTGATAAAAACTGTGTGGGCATCAAGAGAAACTGTGCAGAGTTTGTTTCCCACATTGATAAGCAACTGCCCTCAAAAGTCTCTGCATTGACATGATGTAAATGCTCATAGAAATCTCAGTTACATGTGTCTGTGTTCTTAGATCCCTTCTGTTGAACTCTGTAATAATGATTGATAAAGAGAGAAGCTCAGCTGTCAGCTGATCACCACCTGATGGTGAGTTGGATCAGATGGTGGGAAAGGATGCTAGACAGGCCTGATACACCATACTGTGAAGTGAGGGTGTGCTGGGGGCAAGGTCTTCAATTCTCCCCTCCAGCACAGTTTTGATAGCATAGGGTTTTGATAGGGAGACTGGGGACATGGGATTCAAATAACTTATGCTCTGCATCAGAACTACTGTATTAAATTGTGGCTGCAAAGTGGTTGTTGCCTCTCGTGATGATCCACGAACCAAAAGGTGGACACCTGAGGTGCATGGAGCCATCAAGTTAAAGTGGTGGGTGAAGTTGTGGGACGCAGGAAACAAGTGATAGGTACCAACGGGCCAAATGGTGTGTGGCTCTGGCAGTGGCTGAAGCAAAAACAATAAGGCTAGAGAACGAGACTTATTGTCATCGCCAAAGTGATTCTGGAAAACCCCTCAGTCAACTCAGGAGGGAATAGCGGTGCTCTACTTACACAATGTATAGTCCAGGTTCTGCTCACTTAAACTGAGGATACAGTTAACCAGTAAAAAGAATACTTCTACCTCTACAGTAGCTCTGTTTTGAGCTCCGACAACAAATTTGCTAAATTGTTATTTGTTTTAGGAAAAAAAAGAACAACAAAACAAACAAACTACACATTACAATAAAAAATGTATCATGTGTTGGTAACCGTTCAGAGTTAATTCAGTCATATTGCTGGTAATACACCACAACATCTTCTGATGGGGTGTTATACATGCAATTAAATAGTTTGGAAAGAGGGCAGGACTTTGTAGAACTGGTTTTATGGAAGTATACAATATACATAAGTATACATAAGTTTACAGTTTATTTCTTTAGTTTTATGAAGGATGTAATTCAAAACATTTGTAAGTTAAATACTAGAAATGCATACTTTACATTTCCACATGGTAGAGTTACATAAACTTGATCCACAACATGCAGTTTTCAAAACAAACCTTTTTTTTTTATTGCAGCTTTAAAAAAAACAAAAATTTCACATCACATATTTGGATTCTCTTAACTATTTTTTGACCTTTAGTCAGATGTTCAGGTCTAGTCTGTACGTTTATGTCCAAGTAATACAAATAATCGTTTCAGATTAAATGTGTTAGTACTTAATGTTACTTTGCTATGCCGTCAGATAATAAATGTAACTGTGAATGTAAATGTTGTCTTTAGATTTCATCTTAAGCTTTAGCTTCAGTTCAGCCACACAGTGAGTCATTTCCTGTGTTTCGGGTCACAGCCAAATTTAAAACATATTTCCAGCACAAAGTGAGAACATTCACAGATCTATTCTGAGGTTAAGTGAGCTTTTTCACTTTAGTGCTGCATGATAATATTTAATCTAACAGTCAAATATATTTTATATCTTTTTATGAAGTATGGAGGAAGGATGTTAACATATTTCCTGTTGTAAACAATCAAAAGCAAATACTACAAAGATAAAAAACTCTAACAAAGGTGAGACTTTGATACTTCATAAGTTAGAAACCCTGTGACTATTTAAACAGCAATAAAAATACACCTGTGATTTCCATTATCCAACGGGCATTAAATACATAAATAAAACATGCTGTGAATCAGACCTTTCTCAGTTTCATACCTGCCACCTCAGTCTGATGGTCGGCATCACAACATAAAAACGTAAAGAATCTCCAGAATGACTCAAAAATCACATTTTTAGTTTTAAGAAAGATGAGAAGGGTATAGGAAGATCTGTGCATGAAGAACAAATTAGATTACAACTCACCAGAGCGGTCTTCTATATGCAAAATACAGTATAAATGTGAGGTCAAGCTAAAAAAAAAAGGAGAGAGAGAGAACGAGAGAGAGAGAGAGAGATACATCAGACTAACAGTTACTTAAAAAGATAAATAAATAAATAAATAAATAAATAAATAAATAAATAAATAAATTAATTAATTAATTCTGTCTCAGACAGTGCAAAGGGCACTGCATAAGAACATATATATATATATATATATATATATATATATATATATATATATATATATATATATATATATATATATATATATATATATCAAGCCAAATCAATGTATATATGTATATATATATATTTTTTTTTTAGGGGGAGCAACAATACTCGTATCAATATTGAACCGTTCGATACAGTGTTTTTGGTTTGGTACGCATATGTATCGAACAATACGAAATTTTTATTTATTTTATCAACTTTTCTTCTGACAATGCTGTCTGTGTTGAGCTCTCAGTGGATCTGCGTTCGACTACTCCGCCTAGGCTGCACTATCGAGTGCAGATCCACTGAGCGCAGCACAATCTAGCAAGACAGAAGATAAGCTCGTTGCAACATGGCAACTGCCTCAACGCTACCCGAAACTGAACCTCCCCCACCCTTATTCAGATCTAGCGTTTGGAACTATCTTGGTTTTCATGTGAAGCATGACCCTGATGGTAAGCACGTCATGGACAAAAGTTAAACAGTATGTCTGATGTGCCACGCAATGCTCAATTGGTGGGAACTAGTGCGTTAGCGCAGTTAGCTTGTTAACGTGTTGACGCCGTTGTTTCAGCAACATTAAATTTAAAAACTGTACGTTTGAGTTAAAATATATATTTATTATTTTAATATATGACAAATTAAAAAAGCATGAACATTTTTTATATCGAAAAAATATCGAACTGTGACACACCCCTAATGTATATATACATTAGGGGTGCAACGATACACAAAATTCACGATTCGGTTCGGTTCGATACTTTTGTGTCATGGTTCGATATTTTTTCGATACAAAAAATGCTCATGCTTTTTTAATTTGTCATTTAATAAAATAATAAATATATATTTTAACTCAAACGTACAGTTTTTAAATTTAATGTTGCTGAAACAACAAAGGGATAAAATAATAAATCTATCTGATTGAGGAATCACTCATCTTTGGAAAAGAGAGTTTATTACAGAAAAATTTCTCTTTCCAAAATAAAAGCTATACTATACGCTTCTTCTGGGCTATATTCTCAGGAGCATATTAAACATATCAGGTCCCCATGAGGAGAATCATGTGCTAACGGCTGTCTAAATGACTCGGGTAAAGTTTGTAGCATGCGTGCTTGTTGTTTTTGTCTGCTTCCACTTGTCTTTGCACTAGGATGCTGTCGGAGTAAATGTGCAGTCATATTCGTTGTGTTCCCATTAGTGCTGTCAGCGTTAAGCTGAATTGACCTTAACGCCACAACACGGCAAATCTCCGTTAACGAGCTACCACGGATCGCCCCGTGCGTGGGGCTGGACGGCCAACACGTTAACGAGCTAACTGCGCTAACACACTAGTTCCCACCCATGTAATTGAGCATTGCGTGGCATATCCAACGTACTGTTTTACTTTTGTCCATGACACACTTACCTTCAGGGTCATGCTTCACATGAAGACCAAGATAATTCCAAAGGCCAGATCTGAATGAGGGTGGGGGAGGTTCAATTTGCCATGTTGCAATGAGCTTAGCTTCTGTCTTGCTAGCTTGCGCTGCGCTCAGTGAATCTGCGCTCGACAGTGCACCCTAGGCGGAGCAATCGAACGCAGATCCACTGAGCTCTCAACACAGACAGCATCCTCAGAAGAAAAGTTGATCAAATAAATTAAAAAATGTTGTATTGTTCGATACATATACGTACCGAACCGAAAGCACTGTATCGAATGGTTCAATATCGATACGAGTATCGTTGCACCCCTAATATATATATATATTTATATATATATATATATATATATATATATATATATTAGATTTATAGATGGCACCATACAAAACCTGACAGAAGAGGAACATTGCAGCTTAAAAGTGTTTCACTTCAAGAATGACTTGAGAGTTTTCAAAGAAGAAAAAGGCAAAAACTGACTTCCTGACTTGAAGGAAAACAACACATTTATATATCATAGAGAAAGACATGAAACACAACATGTGAAAGAAGCGGATATGTGTTTGCAATGGACAGGAAATGTACTCACGTCAAACAACTGCTGTAGTCAAAGCTACAGGTACTGTTTGAGGTTAGTGTAACAGCGAAAGAAGCACAGAGAGATGAAAATCTGATCTTATCTGGTTTAAGTGCAGCTTCTATTTCTGCATTTATTATTATTCATACAAAACACTTTGTGATCGTCTGCATCACATCAGAGTGAATCAGAGTCAGTGATGATGGCAGACTTTGCTCTGCATGACGGGGTTATTCTGTAAGTACATTTCTGTCGTTGTTTGAATGGCACCAATTTTGATAATTCATTCAGTCAAGTTTTAAGACATTCATTTGTTAATTTATTTTAATCTCCCAGTGTGTTCAAATTAATTTTCAGAGGCAAAAACACATTTAATTAGTTCCAGCAGTTTATGAGTGCAGGTGGAGAGGAGTTTGGTTTTACTGTTTAGATTATTTATGGATAATTATTATCTTTCATTCATATATATGTGCGCTTGGAGGTTTGTAAATATTTATTAAAATTATACATATGTGTAATAAAACGTACTGTCTGTCTGTTATTGGTCAGTTTAGTCTGCATATTACAGGCCTTTTCATAAAAATCTGACAGACATGGTCAGACCTTGTTAAGTTGTTATTTCTGTGTAAAAGGAAGGAAGCAGAGAGAAGTTTTAAAACCTCTTTGTTTCCTTCTCAGCTCTTTGGTATCTGCTGTGCTGCTGCTTCACTCTCTCTCTTTACAGAAAGTTGTAGAAGTTTTCAGACGTGTCACTGCTGGATGTGAGGATGGGAGCCACTTTGCTCTGTGAGCTGGGCCTATTCTGTGAGTACATCACTGACTCCTATTGTTTGATTCATACTGATCCATAAACATGTTTTAGTAAGAAGAACAGAGCATCAGTCATTTGTACCATTGCAGGTCATGTGATCAGAGGACTCATGTTTGTTATCAACATGGTTGTTTGTAGACTGGATTAGATTTGAGTGCACTGACTCAGATCAGAGTGGAGCTGGTTTAGTTTATCTAAGAAAGGTTTGTTTCTCCATCAGTGATAATTTGATGCATTTTGTATTGTAATATAAAATGTAACCAATCATACTAGACACTGATAAGACTCCAAGCAATTTAAGAAGCTTGGTTAGGAAAGCGACTTGAGTTTAAACCCTAATGGCATTTGTCCCTTAAGAAGATCATAAACTGACTATTTATTCTATTTATATGCCTCACACAATGAGGAACTGTGGAATGCCAGGACTGCCAAAATGAATTAATTAAATACAACGTTAAATAATTAAGTAAATGTGTCAGTAATTAATAACAATTTAAATTAATTAATTAAATACATATTTATGACATATTTAATTTGTTAATTATCAACACATTTAATTAAGTATGTATATATTTCACATTTTAATTAATTATTGACACATTTAATTAATTATTTCATGATGTATTTATTTCATTTTGGCAGTCCTGGCCCTAGGGGTCAGGACTGCCAAAATGAATTAAATGAATAAATTAACTACACGATTAAATAATTTTCAGCGCCCAGTCTCACCGCAAAGTGTGTGATAAAGTTAACATTGTTAAAGTTAACATCAGATCTTTGTGCTTTTTGTTCAGTAATCATCGTGACCTGTGTATAAACGCATAAACTTCATTAACCCTTGTGTGGTGTTCGTATTTTTGTTACTCAGCCAGTGTTCATGGGTCTGGTGGACCCGCTAGAGTTTTGGCTTTCCAAATTAACACTATCAAACAATTTTATGTTAAATTACTCAACAGATGTTTACTTCATCCCAATTACAAGACATATGAACAGCAAACATGGTTAATTTTTTCCCTTTACCTTTGTTAGATCACATTTATGAATTAATGTGCTTCTCGTTTTTCTTTTATATAAAATGTTATAAATAAATCAGTTATAATCAAGTGGAGTGAGTGGAAAGACACAACACATTTACACGTGAAAAAATAATTAATTGTTTAATTTTTCTTTTGAAAAAAACTGAACACGGGTCTCACAGACCCGAACACCATACAAGGGTTAAAAGAGATAACGTTGGTGTTTCAGTCATGTAGTAACCATTAGCTTTAACTGTACAAAGCTTGTTAGACACTATGAAACACGTACAGACCTTATGCTTTTCGACAAATATTTTTATTGTGAATATTGATCATGAGGGTAAACTGAAAGCTCACTTTGCTGCCTTGCAGCCCTGTACACCTCAGAGCGATGTCAGCATATCCAGGATATCTTCAGCGCTCTAGCACACATCCTGCTCACCTGTCAGCTGTTTAACACCTGCTGCTTATTCAGGAAACGCCCACGTTACCTGGTGATATTCACTGTTTAACGTGGGCAGCTAAAGTTCAATATAACGTAATGTCGTCACAATATTGTGCACAAGTAAATTAGTTGTTTTTTTTTTAGTTCAGAGCTGCTGGTGCTTGTGTTTCCCTCACAGTGACTGACCTGGGTTACAGACGACAAACACAATTTAAACCGAGAGCGATGGACACCTAGAAAACTACAGAGCACTTTATCAGCGGCTGATATCTGGTCACTGGCACACAGCTTTAAAACGAATGAACACTGGACTTAATTTACTCAGGTTCTGTCTGCTGGGTCATGTTTACTTCACTGTTTTATTTAACACTGAGCAAATCGGTTTGGCTCAGATTAAAGTTACGTTTCATAACTGCATAGTTTTACTGAAGTTTAATGTCACACTGGAGCACGTTATGTTAACCCAGGGTTAACAGTGTCGGTAGTATCAAACGAATAAAATGGTCATACGAATCTAATTCACGGGTCATATTGATATTCTAGGGCCATCCCTGTAGACTGTTTGATGGACTGCTTGTCTTCCTGTTTGTAACCGCCGCCTGTTTTTTAATAAAGATTTGGATTTCTGACTTCAAAAAAAAAAAAAAAAAAAGATATTCTAGGGCCAGGACTGCCAAAATGAAATAAATAAATACACCATGAAATAATTAATTAAATGTGTCAATAATTAATTAAAATGTGAAATAAATAAATAAATAATTAAATGTGTCAAAAAACTATTAAATGTGTCAATAATTAATTAATTAAATACATATTTATAAATTCTAATTTTAATTAATTAATGACACATTAAATTAATTATTTAACGGTGTATTTAATTAATTCATTTTGGCAGTCCTGGCATTCCACGGTTATAAAAGGAGGATGATGTGCCAAGCGAAACAGGCACTTTGTGAGGTGCTGAGGCTGCCAGCCCCCCCCCCCCCCCCCCCCTCCCCACACGCACACCCCAGTTACCTCTAGAGACTCTGATTATGACCCTTCACTTGATATGTGACTAGGGTGTTAGCGCTGACACAGGCACTGGCCGCTTCCCTACATGTGAGGTCAAATACACGACCGCTGCCGGTTTTCTGTTGTGTGTGTGTTTTGTGTTTGCCTCTGTTAATAAAGCCCAAACCTTTGACACTGACTGGGGCTGTCTCTGATGTTACCTCCTTACATCCCTAGGCGATAACAGCCACATTTGAGTGTCTTTAGTTTGATAATGTCTGAAGTTTCTGTCTTTATTGTAGTGCTATGTACGCTCCTCTGCACTGGACACGCTCAAGGTGACTGAGAGGTTTTCACTTTTATTTAATTTATTTGTTAAATATTCATCTTAAAATACTACATAAATCTTAATTACAGTTCACATGTGTTTTATATTTTTTATTATTCAGTATATGAACAGTGTATGAACGTACTGTCACAGATTGTGTCGTGCATAAATGTTTTTCAGGTTGTTAACTTTGTGGTTGTGTTGGATTCTAGATGCTGTGCTAACTATTGAACCCAGCTGGTCCAATTTTTTCATTGGAGAGTTTGTTACCTTCAAATGTGACATGAATGAAGGAAAAGACACTGACTGGGAATACAAAACCAACAAGGATGGTCGAGAATTAATCCGCTACAGCACAATCAAAGAGTACACATTAGAAATTAAATATTCAAGTCACAGTGGTGAATATCAGTGCTCTGGTCGCATGAAGGGATCATATTATACAAAGATCAGTAACACTGTCTCTATAACTGTATTAGGTAAGTCCTCAATGACCAATAATGTGATGATTCATGTTGAAAATCATTTGAATCATAAAATTCTGACATTTAATGAATATTGTCACTGAAACTTGTTTTTTTCTGATACATTGAAACTAGAAACTTTAACAAGAACTTCTGTATTTTACTGGTTACTTTGCTCATAGTATACACAGTATTACAAAACTCACAGACTGTCATTCATTATTACTAAACGTGTGTATTTTAATGTATAACAAGAATAACTGTGGATTAAATTAATTTTAAATAAGGAGAAGAAGAAGCATCAAAAGCTTCATAAAATTTAGGGTGATGATGTTTCTGTTGTCTAAACCTGAAACTAGGCAGATCCCTCTGAACCCATCATTGTGTTTCCTTCAACAGTGAACTGCATTAGTTTACATCCAGTGTGACTTCTTCAGGCCTGAGCTTGGACAAACATTTATACTGTGTTTATTTAGAGATCTACAACCTGAATTACTGCAGCTCTGTCACCATGTTGAGACAGAAAAATGGCAAACATTTGAAATGTCTTAAACTGCTAGGAAAGAAAAAAACAATATAATGAAAACATGTCTGTGAAGGTTCTCAGTCATCCAGGTCATCGTAGTCTAAGGAGCTTGCAAAGAAAAGCGTCTGGACTTTTTTAGGTTGCTTGAAGACGTTTCACCTCTCATCCGAGAAGCTTCTTCAGTTCTAGGGTAAAATGTTGGAGAGTCCCAGATTTAAACCCCGTGGGAGTTTCCCCCCAAATGGCTTCTTTCACTCCTCTTTCAAACCATGACAGATGGTTTGTGAGCAACCATCTTTGAACAGAGGCGGTGGTTTACGACACCAACTGTGTGCGATCTATAATCCAGTTTTGAGATCCCTTCCCAGACACCTTAACGCCCACTCACATCCTGGGCCATCTGATCTCAGGAAATCACATGATAGGGTGGGGCCAGGTTTCACAATGAGCTCACCCAAAACCTTGGCTGAATGTGACCCACACCCGCTTTCACACCTTGGCTCATGTGATTAGGTAGAGGATCATCAGGGGTTCTTTGTCCCTCTTTGGGGGGAAACTCCCCCGGGGTTAAAATCTGGGACTCTCCACCATTTGACCTTAGAACTGAAGAAGCTTCTCGGATGAGAGGTGAAACGTCTTCAAGCAACTCAAAGAAGTCCAGACGCTTTTCTTTGCAAGCTCCTTAGAATATAATGAAAACATTTGGAGATTTTGTTTTGTTGGAATTTGAGTCAAATGAAAAAAAAAAAAATCTTTTAAAATTTAGGATTTTTTAAATCTTTATAATGGATCAGGTGTACATTGTCCTCTCTTCTTTTTCATAACAGCATATAGACCCAGGGCCACACTGACAGCAGGAACCACAATCATACCAGTAGGGGGCAGTGTGACACTGACCTGCTCTGTGCAGAGCTCTGATGGATGGAAATATGAGTGGTTCAGACGAACCCAAACAACCTTTGAAGTTCCAATAAGAGGTCAACAAAACAGAGATATCAGAGTATCTCAAGGAGGAATCTACAGCTGCAGAGGAACAAGAGGAAACCCAGTTTACTACAGTGATAGAAGTGATGATGTCACTGTTACGATAACCTGTGAGTTCAGTCATTTAGTTTGAAATATACATTCACTCATGATTATCAAACATACAATGTTAAGTTTTCTGTGTTGATTTCATGTTTCTATTTGTATCTCAACTGTTAATATGTGTAAACAGTTTCCAATAAAGTTGTTGTAAAACAACAACCCAACTGGCCTCAGATATTCAGAGGTGAGACGATCACTCTGACATGTGAGGTGCAGGAAGGAGGTGAAACCACACAGTGGACACACAATAATGATGTGACATTCAGAGTTTCGGAGTCCAGCCGTGGAACCTTTCACCTGGTATAGTGACGGCAATACTACCCCGATGCTACATCACCAGAGGACAATAATTACAGAAATAAACAGAAATACAAATACTACTACTACTATTACTAATAATAATAATGATAATTTCCAACAAATAGCAGCAAATCTACAATTTTTATAAGAAAGAATAAGTCATTCTGGCCTGTGATCTCATAAAGCACTGCCATTTGTTAAAATAAAACAGACACATGACTGGGTTTAATACAAAGCCAATCAGATTTGGAGCTTTAGTGAAAATATTCAGGGTTGGAGCCACACCAGCTTGAGGGCAAAGCAGCAGATGGAGGAGAATCGAGGGAAGGAAGTCAAAAGAAAAACATCAAAATAATATTACTGTTGATATGACTACTATCCTCACCGCCACCATTCACCTACAGTAGGAGGCTAGCATACTGAGGTTGCCTTTGATGGTACAAAACATTTCATGAACATTGTTGTGTTTGTTGGGGAGAAAACTTACAAATCTACAGTACAGCACTTCAGAGTCACTGCTAGCAATCAAAGATTTATGTAAATTTGACAAGCTGAATGCATTCTGTACAGGAGACATTGCATGAGATTGACTGACAATGGTCTACAGGCAATCAGGACGCAGAACACAATGCGCTGAAAATAAAAAATAAAAATAAAAAAGCATGAAAGCTGCACAAAAAATATCCGCGAAACAGAGGGGCGCGAAAGTTGACCCGCGTTATAGCGAGGGACCACTGTACCGTACACAATAGAATAGAATAAAATAAAATACTATAAACAATAGAATACAAATGCTATATACAACTGAGTAAAATACAATGTTGTCAGAGAAAGAGAATTGTACTTAGAGTTATTGCACATGTGTGGATGTGTGTGTTTGGTCAGCTGCAAAGTCTTTGTTGTGGAGTGTGACAGCAGCAGGAAGGAAACACCTACATCTGTCCCACATTGTGGGTGCCACAGCCTGCCACTGAAGGAGCTGCTCAGTGCTGTCAGAGTCTCCTGCATGTGGTGGTTATTAATGTTGGGAAGGTTACTTTTAAAATGTATTCCACTACAGATTACAGAATACATGCCCCAAAAATGTATTTCGTAACATATTCCGTTACGTTACTCAATGACAGTAACGTATTCTGAATACTTTGGATTACTTAATATATATTCATGCTGTTTACAACTACATGAATGTGATTTATTACTATTACTGAAGGTCTGCAGCTCCAAACCGTAGTAAAGGGACCTCTGGCTTATATGTCAGGTTCTGTGTCGGGCTCGTAGCCGAAAAATAGCTTTACTTTGTTGTCTGGGTCAAGTTTGCTAGCGAGAGACAGAGAGAGGCGTTGAAAGACTGCTCCAACGGAACTTATTGTTTCGGAGGAAAACACGAACACAGTGTACAGTCGAGTCTTAATAGCTTACTTACAACCGGGCTCGTCAGGCACTCTTCTTGGCTGCAGTGGTTATTATTATATTTACATGCTTCCAGCTCCCATTTCTGCTCGATGACAACTCGTACTTTTCCACTCTCCTTTTTCTCCCTCCTCCCCCTCACAGACACATAACGGGTATGGCAGTCCACTCTCCTTGCTGCACGGACTACACTGTCCATGAGGCTACATTCTTTAGGGCTATGCCTGTAACACTCTGCCTATTAGCTTAGCACAACAACAACAAAAAAAAGGTGCTCTGTCACCCAGGAAAGATAGTGATGTGTCGGTCGCGAACGAAGCAGCTCTTAGAGCCGACTCTTTGAAGTGAACGACGCGAGTCGTCTCCTTATCGCGAGCCGTGGTTTTTTTTTCTTTCTCTCACCCTCTCTCTCGCACTTTTTTTCCGCTTCACTCCGCACGCGAGCCTTGTGCTTTGCTGGGAAGTAGGGGGAGGGGCAGTAGTTACACTCCCAGTAGCACAGGAACAGAGCGGGAGGGAAAGAGAGCCAGGGACAATAACATCAAATTAGAAAGGCATAGCAATCATCCACAACTATTTTCAGTTGCAGATGATAAAGAAATCAGAATGTTTATTCATGCAGGCCTATATGACAGAGAATATGCATCTTCTTTTTGTTTTCATATTTTTATTTATATTTAATTGTGTTGTGGTTTGCAGTGTTTTGGAAAGGAAAAAGCGAAAATTTTAATAGTTAAAAGTTGAAATGTAAATAGTTGGTTTTTGTATTATATGATTTATTTATTACATTTTATGTGGAGTGAATAAATAAAAGTATACTTACGGTGGCCGTTAGAGACAGAGCACGTACAAACCCCGAAGCATGTAAAAATTCCAAAACACGTAAAAACTCAGAAGCACGTACAAAACACAACAGAAGTGCTCCACGATGCTAAGGGCAGTGTTGAGCTTTTGTTACCTAATGGCCACACAAGCCAAGAAGTACCAACGACCAGATTTGGTGTGTAAAAGTAAAAGGTAAATGAACATTTTTTTTAAATAATTTGAATATATTTGAGTGCTTGTGTATAAATATACAAACAATACACTTATGCTTTCAATTGTGTAATTTAAGTGATCTAGGTAGCTCTGTTTTGGAAGTTCAGTTAACGCCGAAAGAGTCGGCTCTTTTTAGTGAGCCGAAAGAACCAGTTCTCTAAAAAGAGTCGGAAATCCCATCACTACAGCGAGAGCGCATCACCCTGTAACCAAGGCAACCATAACCTTGCCGCTTGGAACAACACAACATAGCAGTCAAACAAAACCCAAACAGTCCTGACCCGTGACAATATGAAACAGGAAAAGACCGCCATGTAATCCATTTATTTCAACAAAGTAACTGTATTCTAAATACCACCTTTTTAAACGGTAACTGTAACAGAATATAGTTACTTATATTTTGTATTTTAAATACCTAACGGTGGTACATGTATTCCGTTACTCCCCAACACTGGTGGTTATTAATGCATCCTTAATTATGTAATGTCTGAACACGAGAGGCACAGTCACAAACCTAAGGGCTAAGGAATAACAAAGGGAACTAGAAATAGAAAAGGCAAAACCATGAAAAACCACTAAATAAAAGAATCTTAAAGAATCAAAAACCTAAACACAGAGTCAACAGACCATGACAAATTACTTTTTAAATACATCAAAGAAAATAAAAAAGTTTCACAGTGTCAATCTAAATTAGTTTACAGTTTATTGTTTATGTTCACCATTTCCATCTAGTTGTTTAAATTGTTTAGATTGAGTCATTTATTTGTTTTTTCTTTGTCTAATCTGAACTGCAGATAAACCAAAGGCCAAACTGAGAGCTGATAACACAGCTGTTCCAGTAGGGGGCAGTGTGACCCTGACCTGCTCTGTGAACCCATCATCATCATCTGGATGGAAATACTACTGGTACAGAGATGGAAATTACTCTGAAGCCCTGACCACACAAGATGCAGTTTTCCACTCAAATGGACAAATCAGTGTCTCACAGGAAGGACTCTACAGGTGCAGAGGAGGAAGAGGAAACCCAGTTTACTACACAGAGTACAGCCAAGAAGTTCAGATTAACAAAACCTGTGAGTTTGTTAGGACATTTTAAGAGACTCGGCTCGTGTTGATGTGTTCACTGTGGAGGGTCAAGTCATTTAAACACAGCAGGGGTTGACTCAGAATCTAGTCAAGGAAAACAGATGAACTGGATCTTTTATAAAGTTATGTTATGAAATATTAAACATAAAAAAGTTGATTAATAATTAATTTTTGTTTGTTGTTACAGTAACTGTGTCAGGAGCTGACAGCTCTTCGTCTCCTGTGTGGTTGATGGTTGGACTGGTTTGTGGAGTCTCTCTCATTATTATTCTCCTGCTCTTGTTGTATCGCTGCAGACAGTCCAAGTGTAAGAGCCTCTTCTTTTCATGCTGTATTACAGAGTTTATTTACTACACACACTTTAATTATTCACACATATACATGTATTCTGATCGAACAATTCACATCACAAACATGTGTCATAACATTTGTCTCTTTCACAGGTTCCTGCTTCACCAGGTTGGTAAAATACTTTTTATTATTATTTTAAACAAACATCAGTTACTTTTGAGTTTATTGTGTTTATTTCCTGTTTCAGGTCGATCCAGTCTGAGAGTCACAGTCCGGGCTCCTCCACAAATCATGGAGTCAACCAGGATGAAACTCATGTGTACGACTCTGTTCATCCTGGTCAGCACTTAAACCGATCTTATACACATCGAGGGCCGTTCAGAGTTTAGGGTAAGTTTGTCTGCTTCATATACAGAATGATGTTGTTATTGTACAGTATGGTATTGTCCATCTATATGTCACCAAACTAAACAGTTTCTCTCATGTTTTTACTCTCTCTCAGTAATTCTGCTGCCATGCAGGCTGGTTTATTCTTCACATTATTAAATGTCTTCAGCTCATAATATCTTTACATGTTGGAAATCTCTGTGGAAATCACTTTGTCTTTTTGTGCTTGTCTTACAGGTCAGTGAGGAGAGCTGTAGCAGCAAAGCCAAGAAGAAGCTTTTTATGAAGCCACTCTTGCTCCTCTGCTGCCCAAATATCAGACATGCTCAGCTTTATGTACATTTACAATATTAAATCATAATATCATATACTTACTTATAGCAAAAAGTAAATGGAGGTATATTCATATTTGAGTTTTGTACGTTATAGTCAGGTATTTCTTATATTCATTCTTAAAACTTTTGTTAAAGACTTTTTCAAGAGCAGTGAGAAGAAAGTTTGAAACGTGATCTTTAGTATCTGATAGGACGACTCACATTAGGACGTAATGGTATGGGCAACAACAAATATCTTTATTGGTCTAAATTGATACAAATGATATGATCGGTACTGTATGAATTTAAATGCAATAAATATGTTTCATGTATTTTTTTTCTGTTTTTTTTCCTAATTTATAATTTTCTACCTGTATAGTTAGAAGGTAGAGAGTAAAGTCTTTTTACATTTGAATGTTTTACATTGATTTTGGTTCAGTGTGTACGATTATTCCCAAACTAACAACAAGAGGTTAACAGCAGCTTCCACTGCAGGAGACTGTAATGTTAAATTTAGTCTATAACATTTTCTGTTTTCCAAATGGTAATTCAAAATGACCCCATGAACCATAGTAATAGGTTTGTACTTCATGTAATACTTTATTTAAAAATCATTACATCATCATTTATAACATCAGACATTACTTAAGCATATTACATACATATTTTTAATAAAGAATAATATAGTTGCCCATGTTTATAAATTACACACTAAAGTGTAGTAATGGAGGAGAAAAGCTTTATGAGAGATTAAGTCAATATTTGCTTATACATCACTTATGCTCACTAGTATTTATGTTAAAGTGTTACTGAAGTCACAGATGTAGCCAAATCTGGGAAGCTGTTTTATTTACTGCTGAGCTGCACATGCGCAGAGCCTGCTGCAGGCTGTCTGTTGAATTCACAACGGCACCAGAGCGCCCTCTACTGACTCAATAAGACCTCAGCATTGCCAATATATTTAACCTGCCACACAGAGCAGAGCTGCCAGCATTTCTTTCCTCAGAAGAACAGGGGGGTGGCTGTAGCTCAGGAGGAAGAGCAGGTCATCTACTGATCAGTTCGATCCTTGGCTCCTCCAGTGTGCATGCCAAGTATCCTTGGGTAAGATACTAACCTAAGTTGCTCTCTGGTGCATCTATGCATGCTATGAATGAGTGTGATGTTAGTAAGCACGGGGTCTTGCAAAAGATCTAGCAAAAGTTTTGCGAGTGCTCACAAAAGTTAATCTTAGGTCATCTTAATTTTCTTTTTCTCTTTTTGTCCCTTGCGGGGCTCCGTAAATTTGCAGCTTTCATCAACCACTGCTAATCAAGTGGATGGAAGAGGTTTGAAGAAAAAAAAAACTTTAACTTTATTTACCATGAGCCCACCCGCTGGTGGGCCCATGGTAAATAAAGTTAAGTGTCAGTGTGGATATACAGATATAGTTCCTTGTCCCATATTTCCCATGTCAGACTCTTAACACAGCTTCCAAGTAGAATCACAGGACTGTGTTTACAGCTGGTGGCCAATAGAGGGAGACATTGATCCATTTAGAATTTATTGTATCTGTCATGGTCTCCCAGTCCACCTGGTCAACCAACACGTTCTTTTTCCTTACGAGTGTAATGAACTCGATACTTTACTTTGTGTTTCTTTCCTGTACGCACTACTGCAATTTCACCAAAGAGGCAACCTGGCTGTCTTAAAGGTGATGAAAATTCATTCAGAACTAGTGACAATGATCATGTACCTTAATTATTAAAAAGTAATGGTACTAATATAAGTATCAGCGATACAGGCCCTGTATTTACTTGGTATCAGATTGATACCAAATCTTGTATTATTGAACACAACTAACAAATAGTGATGTTAAATTCATTATACTGTTATTATTTCAGCACCATGGACAGCACACAAGGTTTCCCCTGCATGAGCTGTGCTCTCTAACACGTGACTGTTTGTAGGGGTGGACAAATTTAGCACACATATCAACAACAACCCCAATCACAGGGCCCAGTACAATACTTCAGTCAGCGGGGCGTGATTGTGGATGCCGTGTAGGTGCAACCGCCTTCCCTGCACGGCACTGCAAGCCACAACCCCCATAGTCCTGAGAAGGCCACATGTGAGATGAGCAGAGCTACATGGCTGCAGCACTGTCCTTCAGTACAGCAAAGCGATATGGTCGGAGCAGCAGGAGAATCTCACTCACTGGGTTAACTGCCAGTCAGCCACAGAGAGAACCCACTAGCCACATGAACCCACAAGACTGTGGGCAAGACACCAGAGGTGTTCTGACTTTCATCCATGTTTCTCACACAGCAGGCTGGTGCTCTTGGCTTCTTGGACTTATGAGATGCAGATACTCTCTAAGCACAATTTACCACACTGCTGGGTGTTATATACACTAGTGTATTCAGCTTTGCTGTAATGTTTCGATTCTGAGTCTCACCATGGTGCACTTTGCTGTTGTTTAAGGGGTTTTGATATTATGAAGATTAAAGGCACAACTTTACAAATCTTCATACACACACACACACACAGAAGAAAGAGGGGAGTGATGATGTTTCAGAATAATAGTAATTGACAAATGGCTACATATGATATGTCTAGTGGTTCAGGTCACCCTTTAATATCCCCCACCCCCCTCCGGACAGACTGTGATGACTGCATGTGTGGAAAAGACTGTTTTTGGTTTATTTTTATCTGCTGAAAATCAGACACCACAAAATTTCTGTCTGGGCCTCCAAGAAAAGAGGAAATGCAGCCTGTGGTTTCAGCCTGAAGTCTAACGTTCATCTTTCAACACAGCACAGTGGAAATGTGCAGGTATGACAATGTGTGAAAACAGGTTAAAAGTAGCTTTATTGTGGTGATGACACATGCTGGACTAAAGGATAAATAAAGCATGTGGGCATCAAGAGAAACGGTGAAAAGCTTGTTTCTCACGCTCATGTCTTTAAGAGTCTCTGCATGGACGTGCTGTAAATGCTCATTTATCTCTGAAATAAATAAAATCATCCATCACTCTCTCTGTCCACAACATCATATACAGACATGTTTTTCTTCTTACTGCAACTTCCAAACATGTCAGTTCCTCACAGTATAACACAAAACTCCAAAGTATAATCACAGCTTTGTAACCAGCAGAGGAGTCAGTAAATCATCTAAACCTACTGATACTAATGTGTCTGTTTGGCTGCTGTTACAGAAATGGTTCCTACACCTGTGATGATGACGTCAGTGTTTGACTCCAAACTGTCTGCTGTGGGGCTGTGCTATTTGACCAAAATCTCATATCCTGATATTAGACATTTATCATCCTGACGACGATATAAATCCCAAAAATCTAACATTTTCTGTAAATTCTGTGAATCTCAGGCAACTCAACTTGCATGAAGTGTTTCCAGCTGGGCGTCCTTTACCTGGAATGAGTGTTTTAACCGATGCATGAAACGATACATTTTTAGACATAAATTGTAACGGCCAATGTTTATTTTTTAGCACCTGACGGATCTTTTTTGCTTCTCATCCGTAAACTCTCTGCATACTTTTTCTACGTGAATCAATTTATTTTGAAAAGTCTTGAGCTTTATTGTGAAAGGTTCACGTGGAAAACAAACTGGCGGAGAGCGGAGCCACGCAATGGTTTTAACATCATTTTTGGTAACGACAACACTTAAAAACAGGCGCTTGTCTGTCCGTATATTAAATATAAGAGAAAGAGAGAACTTTAAGAAATGAATAAAGCCACTATAGTGGCCATTAAAACGATGAAAAAAATATTGCGTAATAGGAAACGATAGACGTTTTTATATCGTCATCCGATACATATCGTTATATTGAACAGCCCTATCCTGCTGGAATCTGCAGTATCACAGAGTCCCCAAGTTTTTAGGCTTTATTAGACGTCATATCTTGAAGCATTATAAACTCTTAAAATATTGATATGTACTGAAACACTCCACTTACTTCAAGGTATAAGCTACAAATAAGCGAAAAACAGGACGTTAAGTCTTAATGTATTTTTCCTTTCCCACAGAAAAGTGGAGGGATGGAGAAACACACATGCTGTTAAACAATATAAAACACTTGGATATCAACATGTTTGTGAGTGTGTGTAGATGATACTGCAACAAACCTTAATCATAACCTTTGTAAGAAAGTGTTTGACAGAATGAAGGATGGAGTTTGGCACTAGTCAGTGACAAAATACTTATGAGGCCCTGAAACGAGACCCAGGTTGTGGTTAAGCAAAGAGGCTGATCGATTGTCTGAAGCAGTTACAAGAGCACAAAGCTATTGACCTGACCTCATTCCACAGTCTATACCCAGGGGAAGCCACACCAAGTCTGTATGTTTTAATGAATGCTGAGCCTTTAAGACCAATTGTCTGTATGATCCAATTGGTCACCTATAACATCTCAAAGTTATAGCTGGCTTTAATCCTCAACCCGTTGATAGGCAGTCTAAACACCACATCCAGAACACCTTGGATTTTGTTGAGAGGGTACGAGGTGTTATTATGAAGGTAGATAACACAATGGACTTGTGTTCCAGTCACTGGAGCAGTGGAGGTAGTTTGTAAGAGATTACTGGATAACCCCAACCTCAGCAACAGGACCACTCTCAGCACCGACCAAGTGTGTTTGCTCTTGGTACCGTGTCTTCATTCCACCTACTTCACATACAAGGGTCAGTACTTTTATGTGAAGCATTATAAACAGCACTGTTTATAATGTTGGGAAACCTGCAGTCAGCTGAGACTGAAGGAGTCACTTGGATGAGTGAGAAAAGTTTTTCTCACTGAAAACTACATCCAGATGATCAGAATCAACTTTTTGAGAATGAAGGATGGAGGCTGTGTTTGTGTGCTTTTCCTGTGATTGATACTACAGACTGTATATTGGCAATGGCCATTGCCATGTGTTTTGATCGAGTGAAAACTGAGGTACACTGTAGGCTCATATAGAGGAGACTAACAGAGTAGCCAGAGTAGCTGGAGAGAACCCAGACAGGTGGAGGGAGAACATGCAATCTCCACACAAAAAGCCCAGCTGGTGGATTCAAACCCACAAACTTCTTTCTGTGAGGTAACAGTACGAACCACTGTACCTCTGTGCCACCCATTTGTCTTATTGTTTAATATCTGTGTAGGTTCTCAGTCATCCAGGTCATGGTTGTCTAAGGAGTTTGGAAAGAAAGTCACTAAACTTCCTTAAGTTTCTTGAAGACGTCTCACCTCTCATCTAAGAGGCTTCTTCACTTCTAAAAGCAAAGGGTGGAGAGTCCCGAGTGTTTAACCTTAGTGGGAGATTGTCCCTTAAGAGGGTTATACACCCATTTTTAATCATGTGTGTCAGGTGTGAAAAAAGATGTGCGTCATTATGGACCTAAACATTTTTGGACTAACTCACTGTATGTTTGTCTGCTCAGACGAGTGGAAAATCCGAGCTGAGGGGGCATTCAATGAAAAAACATCCGACATCTGGGAACTCAGAATTTACATTTTTTATTACTTATTCAGAGATTACCACTGGAGATTTTGGGTGAGATCAGGGTGAGAGCTTGCCTCACCCTATCATGTGACATATTATGGTCAACTGAGGAAAGAAGGTAGGTGACTGACAGCCTCTGAGAATAAAACATAATTATGAGCTGGTAAATATGTCACCTGACCTGAAACAACAGAAGGTAAGAAGCAAACACAAGAAGCAAGCCTGCATGTTTGCAGTGGACAGGAAATGTGAACACGTCACACAACTGCTGTGGTCAAAGCTACAGGAGCTGTTTGAGGTTTGTATAAAAGGAAAGGAAGCACAGAGAGGCCACAGTCAGAAGAAACACTCTGGTCTTATCTGTATTAAATGCAGCTTCTCTTTTTATTATTGATGTAAAGTCAAAGTGTTTGAGATCAGCTGAGGATCAGAGTGCAGCAGGGCTGGATGTGAGGATGGGGCACTCTTTGCTCTGCATGACGGGGTTATTGTGTAAGTACATTTGTGACATTGTTTGAATGGCACTGATTAATGAAAGTGTTTCTCATGTGTGAGAATTAGAGTGTATCACTGGTTTGAAGTGTTTATGTGAGAGTTTGAACAAAGCATATTTGTGATGTTTATGATAGTTACAGACAAATGTTGGCTGGTTCCTTGGTTCAGTTTAGTCTGGAGTATCATGTTGGATACATCGCTGCTTGTTGCACTTGACTCACTGTTGTGTACAAGTTCATATATTCATATTGTTTTACAAATATATACAATTTTATAGGGTACTAAAAATGTTATAATATTTTTTTATGTTTCAAACTTGTTACTAAATTAATACAAATACTAAATGTGCACAGAAAGATTGTGATGAGCAGTAACTGCGTCATGTGAAAATGAATCTTTAAAAATACTTTTGTTCATTTTGACTTTGATTTTCTGTCAGTTTGATCCTGATGATGTTTAATCTTTACTTTAGTGCTCGATACTCTCTTCTACATTAATGCTGAAGGTGAGAAATGTTTCTTATTCTTTTCTTCACATTTATAAAATATGTATAATTTTGCTCCGATATTTCATATTTCATTCACCATTTGAAATCACATCCTGTCTCTCTGTTTGTGCATCGTTTTATTTAAGGCACAAAATCAGTATATTAACAATGAAGTAAGTCAGATACTGTAATCACAATTTTCCTGGTTGCGATTTTGAATCAATAACAACATCATCATCAACAACAACAACAACAACAATAACAACAACAACAATAACAATAACGATAACGATACTAAAAAGTTAGAGGTTTAGGATTTTGCTGAAGAGGTGAGTTTCGAGAAGTTTTTTAAGGATTCCAGTTACAGGGAATTACAGATCTCATATGGAAGAGAGTTCCCAAAGGTGGGGGGCGCTGCACTGAAGACTCTGTCCCAAAGGCATTGAGGTTTATGTGAAGGACAGAAAGCAGACTCTTGGCTTAGGACCATAGCATCAAGGGGTCCGTTCTTCGTACTTCGCTTACTACATCCAAGACCAAATCATCGCGCTAACTTTGAGCTCGCTAATCCGGTTCCCCGAACACACCTGCTGTTGACGATTAGTACAGCTGGATGAAGTAATGTGAGATCACTGGGTGGCTTAACAGGGGCTACGCATCGATAGTAGAAACATTGATCGGCAACCCTCTGATTGGTCGGCGAAAATGTCAAAAGGAGCGCGCTCGGTATTTTTCGGCAGCAGAGCAAGAACCCTTGAGTGAGGGATTTCAGGAGTTTCAGAGTTTAATCAGAACGCAAGGGAACACTGCAAAGGCTGCAAAAGCAAGGAGAGAGGGCTGGCAGAAAGTTGCTGACAAATTAAACTCGTAAGTAATTTAATAATAACAATAATAATGGAGTGGATTTATATAGCGCTTTTCAAGGCACCCAAAGCGCTTTACAATGCCACTATTCATTCACTCTCACATTGACACACTGGTGGAAGCAGCTACGGTTGTAGCCACAGCTGCCCTGGGACAGACTGACAGAAGCCAGGCTGCCATATTGCGCCATCGGCCCCTCTGGCCAACACCAGTAGGCGGTAGGGTAAATTTATTATATTATATTACATTATATCATATTATATTATATTACATTATGTCCTCTTTCACATTAGAGCCACAACAGGACCCACTAGAACATGGGAACAAGTAAAAGTGAAATATAAGAATATTCTACAGATTGGTAATATTTATCACAAAAAAAGACAGGTGGTGGTCCTGCACCCCCTCGTCAACAAGTTGGTTAAGTAAATAATACCCTCACGGGAAAATCGATATCTCTCTATGAGCACACTGTCGCGCTGAGCTAAAGGATCCTGTCTATCCCGCAATATACGCTGAATTCTGAGGACTCTCCTTATCAATCTTGCACCTTCCGCAATGGGTTGGTCGCGTAAACGGACAGGACATGGCTGCGACAGGCTTCCCAAATCCACCTTTGCTTTTATAGCCGTGGTCTCTCATCTTGATTACATGAAGTAATTTACAATTACTACTCTGAAATATGAATTACATCTGAAATAATCAAATACATGAAATAGATTGATTAATAGTAAATTTCCCTTTTTTTAGGAAATGACCTGTATGTATCTGTATGGAATCAATAAAAGGATCAAGTGCTGCATTATCTTTAGTTACATTGATGTTATTTATTTATGGTAAAACAGTGGTAAAATATCGCTGTTGCTTTCGTATAAATGAAGCGGACATACCTGCGTGGCCGCGATCTAATCTTGTTTACATAAAGTAAACCTGCTCCCGAGCAGGTTTACGCTCACGGATCTGTTGCTATGACAGCAAGTCCCGGATGAGCTTCGGAGAACCGAACGATCCAAGATCACGCGAAATCGTCAACAATCAAATCCAGCTAACTTACTTAGCGAGGTACGAAGAACGGACCCCAAGACTGTGTAGTTGCAGCAGGTCAGAGATACTAAGGTGCCAGGGCATTGAGGGATTTGTAAGTAAGCACAGAACCTTGGGGCACACAGTGGTTAACTGGAGCAGAGGTGGAGCTGAAGTCTCCCATGGTGACAAAGACAAACTGTGTTCTGTTGGAGAGGTTTGACTGAAAGCAAGAGAGCACGGTACCAGTGAGAAGACGATGATTGATTACGCAGGAAGGAAGGATGGTGTGAGGGCTGCAGAGAGGTCCAGGAGGATGAGGATAAGAACAGTCTCAGTGCTGTGTCGTGTTCTGAAGCCAGATTGGAAGAGTTCATAGAGCTCATGGTATGACATGTGTTGATGTGGTGGCCACTGCTCTTTCCAAGGATACACAGGCATGGGTACACCTGCACAGGAACACAACAGGGTCAGTCATAGAATAAAGTGATGTAATCATCATTCAAGAAACTGCTGAGTTTATAAATTCAGAAGAAAAAGATTCTCCAAACAGACGAGGAGATTGATTTAGAAACCAGCGTTTATAACAGCTGTAAATGTGCACAGTTCACTGAATGATGTAAGCTCAGTAAATCTTCTTGATTCTATCTTCAGTTCATGCGTAGACACATTTGTGTATTTGAGGATGACTTTACTTGTTTCAAGAATTTTACATTTGAATATCTGCAGCCACTTCTCGTGTTATTTGTGCTCCTTTCCCTGATACAGAAAATATTCAATCATGTGTTTCAGCTGTGAAGTGTTCAAGGATAAGACATAAAAGGCAACTACAGGGGATTATCATGTTTAAACTACAGGCAAGTGTCTCGATTAGCTGAGACACTGTTCAGTAACTGAATCGTCATAATATTAATAAATGAGTATGTTTAAAAAGTCCTCAAGAACTCATGAAAACTGTGGTCATAAATGTAAAGATGAAAATGCAAAAATAACAGCTCAACATTAATAAAATAAAACTTCCTGTTTCAATTTAAAAATGGACAGCTCACACGGACAAATAACAAACTCTGACTTTGTGTGTTTATGTGTTGATCTCAGCCTCACAGATCTGTGCAGTCACTCTGTTGTTTTATTCAGAATATTTATATGGTTTCATTTGTTTGATGAAAACACATCTTATTATTTTCAAGTCCAAATGTCACCAGGATGCAGTAAATCTTTTGACTCTTAACAGCAGCAATAAAAATCAGGACATCTTCAAAATGGCTTTATGCTTCCATCAATCTCTAACTTGATGTTTCTATGTGAACAGTTCCCATTAAGCCCACCGTGATCCTCGAGCCACCCTTGACTCAGATATACAGCAGTGAGACAGTCACTGTCAGATGTGAGATTCAGGAAAGTGATGGAAGCCATTTGATGTTTATAATGTCATCAGCCAAGTTAGAACCACCGTCAACATCTGAATACAGAATCAGCAGAGCTACAGAGTCTCACAGTGGAGAATACAGATGCTGCACTTTTACATTGTGCGGTGACATCATCACACTGACTGTATCATGTAAGTTGGACACATTTCATTTGGTAATATTGTTCTCTGTTTTATCTGTTTTATCTTAGTAGCAAAATCAGTGAGAAACAGTTTTAAATGTGGTGATAAAAAAAACACAATAATCGCCAGAGTGAAAAAAAACTTTGTAACATAAATATTAAACTCAGATGTGATGATCTCAGTTTCTTCCATATGTGCATGTGTGTGGTTTTCACCACTGCAGCTCTGAATTATGACACAATTACTTTATTTATTTGTTTTTAATTTTTATTTTAAGTTGATCAAACATGATCAATAAATACAGAATGAGCAGAGCTGCTGCCTGAAAATACAGATGCTGAAAAAAGAAAAGGCTGATCATCAACAGAGAAGAGTTCTGTTATCACATCACAGCCCTGGTTGGGGTCGGGGATAGCATACAGTATGAATAACATCTGTGTAAATTATGACTGATAAATGCTGCTGACTGTGCACTGGTTATGTATCTTTATGCATATATATTTATGTGATCATGATCCTTAAAACAAACATTTAAATAAAAAACAGATTAACAAAAAATCTGAAAATAAGAGCGACCACAATCAACTGGCCTCAGATCAGCTAACAGTGTATAGTTCGCCTGTTTCTGCATTTAGGAGTACAGTTTGATGGCAGAGCATAAAATCAGTCTCACCTGATTCTTGATTCACTCTGATAAAGTTTTCATCATGTTATATACATCCAGCGTTAGCTCCTGGCTCTCTAGCTGGCTAACAGTTAGCTGAGATACCTGTGCTGTCCTCATGTGTGCTGCTGCCAGTTGTTGATTCTCATCAAATTTGCTTTGAAGACACTTTTTTGTTCTTGTGCTGTTGGTGCCTGTTTGCATCAAGTGTGATGATCACACTGAGATCAGGGACCGACCTACCTGAGAAACCTGAGATCTATTATTGAATTCCATCCATCTTCTCAACCCATCATCCAGGGTCGTGACATATTAAGCACTTACTGAATTAAAAAAATACATAAATTGTAAATTAATAAAAATAAATTGGATTTTTTTAAATTACTATTGAGTTTTTATGTTGATCTTTATTTGTTATATAACAAAGTTTTTCCTGAAGCAACTGACGGTCTGATGTTTGTCTTTCCTGTAACTTCAACAGCAAGTAAACCCAGAGCCACACTGACAGCACAAAGTTCAGTCATACCAGCAGGGGGCAGTGTGACACTGAGCTGCTCTGTGGAGGGCTCTGCTGGCTGGAAGTTTGACTGGTTCAGACGTGATTCAGAGTTTTCTGGAGCTCAGAAAATAGGAGCTGGAACATCAGAGCACACGATCAGTATTTCAGAAGGAGGCATCTATTACTGCAGAGGAGGGAGAGGAGATCCAGTTTTCTCCACAGAGGACAGTGCTGCAGTTACAATTCAGAAACAAGGTGAGGGTGAAATTTTGTTGTGAAATAAAACGAAACATCATGATTAAACTGAAGTAACAATTGATTTATGATTTTTTTCAGTTTAATATTTGTGTTTATTTGTTTGTTAGGGAAAGTTTGGGCTGCTGTGAAACTGCAGCACAGCTGGTCTCAGATATTCACTGGTGAGACAATCACTCTCAGATGTGAGATTCAGGGAGGTGAAGGAAAGGTGTGGAAATATGAATGGACAGCACCCAACACAAACAGCCCTCCAACATCCAGTGAATACAGGATCAGCAGAGTTTCAGTGTCCCACAGTGGAGACTACAGATGTCGGGGTAGCAGTGACTATCTCTTAACAGGATGGAGTGATGCCTTCACACTGACAGTTTCATGTGAGACACCATGGAGGCTCTTAAAATATCAGCAGTTTAAAGAGGAATGTACAGAGATGACAGTTTGATAAAAGAATGATAAATCAGTGAAATCTTTAGTTTGTTAAACAGTCTAATGTGTCACATGCAGGGAAACTATTTTTTTAATTACTCTGTTAATGTTTAAAGTGTGATTAGTGCTGTAAGAAATGTATTCTTTATGATGATTTTTTTTTTTTAATGGTTTTGTTTCTTCAACAGCAAGTAAACCCAGAGCCACACTGACAGCACAAAGTTCAGTCATACCAGCAGGGGGCAGTGTGACACTGAGCTGCTCTGTGGAGGGCTCTGCTGGCTGGAAGTTTGACTGGTTCAGACGTGATTCAGTCTCTTCTAAAGCTCAGCTCATGAGAGGAAATGAAGCAAACAGAGTTATTAGTGTCTCACAAGGAGGTCTGTACCACTGCAGAGGAGGGAGAGGAGATCCAGTTTACTACACAGAGGACAGCAGTGATGTCACAGTTACAGAAACTTGTGAGATTAATTATTTTATTTCTACCAGACTAAGAGGTCATAATATGTTCTGTGCTAAGAACTTTATTCAACAACTGCAAGTTTATTAACCCTTAAATAGGGAAAGTCTTTAGTTTTCCGTTCATTAAGATTACTTGGAGAGGCGAGAAATGGAAAAATAGAAAACATTTCTCGGCCTTATTTTTGATCTTTATGTTTCTTTTTGTCTCTAACTTTTTCACTTCATTACTTAAATCACGCTGCTGTTATTGTGTATATATTTATTTATATTTCTTCATACATTCTTATATAGTTCTATATTGTGTATTTTGTTGTACAGTTATTTTATTTTCAACTTTAATTTATATATTTTATCTTATTCTTTCCCAGTTAAATTTACCCTTCATTCTAATTTGTGTTGTACAGTTATCTCCTTTTTAACCTTAATTTATATCTTATTCCTTCCTAGTAAAATTTACCCTTTTTAATTTTTCATATTTATTTCCTATCTTATTCATAGCTTTTTCCTTTTTTGTGTTCTTTAGGTCACGAGCAGTTGTCCAAGCATTTCACTGCATATCGTACTGTGTATGACTGTGTACGTGACAAATAAAATTTGAATTTGAATTTGAATTTAACTGGATATTTTTCTGTGAACAGTTCCCAGTAAGCCCACTGTGACCCTGCAGCCATCCTGGACTCAGATATACAGCGGTGAGACAGTCACTGTCAGATGTGAGATTCAGGGAGGTGAAGGAGCTCAGTGGACGTATGAATGGAGAGCAGCCAAGTTAAACACACCTCCAACATCCAATGAATACAGAGTTAAAGAGGAATGTACAGAGATGACAGTTTGATAAGAGAATGATAAATCAGTGAAATCTTTGGTTTGTTAAACAGTCTAATGTGTCACATGCAGGGAAACTATTTTTTTAATTACTCTGTTAATGTTTAAAGTGTGATTAGTGCTGTAAGAAATGTATTCTTTATGATGATTTTTTTTTTTTAATGGTTTTGTTTCTTCAACAGCAAGTAAACCCAGAGCCACACTGACAGCACAAAGTTCAGTCATACCAGCAGGGGGCAGTGTGACACTGAGCTGCTCTGTGGAGGGCTCTGCTGGCTGGAAGTTTGACTGGTTCAGACGTGATTCAGTCTCTTCTAAAGCTCAGCTCATGAGAGGAAATGAAGCAAACAGAGTTATTAGTGTCTCACAAGGAGGTCTGTACCACTGCAGAGGAGGGAGAGGAGATCCAGTTTACTACACAGAGGACAGCAGTGACGTCACAGTTGTGGAGATTTGTGAGTTTTAAACTTTCTGTTATTTAAGTTTCTCATGTGTTTCATACAAATGTAGAAATAAACATTGTGGCATCAACTCCAAAAAAACCTGCATATTTATCGCTCATTAGCTGCTGTTAGTCTTTAAATTGTGTTTTATTAAATATTTTTGGCCTCTCTTTCTAAATGCTTCTTTATCCTAAACTGACTTTAAGTGGATCCGTTTAGGATCTGTGTATTAAGCCACAGAGCCATAAAAACAAACAAACAAACAAACAAACAAACAAACAAACAAACAAACAAACAAACAAACAAACAAACAAACAAACAAAAATAAAGGTTAATCCTGAACATGTTGTTATCTGAGGTCATCAACAGCTCAGCTAACATCAAATCAGATCAGGGTCGGTAACCCGCGGCTCTTCCGCCCCTCAGCTGTGGCTCCCACAAGCTTTGGGTGAAAAAATGAAAAATAAAAGTCCCACACAACATCCCAACATCTGCAGGAGGAAGTTTACAGAGTGAGAAAAAGAAAAGTGTGTTTATAGCAGCAGCTACTGCAGCCAGAGAGAGTCTGACAGGCCCAGCTGTGAGCCACATGTTAGTATCCAGCTGTTCACTGTGTTCACCGCCTCCAGAGGAAGAAAGTGTGCTGCTGTAACCTTCCCTCGCCTCTCTCCATCTCTGCACTTTGCCATAAGTTGACCCAGAGCAGAAAGCTAGTTAGCAGCTACGAGCCAAACTCAGAACACTGAGCATCAGCCAGAGGTCTCCGTGGGTCAGAGCCGTGGATCTGGAGATAAACCTGCCGTTCTGACACTCATGTCAACATGACAAAGTCTGCTTTCCATAAGGAGACAAATTTGTGTTGAAAGTGTTACAAACACACACGACATGATCAACAAGCAATGATTTGTGACTTGAAAGCAGCTCACATTTGTGGATCTGTGTGAAGCTGGCAGTTAAATTAGACTCAAAACCCCACGTGGGCACGAGACGTGATCTGTGCGTGTCAGGTGACTCGTCCACATGTATTTAAGCTGTTGTGAGCTGTGTATTATCACCAGATATGCTGTTATTGTGCAATAAATATCTTTATGTTTTCGACCCTGAGCTGATGTATTTTATACTCAGGGCTGCCCGTGGCTGCATGAAAACAACAGAAGATGATCGCTCATTGAAATGGACTGAAGACATAATTATATACAAATAGTTTTCATGATTATTCTTCTTATTTTACAATTATTGGACCACAGCTACATTTTATTTACTTATTCTGAACTCAAACAGACCTGCAGAATGATGCTTTATTTAAAGTAGGCCTGCACAGGCCTGTGCTGTTTTTCTCCTCTTTAAAGTTTTTGTTAAAAAGTTCTTAAAAGGTAAAAAAGCTCTTCTTCTTGTTAAGACATCTTGTATTGTATTAAGTATATTTATTATCATCTCTGAATTATGGACGATGAATTTTAAAGAAAGAAATATGAAAAACAATCCAGACGTTAAAATTTGTGCCTCAATGATCAGCAGTTACTCAGGTTTGTGTCGACACATTTGTACAATAATTTGTGTGAACTGGAGACCTGAAAAGTTGCACACAAATCACTGCACACATCTGTAAATCTTACTTTCTGCTTGTGAATCATATTATACACAGTTGTACCACTTTCAAGGTAAATTTGTTGCCATAAAAACAAGGATATACTGTCCACCTTCACTCCCTGTCTCTGTAGCTGTAAGTGGTTCTTCAAAGGGAAAATGCAGCTGTTAGCTGTAATGTTAGGATTTGTAGATCACTTTATAAATGTGGAGTGTGTGGAGAACAGGCTGTGTGAGTCAGATACACCAGTGGGCCACCACACACGTGTACCACACGGTAAATAAATGTAAACACTGATTTTTAAATCCAGCTTCATTTACAGTCAAAGTGTCACCAGGATGCAGTAAATCTTTCTCCTCTGAACAACAGCAAAAAGAAAACCAGGCTTCAAAATGACTTCATGTTTCTATTTGTGTCTAACTGGATAATTTTCTGTGAACAGTTCCCAGTAAGCCCACTGTGACCCTGCAGCCATCCTGGCCTCAGATATACAGCGGTGAGACAGTCACTGTCAGATGTGAGATTCAGGGAGGTGAAGGAGCTCAGTGGACGTATGAATGGAGAGCAGCCAAGTTAAACACACCTCCAACATCCAATGAATACAGAATCATCAGAGCTACTGAGTCTGACAGTGGAGGATACAGCTGCCGGGGCAGGGGGGACTATTTCTTCACAGAGTGGAGTGATATCATCACACTGACTGTATCATGTAAGATCTTTCATCCAGATTATTTCAAATTACTTATTGTGTTAATCTAACCTTTAATTGGGAAAATGAGTCATCTGCCTATTAAATAAAATCACAAATCAGATGTTAATTTATTTTTTTTTATTCTAGTAACTTTCAAACATGATAACAGACAGTTTGTGTTTATATTACAAAACTGATCATTTAACCATTTGTGGACAGGCTGCAGTCTTCAGTGTCCATGAACAGCATCAACATGCTGGTTCAGACGTTTCTTCTCAGGGTAGATATTATTTCTTTTCTTCTTGTATAAAAATATTTTTAATGTTAGTTTTAATTCAAAATTAATGGTTAAAAACATGTTACACATGTGAACATCATAGAAAAAGCAAGTGAATGTTTCAGTTCAACAAGTGCTCCAGTCAGACATTAAACTTCAGTAACACTGTGCAGTTATGAAACTTTAATCTGAGTCAAACTGATTTAATCAGCATTAAATAAATCAATGAAATAAACATCACCCCACAGATACAACCTCAGTGAATTATGTCCAGTGTTCACTCAGTGTGGGTGTTAAACTGTGTGACTGGAGTCGTGCTTTGTGGCATCGAGAGCTCAAAACACTCCGTCAGCAACAAACTGAGTATGGATTAAAAAAGTACACTTGGTGACAGACAAACAGGGTATTTTAAAACTTTACTTATACTCGATAGCACTATAATTACTGCTTGTCAATTGAAATGCATTCTGGGATACCTGGCTGCCCCACGTCCACAGTACCACCAGTTCATCGCAGTCGATTTTCTAGTATTGATCTGTGCTGACTTACTCTACATGGTAACCAATCAGATGTTAGACAAGCTGCAGTGGCAGCGTTAAACAAGACCCTCCACAGGTTGATCACTGTTAAGTCTAATTGTTGAATGTCGCCATTGTGTTTCTTAAATTTGTATAGTCTTAGTTTAAGCAGTAGGATCAAAGCCATTCCTTTGATCCTGACCACCTCTCCAGCCACTCTGTGCTGGGGGAGGTTTTATTGTAGATACATCCTAACTTGAAGAGCTGTTTGATGTTTGGTAGAGCTTCCTACCCTTTGTATGGTTTCACTGTGTTATCTTTGGTAAACCATACATTGGGTGTGGGGGAAGACTACCCTCTTTATGACCAAGGATGTTGTTCCTGCTTTTAGGTTTTATGACCCTTTGACCACATAACACACACACACACACACACACATTCTCACATAACACACACACACACACACACATTCTCACACACACACACACATTCTCACACACACACACACACACACACTCAGTGTATACATTTACATACAGTGCCTTGTCTTTGTAACCAAAGGGGGGTTGCAAGGGGAGGTGTTTTGTAAACTATTGTTTGAAGTTTGTCAATAAAAGGCGGCGAGAGGAGGCCACCAGTGTGGTCATTTCAACGTGCTGGTCACAGACGAGAGGCCTCCCTTGCGCAAGAACTCGAACGTTGTTGCCTTGCTTTTCTTTCATGGGAATAAGTCTTAGATACAGCGGGGTCTGAGTTTAGACCCAACAATCACATTTTGGAAAGTTTGGTCTCATGAGGAACACAAACTGTTGGGTCTGTGTTTCCACAAACCCCACTAATTCTAGAGACTTATTCATCATGAAGAAAACAAGACAGTCGATCGATCGATTATTTGCGCAAGGGAGGCCTCGTCTGTGTCCACCACGAAAATGACCCCCAGATCTGACCTCCTCCTGCTACCTTTTATTGGGAGACAGTTCACACAAAACACGTCAGAACAAAACCACGCCCCCTTGGTTCTAAGACAAAGCATTTTATGTATATGTGTGAACTTCTGTAAGTGTGTGTGTGTGTGTGTGTGTGTTATGTGAGAATGTGTGTGTGTGTGTTATGTGAGAATGCGTGTGTGTGTGTGTGTGTGTGTGTGTGTGTGTCCTCCTGCTGACCAAAGGGTCGTAAACCCAGGAAGCTTACATCAAAAGAAACAGATCTTTCAGATAGGATGTATCTACAATAAAACCTCCCCCAGCACAGAGTGGTTGGAGAAGTGGTCAGGATCAAAGGAATGGCTTCGATCCTACTGCTTGAACTAAGACTGTACAAATTTAAGAAACACAATGGCAACATTCAACAATTAGACTTAACACAAACTCCATCTTTAGCAGAATTAAACTCAAAGGACTCCTGTGTGGTTTTATTTTATTGGAGACTTCATTGGAGTCTGTCAGCCTCTCTGATTGTTGAGTTTTCCTCTGTAATTAAATTTAAGATCATAGAAAACTACATAAACATGATGTTGGAACCATGTCAGCGATGGTCGCGGTGCTCGAACAATAACAGACACCATTCAGTGTAGTGTGATTTTAGACTATTATTAAAGGGAAAAGTAGAGGGGACACAAACAAACTGACCATGGATTAAACATGGATAAAGTACTTTGTATTTGTAACATTTGTCTTTGAATAGATGAAGAATAAATCAGAGGGAATCTGTAGTGTAGTTGTGCATGAAGACAGTCTAATGTGTCACATGCAGGTAAATGTTTTCTGTTTGGTGCTAGAAGCTAAATGACTGAGTGAATGTGTAAAGTTTGATCATTACTATTAAGCACTTACTGAAAAAAACAACAAATTGCATATTTCTAAAATGATTCTTGAAGTTTTTTACTTTCTCTTTAAAATCTTTATTTATTGTAACACAGTTTTTCCTGAAACAACTGACAGTCTGATGTTTGTCTTTCCTGTAACATCAACAGCAAGTAAACCCAGAGCCACACTGACAGCACAAAGTTCAGTCATGCCAGCAGGGGGCAGTGTGACACTGAGCTGCTCTGTGGAGGGCTCTGCTGGCTGGAAGTTTGACTGGTTCAGACGTGATTCAGAGTTTTCTGGAGCTCAGAAAATAGGAGCTGGAACATCAGAGCACACGATCAGTATTTCAGAAGGAGGCATCTATTACTGCAGAGGAGGGAGAGGAGATCCAGTTTTCTCCACAGAGGACAGTGCTGCAGTTACAATTCAGAAACAAGGTGAGGCTGAAATTTTGTTGTGAGATAACACAAATTAATGATTAAATGAAAGTAACACATAAATATGATTTTTTTTTTTTATTCCTTGTTGATTTTTTTTTTTCAATTTAATATTTGTGTTTATTTGTTTGTTAGGGAAAGTTATGGCTGCTGTGAATCTGCAGCACAGCTGGTCTCAGATATTCACTGGTGAGACAATCACTCTCAGATGTGAGATTCAGGGAGGTGAAGGAAAGGTGTGGAAATATGAATGGACAGCACCCAACACAAACAGCCCTCCAACATCCAGTGAATACAGGATCAGCAGAGTTTCAGTGTCCCACAGTGGAGACTACAGATGTTGGGGTAGCAGTGACTATCTCTTAACAGGATGGAGTGATGCCTTCAGACTGACAGTTTCATGTGAGTTGGACCATGATTCATGCTGACATTTCATGTTTTCATGTTTACATCTGTCTTAACAGGAAAACTCCAACAATGATCCAGCTGTCTGCAGGCAGCTCAGGACAACAGTTTTTCTCACTGTGCAAACAGAAAGGAGAGACACCATGGAGGCTCTTAAAATATCAGCAGTTCAAAGAGGAATGTACAGAGATGACAGTTTGATAAGAGAATGATAAATCAGTGAAATCTTTAGTTTGTTAAACAGTCTAATGTGTCACATGCAGGTAGGGATGGGAATTGATAAGAATTTATTGATTCTCATTGGCTCCACTTTGAGAGTCGCCACCATCTCTAAGCAGAATATCAAAGACATTCATGCAGATTAGAGGCTGTGAGGTCAAATGTTTGTGCATGTTGGAGGTATTTCCCCTCTTTGTTGGGATCAGTGTTGGGATCATTTCTCAAAAAAAGTAAAGCAAAAAAGTTCTTACACAAAACCAGCACAAAGAAACTTTAAAGCGGTCGTCATGGTGATTTTACTGTAGAAACATGAACAACTTTTTTTTTTTTTTTTTTTTTTTTTAAACTTGAATGAGGAAAATAAAAGAGAGAAAGAAAGAGGGGGAAAAAACAGCGGGGAAGAGGGACGGGGATAAAGGGCAAAAAACAAAAACCAACAAAATAAGCAGACAAAAAATACATATATCAATCACCTGGATCACCTGTTGAGAAAGAAAAAAGAAAACAAGCAGAAGAAAACGAGAGTAATAGAATAAACAACATCACGATGATCTATGGGAATATAACAGTAAATACTAAATATTAAACATTATTGTGCAGCACGTAAGATCAACAGAACACAGTGTGCTTTGAGGTAGGAGCCAAAAAGGGTGTAGTTTGTGTGTTTGTGAGCACCCGTGTGTACACCTGTGAGCATGGACGCGCTTGTATTTAAAAGGTTCCTTCATGTAATGATCTGCTAGAGGGTGTGGGGGGGCCACAGCCCCGTCCTCCAGGGCATGAAGCAGGTATGGAGGAGATCAAAACTCCAGACATCCAGAGGCCCCCAGAACACAAGAGACCAAGGAAGACCAACAGAGGGGCAGCCGCGCCACTGTCCCAGAAAGAGCTGAGGAGAGTCCCAGATGAGGGGTCACTCAGCAGCCGCGGAGCAGAAGCCAGGGGGAGTTGCAGTGACGCGCCCGTGAGCTCCGCCGGCAGCCAGCTGTGCCTGAGTGACCGAGCCCCAGGCCGAGAGGCCGGGGGCACCCCACCTCCGAAGTGGCCCGAGCGAGCCCCAGGCTCCAGGCCCTGATAAGCAGCCACCAAGGAGTGAGCCGGTGTGTACCTTGGCGCCCATCCCCAGACACAAAGAACCACCAACGCACTGATGTCTGAGGGCGTCTGCCACTGGCCTGAGATGTCCCCAGAGAGATGGCGTCTGATACCCAACCTGACATATAGACACAGACAAACAGGCACACACAGATACAAACATCCATTCCCACCCTCATGCTCTCATATGCAATTACTCAACACTCACCCAACGTGGAGACAGACATAGAGAGACACTGTACACACGATCACACTCCCCAAGCGCACTCTATACCCCGGGTAGGTACCCTAGCCCCTGGAGGGGGAAACTGCACCCAGACCCAGGTGGTGTTACCCTTTTCTCTGCGGTGGGGAGAGGCAGACCGCCCCGACTCCGCAGCAGCAGGGAGGCCCCACACTCCAGACCGCAGTCGGATGGCCAACTCCTCCTCCTAGCCCCCCCGCTCCAGCAGGTCGCAGAGAATGGGGGTGAGAGAAAACTCCAAACCTCCCTCCACCCGCTCATTGTAGTGTTGATGCATGTGTGTTCTAAGGTGCCTTTAAAACCCAGGAGGGCATGGAGCTACCTGCCAGAGAGCAGCAGGTAAGCGCATAGTCCCTCCTGTTAGCCCTCAATGTCTACGTGTATTTAAAATTGAGAGGTGGGCAACAACGCCAGGGGTGAGGTGTACAACCGATTGTAATTTGGAGTCCGTCTAGCGTGCCCACCCCCAAGATCCTATATGTATGTGTTATAAGAGTGTGAGTAATATGAATGTCTAAGTTGTGAGATAAAATTGAGGCACAGACAGCCAGAAGGGGATCCGGAGGGGTGGGGGGGTGCCTCCCCTGCACCCTGGTGACACAAGGCCCTGCATGTGTGGGTGATTGTCTCCACATCCACGCTGGAGACTGCGCCACCATTTTCCTCTGAAAGCGAGAGTTCATAAATTGGATCGATAAGCAGGCAGACTAACAATTCCCAGGACTTGGACAACTGTAATCCAGTTCTCTACTCCCATCCCATTACTAATTACTGTTTGTGTTTGTAGATAAATTAATCAGTGAATGTTTAAAGTGTGATCAGTACTGTAGCAAGTTTATCCTTGATTATGTTTTAATGTTTTACTTATTTTGTTTCTTCAGCAGCAAGTAAACCCAGAGCCACACTGACAGCACAAAGTTCAATCCTACCAGCAGGGGGCAGTGTGACACTGAGCTGCTCTGTGGAGGGCTCTGCTGGCTGGAAGTTTGACTGGTTCAGACGTGATTCAGTCTCTTCTAAAGCTCAGCTCATGAGAGGAAATGAAGCAAACAGAGTTATTAGTGTCTCACAAGGAGGTCTGTACCACTGCAGAGGAGGGAGAGGAGATCCAGTTTACTACACAGAGGACAGCAGTGACGTCACTGTTACAGAAACTCGTGAGTTTAATTGTTTTATTTCTACCATACTAAGAGGTCATTATGTAATGTGTGCTAACAACTTTATCTAATAGCTGTGAGTTTATTAACCCTCAGATAAGTTTTCTGCTCATTAAGATTACTTGGAGAGGTGGGAAAATAGAAACATTTATTGAACTTTGTTTTTGATTTAAGTCCACAATTGTGAGATTAAGGACTCACCCTCACAGAGAATGTGCTCTCCAAAAAACATCAACAAAACAATTCAGACCTTTAAAAAATGTATTTTAGCTACAAAAGTTCAGATTCCAAAGAAAAATGAGATCTTGCAGTGAAAAGTTTCAGATTTTGTTTTAATAACAAACAACAATACAATTGTTTCTTTGTTACAGTGTTGATGTAAATACCAGCCGTACCTGCAGGTGTAAACATGAGACTGTGCTATAACAATGTAAACACTGTATACAGTGGGGCAAAAAAGTATTTAGTCAGCCACCGATTGTGCAAGTTCCCCCACTTAAAATGATGACAGAGGTCAGTAATTTGCACCAGAGGTACACTTCAACTGTGAGAGACAGAATGTGAAAAAAAAATCCATGAATTCACATGGTAGGATTTGTAAAGAATTTATTCGTAAATTAGGGTGGAAAATAAGTATTTGGTCACCTCAAACAAGGAAAATCTCTGGCTCTCACAGACCTGTAACGTCTTCTGTAAGACGCTTTTCTGTCCCCCACTCGTTACCTGTATGAATGGCACCTGTTTGAACTCATCATCTGTATAAAAGACACCTGTCCACAGCCTCAAACAGTCAGACTCCAAACTCCGCCATGGCCAAGACCAAAGAGCTTTCGAAGGACACCAGGAAAAGTATTGTAGACCTGCACCAGACTGGGAAGAGTGAATCTACAATAGGCAAGCAGCTTGGTGTGAAAAAATCAACTGTGGGAGCAATCATCAGAAAATGGAAGACATACAAGACCACTGATAATCTCCCTCGATCTGGGGCTCCACGCAAGATCTCATCCCGTGGGGTCAAAATGATCATGAGAACGGTGAGCAAAGATCCCAGAACCACACGGGGGGACCTGGTGAATGACCTGCAGAGAGCTGGGACCAAAGTAACAAAGGTCACCATCAGTAACACACTACAACGGCAGGGAATCAAATCCCGCAGTGCCAGACGTGTTCCGCTGCTGAAGCCAGTGCATGTCCAGGCCCGTCTGAAGTTTGCCAGAGAGCACATGGATGATACAGCAGAGGATTGGGAGAATGTCATGTGGTCAGATGAAACCAAAGTAGAACTTTTTGGTATAAACTCAACTCGTCGTGTTTGGAGGAAGAAGAATACTGAGTTGCATCCCAAGAACACCATACCTACTGTGAAGCATGGGGGTGGAAACATCATGCTATGGGGCTGTTTTTCTGCCAAGGGGACAGGACGACTGATCCGTGTTAAGGACAGAATGAATGGGGCCATGTATCGTGAGATTTTGAGCCAAAACCTCCTTCCATCAGTGAGAACTTTGAAGATGAAACGAGGCTGGGTCTTCCAACATGACAATGATCCAAAACACACCGCCCGGGCAACAAAGGAGTGGCTCCGTAAGAAGCATTTGAAAGTCCTGGAGTGGCCTAGCCAGTCTCCAGACCTCAACCCCATAGAAAATCTGTGGCGGGAGTTGGAAGTCCGTGTTGCTCGGCGACAGCCCCAAAACATCACTGCTCTCGAGAAGATCTGCATGGAGGAATGGGCCAAAATACCAGCTACTGTGTGTGCAAACCTGGTAAAGACCTATAGTAAACGTTTGACCTCTGTTATTGCCAACAAAGGTTATGTTACAAAGTATTGAGTTGTATTTTTGTTATTGACCAAATACTTATTTTCCACCCTGATTTACGAATAAATTCTTTACAAATCCTACCATGTGGATTCATGGATTTTTTTTCCACATTCTGTCTCTCACAGTTGAAGTGTACCTCTGGTGCAAATTACTGACCTCTGTCATCATTTTAAGTGGGGGAACTTGCACAATCGGTGGCTGACTAAATACTTTTTTGCCCCACTGTATGAGAGTTGTGTTGGATCTGATTGTTCAGTGTTCAGCATGGTGATGGCTGAGGGATCAAAGCTGTTCCTTAGTTTGTTAGTTTTTGTCTTTATGGCTCTGAAATGTCTGCCTGAAGGTAGACGTTCACACAGTGCATGACCTGGGTGAGATGGATCCTGAAGGATTTTCTTCGTGTTCCTGAGACTGCGGGAGCTGTGCAGGTCTTCAAGTGAGGGCAAAGGATGGCCGACTATCCTCTGGGTGACCTGTATAACCCTGTGGAGCTATTTCCTCTGTGCAGCTGTGCTATACAGTTCTTCATGTAGCACAGTATGCTATCAAAAACCGGCTACAGGTCAGGGTGTTTGAAAATATCTCAGTGCATCCTGATGAAACAATCCTGCCTCTGGCCTGGTTTTGACTGTCTTTGTGCTGATTGTAGCTATTTTACTAAGTGGGATGTGGCCGTGATCAAAAACAGTTATCAGTGGTCAGACTGGCCCGAGGTGTGGTTTAACCCTGTAGCCTGTTTGAGGTTGATTTTTTTTCACTCACGTTACTCTCATGTTTTAAACAGCAGAATTTTTATGTTTCTATTTGTCTCTAACTGGATATTTTTCTGGGAACAGTTCCCAGTAAGCCCACTGTGACCCTGCAGCCATCCTGGACTCAGATATACAGCGGTGAGACAGTCACTGTCAGATGTGAGATTCAGGGAGGTGAAGGAGCTCAGTGGACGTATGAATGGAGAGCAGCCAAGTTAAACACACCTCCAACATCCAATGAATACAGAATCATCAGAGCTACTGAGTCTGACAGTGGAGGATACAGCTGCCGGGGCAGAAGGGACTATTTCTTCTCAGAGTGGAGTGATATCATCACACTGACTGTATCATGTAAGATCTTTCATCCAGAGTATCTAAATAAGGAAAAAGCACTTCTTCTTTCTTACAGCTTTATAACTGTCTTTCATGTTGGTCAGTAAAATGTTTAGTTTTTATTCCAACAACAAAAACCTGAACAGCAGCTTTTTATTCACAGTGAAGAGAACAAAACATATGAGAGTAACTTCTCTGCTGTGCAGCTCTAATACATGAAAGATGAAATGCAGAACAAATGCTGAATCTGTCTCAGCTGCTCCACCACATCCACTAAGAAACATTAAATCCACTGATTGTTCCTCATGTGTGTTTTTAACTTAGAAATGCAGCAAATTAAATATGAAAGATTAGTGTTGTGTTTGTGTGATAGTTGTACAGTTTGTTGTAGCTTCACCATTAAAGTTATGTGATATTTATTATTGACATATTTCCACCAAGTTATTTCAACTGGTTTGATTCAGTCATTGACTTTTGTTCTTTTTCTAAACTGAACTGCAGATAAACCAAAGGCCAAACTGAGAGCTGATAACACAGCTGTTCCAGTAGGGGGCAGTGTGACCCTGACCTGCTCTGTGAACCCATCATCATCATCTGGATGGAAATACTACTGGTACAGAGATGAGAAATCCTCTGAAGCCCTGACCACACAAGATGCAGTTTTCCACTCAAATGGACAAATCAGTGTCTCACAGGAAGGACTCTACAGGTGCAGAGGAGGAAGAGGAAACCCAGTTTACTACACAGAGGACAGCCAGTCAGTCAGGATTGGGAAAACTGGTGAGTTTAACATGAAGTCAGATAAATTCCTGATTAAGGAGGAAGATGAAGAACAAAAGGCATTAACATTTTTGACATTCATGTGTTTTTATTGTACTTTCTTGAACAGTAACAGCCTCAAACAGGCCTGTTGTGACTCTGTATCCAAACTGGTCTGAGATATACAGAGGAGAGACGATCACTGTCAGATGTGAGATCCATGGAGGAGACACTGAGTGGGATTATGAGTGGGAAACAAACAGCATGATAAAAGCTCCAAATCAAAATGAATACAGGATTAGATCTGCTTCATCATCCAACAGTGGAAACTATCGCTGTAAGGGCAGAATGAAAAGTTCACAGCATGAAACAACAGAGTGGAGTGATTCAGTCACACTGACAGTTTCTGACAGTAAGTAGAGTCATAGTTCATTTAACCTGGAAATAGAAACAGTTTGTAAAAATGTGTTTTTATTAGTACATGTTGAGATATTTGACATGTTTAGATAGTCTCACTCTTAAAGTTCATCATAAATATTTGTGAGTCAACATTTTAGCGACATTGAATTCAGAGTTAAGAGACGAAACATTGAGAGAAAATCTTTGTTGATCAGATGAACCCCGTCCTGTCCTCACTGTGTCTCCATCATGGCTGAGTCCTGGAGCCTCAGTAACTCTGAACTGTGAGGTTGAACATCCGTCTGCAGGATGGAGCTTCTACTGGTATAAAGCTGTTGCTGATCTATCAGAGAAATCCTCCAGTTATGAGCTGCTACCTGATGGCAGTGGGACTGCACAGGACTCCTACATCATTCATGGACAGACACACACAGCAGGATATGTGTGCAGAGCTGGAAGAGGAGACCCAGAGTATCACACTGATCACAGTCAACCAAAGTTTGTCTGGTCTGCAGGTCAGTTTGATTCTCTCTGTCCTTTCAATGAAGATATTTTGTGTTGTAACCTTTATTCAAGAAGTGTTCAATAAGATTGACCTCATTAAAATCATTTTGATATTTTGAATTGTAACATCTGTGAGCTTTGTGTCTTCACTGCATGTTGTTCCCAGATGTTCATTCAGCAGCGTCTCTCACAGTGAGTCCTGACAGAGTGCAACACTTCACCTCTGACTCTGTCTCACTGACCTGTGAGGGAAACTTCACTGAGTGGAGAGTGAGGAAGTTCTCTGAGGACGGCCGACTCTCTGACTGTAGGAGAATGACTGGATCCACATGTGACATCAACACATCAAAGTCAGATACTGCAGTGTACTGGTGTGAGTCTGGATCAGGAGAGTTCAGCAGTGCAGTCAACATCACTGTACAGAGTATGTTATTATACATTTACTACTTGGATTTGGATGATTTAGACGTCACATGAACATTTGTTCCAGCTTTGCTGTATGTGAAGTCATTTCATGTGGGAAAAATAAAACACATACAGCAGTTTTTAAACACACAAGATCAGATCTTCATGATGAACATTTGTACAATCTGTTCTTGTTATTGTTTGTCAGCTTTTTCTCAAAGTGTGCACCAGCTGATGTGACTGAAACAATTGTGTGTGGTTGTGTCACAGATGATGGTAATGGTCCTATCCTGGTGAGTCCTGTTCATCCTGTGACTGAGGGAGCTTCTGTTAGTCTGAGCTGCAGTTTGAGAACACAAAAAATACTTTCCAATGTGTTTTTCTATCACAATGACAAACTTATTCAAAATGATCTCCGAGGGGAGCTGAAGATCTCTGCAGTGTCAAAGTCTGATGAAGGTTTCTACAAGTGTCAGTACTCAGGAAGAGAGTCAGCACAGAGCTGGATGTCAGTTAAAGGTGAGCAGGATCAAAACATACATTTTTGTAAATGAGTTTAATGACTGAGAAGGAACATTAGATTGTCTGATTTAATTCTCAAAGTCACCTGGCTCCATTTTATGAATGTATTTATTTATAAGATTATAATTTATTAATAATTAATTTCTGTTTGTGTTACAGTAACCATGTCAGGAGCTGACAGCTCTTCATCTCCTGTGTGGTTGATTGTTGGACTGGTTTGTGGAGTCTCTCTCATTATTATTCTCCTGCTCTTGTTGTATCGCTGCAGACAGTCCAAGTGTAAGAGCCTCTTTTCTATTTTTATTATTATTCATATTACATTAGGAATCTTTCAGGGTTACTAAACTAAATGACAACTTTGTTGTAGAAATTAAACTCAGTACAAATCCAAATTTAAATAAAAGTTGGAAACCACATTTCTACAATTCTTAGAAAAACAAACTATGAGGAAAGATGTGACAAAACAAAGGAAAACTGAGGCAGTTTATAAAACACATGATAATGAGATGATGAGTAACAGGTGTGAACTCAGCTGGTGATAACTAACGCCTCTTTTCCATTAATAATTACTCAGATCGACTGGTTTTCCATCACGCTCAAGTACCACCTAATGTGTGTGGTCATCGTCATAGTGACGTGGTCGAGCACCCCATGACTTAATTAGTATTTGTCATAAATGATTCAACAAAGGTGAACATCACGGCGATGATTTACCTGCAGTGTTGGGGAGTAACGGAATACATGTACCTCCGTTACGTATTTAAAATACAAAATATGAGTAACTGTATTCTGTTACAGTTACCGTTTTAAAAGGTGGTATTCAGAATACAGTTACTTTGTTGAAATAAATGGATTACACTGCGGTACTTTCCTGTTTCATATTGTCGCGGGTCAGGACTGTTTGGGTTTTGTTTGACAGCTACGTTCTGTTGTTCCAGGTGCCATGGTTACAGGGTGACGCTCTCTCTCTCTGCGTGTTTCTTGGGTGAGAGAGCGCCTTTTTGTTGTTGCTGTTGTTGTTGTTGTGCTAAGCTAATAGGCAGAATGCTACAGGTATAGCTCTAAAGAATGTAGCCTCATGGGCAGTGTAGTCCGTGCTGCAGGGAGAATGGACGGCCACACCCGTTATGTGTGAGCAAGGGAGGGAGAAAAAGGAAAGGTACGAGTTGTCATCGAGCAAAAACGGGAGCTGGAAGCATGTAAATATAATAATAACCACTGCAGCCAAGAAGAGTGCCTGACAAGCCCAGGTACGCTATTAAGACTCGACTGTACACCGTGTTCGTGTTTTCCTCCGAAACAATAAGTTCCATTGAAGCAGCCTTTCAACGCCTCTCTCTGTCTCTTGCAAGAAAAGTTAACCCAGACAACAAAGTAAAGCTATTTTTCGGCTACGAGCCGACACGGACCCCGCCGTATTAGTCAGAGGTCCCTTTACTACAGTTCGGAGCCGCGGACCTTCAGTAATAGTAATAAATCACACAGCAATAGTACATTCACGTAGTCAAGTCAAGTTTATTTATAAAGCACATTTAAAAACAACCAAGGCTGACCAAAGTACTGTACAATAAAATACAAATATAAAATACAATAAAACGCAAGTACATAAAACACCTCACTGATAAAACAATAAATTAAAACAATAAGTTAAACCTTGCTAAAGGCCAATGAGAAGAGGTGAGTTTTAAGAGCAGTTTTAAAAGTTCCTAGGCTTGTGGAGAATCTGATGTGAGGAGGTAAACTGTTCCACAGTCTGGGTGCAGCCACAGCAAAAGCCCTCTCTCCCTTAGTCTTTAATCTGTATGTTACACACTTGAATTAAAATGAATTGAAACCAGTGTGGCTTTGTGAGTTCGCCTTTACTGCATCTGCAAATATATACATGGACATAGCACAGCGTTACACACTTTTGCAGTCTCACATAACGCTTATAGGCGCACTGCCTTATGGGTAGTGTTTAAACTCAAATCACTAATATTTCTTACAGTGGAACAATGAAATAAACATAAACACAAGGTAGTGTGATCCACCAGTCTACATCTGCTGTGATTACAGCCCGGTACAGGTATAAATCCACAAAAGTGCCACGAGGTTTCCACACAAACTAATGAATCAGATCTAGCTGCTAATCGTTAGCATCACAGCTAATTCACATCGCTACCAATAACTTATACACTAATGACACATAGTGGGGATTAACGGCCAACTTTCCCACATTCTCTGCAACCCCGTGGACTCATCTGTAGACACATTTTAAGTTATTTACCATCTTGTATCTGCTTACCTGCAAATATATACATGGACATAGCACAGCGTTACACACTTTTGCAGTCTCACATAACGCTTATAGGCGCACTGCCTTGTGGGTAGTGGCTGGCTTCTTTACTCCCGCTAGAGCTGCTCATTTTAGGGGATACTCCCTCTTGTGGTGTAACGGAGGAATAACTACGCTTCCTGCACTATGTCATTTTTGGAGACTGGGGCACACATTATTTTACCACAATCAAAGAAAATACAGATGTGAACAATCAGACCATTTAACTAACTACAATATTGTCACTAAAGATTATGGGGGGTGTCTTGTTTTGTCCACAATGTCTTTCTTGTCCTTACACTCTCCCCTCAAAAAGTTAATGGCGTCCCGACATTCTACCAATATCAGTCCTTATGTGGCAACTATACATTGCTCGTAGGAGGCTACATCCCTTTAGGAGTCAGAGTTCAGCATCACTGCTAGCCACAGTGAAACACATGACATGTATCTCCCCTTCATGTCATATGTCGCAGCAGGTGTTATTGTGCACGATAACAGTCCACTGCTTTTCCATCCATATCACGGGTATCTGCATCTTTACTGAGTAAGGTGCTCTCACCTGGACATAACCTCGCTACATGACATGGGTGCCATTCTCATTACAGGTCATTCCACTGTCTTCTTTATAGCTAACAAAACAGAATTAATATTTCTATCCTTCTAATAAGCATTAATAAAAACCCAAAAATGTAACTGTTATAACTGCTTTACTGCAATATGTAACATATGACTGTGTCTGAGGTATTTATTCAAGTGCTAACGTTGGCTGTCCTAACTTGTGGTAAGTAAACATTAGCTTTTGTTTTCTCATTCTGAAAGGATACTTTTTCACACTGGCAGGTGACTGGTCAGTGTCCTCTTGGTCACTGCACTCCATCTCGAGCTGGTGCGTCTGCTCTGTGTCTTTAATGTCCTCTTGTGCCTCTGTATCCTCGTCATGCTGGTCGCGTTGGTGTTCTATATCATTCACGCCCAGATTCTCTTCTTCGCAATCCTCCTGGTGTTCCCTGTCATTGTCATCACAGAGATCCTCCCTACTGCCTGCTCCACTTTCTGCATTGAACTCTGATGCTTCTGTCCACCAGGACTGTCTACCACGTTCCCCTTGTTCTGTTGCCAGTCCTCTGATTGCCCTCCAGTCATCTTCATCCTCCGAACTGTGCTCTTGCTCATGCCGCTCATGTCTGTCCTTGTTGTTTTTCTGTTTTTGCTTTCCCAGTTCTGCATGTGAGTTGACTTTTCCGGCTGGTAAGAAGTCACACAGCAGCAGGAGGTTCCTGTGGACGACTCTGACACGTCCCTTGCCATTTTCTGGCTTAATCTCATATACTGGGCTCTCCTTATGTTTCCTTTGTGTCACCTGAAACACCTGGTCCTCCCAGAAGGATCTCAGTTTCCCTGGTCCTCCCTTCTCACCAAAATTCCGGACCAGTACTCTGCACCCTGGGTACAGCTCTGCACCATGTGTTTTTCTGTCATAGAGCACTTTTCCCCGTCGACTCTCCTTACAGGCTGTCGCTGAGGCCAGTTTGTAAGCGTCCTGCATGCGAATCTTCCACTTCTCAGCATAGTCTTGATGAGAAGGGCTTTGGTCATTAGCTGTGAGACCAAAAATCACATCAATGGGGAGTCTGGGGTTTCTCCCAAACAAGAGGAAATAAGGTGCATATCCAGTAGCCTCGCTGCGCGTACAGTTGTACGCATGGACCACCTTTGCCAGGGATGCCTTCCAGTCTGCTTTTGCCCCCTCTGGGAGGTTCCGAAGCATGGCCAGCAGTGTCCTATTGAACCTTTCTACCTGACCATTTCCCTGGGGGTGGTATGGTGTGGTTCTGGACCCCTTGACTCCACTGTATCCCTCCAGCTTGGCAAAGAGTTTGTTTTCGAACTCTCTTCCCTGGTCATGATGGAGCCGTGTGGGAAAACCAAACTTCAACACAAAGTCTCCAAATATTTTCTCTGCCGCTGTTTTGGCACTTTTATCTCTGCAGGGATAAGCCTGAGCAAATCGTGTAAAGTGGTCCATGGCCACGAGGATATACTCATACCCTCCCTTACATTTCTCCAAATGTAGAAAATCAATGGAGACCAGCTCAAACGGGTACGTTGTAGTGATATTGATCAGTGGGGCTCTGGTGGGCTTGTGGGGACGCTTGTTTTTTAGACAACTACACACCTGTGTTATGTAGTGCTCCACGTCCTTCTGCATGTGAGGCCAGTAAAAGCGATCCCGAATGAGGGCCAAAACTCTCTCCACCCCCAAGTGACCCATGTCTTCATGTAGTTCTTTATAAATGAGCGAATGGAACTTCTTAGGCAGAAGTAGCTGTGTTCGGCTGAGTGTTTTCCTGTACAGTAAACCATCATTATCAAGGTGCAGTTTCTGTTTTTCCCTTGCCAGAGCAGCGATCTCCTTGTTGCCTGCCTGTTTTCTGCCTTTTGGCCACCGATTAGAGATGACATACTTCAGGACTTCCCCGATCACAGAATCCTCTTTTTGTGCATCTCTTAAGTTTGCCTTAGGGATTTCCAGACCTGACATCCCTACCTCCTCACTTTGCTCTTCTACCACAGTTGAGATGTTTAACGGGCAGAGCCAGGGTTCACTTCCCTGCAGCTGAACAGCCAGAGCCTGAGTCACGCTGTTTAGGACCTCAGGTGTCACTGCTTCTGTACACGTTTGTATGTAGTGTTCCATATCCAAGGGCATTCGTGAGAGACCATCTGCATCCCTGTTAGCTCTACCAGGTCGATACTTGATGGAGAACTGGAAGTCAGCGAGTTCAGCCACCCATCTGTGTGTGGTTGCATTCAGTTTTGCCGTTGTCAGCACATATGTGAGGGGGTTATTGTCAGTGTAGACAATGAAGGGTGGTGAATAGTAGAGATAATCTCTAAACCTCTCACATATGGCCCACTTCATGGCAAGAAATTCCAGCTTCCCTGAATGGAGGTGGTAGTTCTTCTCTGGGGCAGTAAGGGTCCTAGACCCATATGCTATAACCACTAGCTTCCCATTTTGTCTTTGGTAAAGCACAGCTCCAAGTCCCTCCTGTGATGCATCACAGTGTAAGATGAATGGTTGCTCAAAGTCAGGATAACCTAAAACGGGGGGCTGAATGAGGAAGTTGACGAGCTGACAGACCACCTGATGATGCTCAGCTGACCATACCACTGGGTGAGAGGATGGTAGCTGACCCCCTTGATTCTTTGTCTTTTTGTTGTCTTTTGACGCCCTGACTCTCCCTTCCCCTGGCTTTTCTGAGGAGAGCAGGTCATAGAGTGGCTTTGCAATGCGCGAAAAGTTAGGAATATAGTTGCGATAGTATGAGATGAATCCCAACAGCTTCCTCACTTCCCCAATGGTGGTGGGGTTCCTTTGTTTTAAGGCTTGGACAGGCGCAATGTCAGCGGGGTCCATGGTGTGACCATCTTGAGTTACCAACCTCCCCAGGAATCTCACCTGATTTTTGAACAGTTCACATTTCCTGGGTGTTAATTTCACTCCATGGCTCTGATAACGCTGCAGGACCTGCTTTAGATCATTTAAGTGGTCCTCAAATGCTTTTGAATGAACAAGGTTGTCATCCAAGTAAGGCAGACATGTGTCGTCCCGCAGCCCTGCAAGGCATTCTTCCATCGACCTCTGAAACTCTGCCGGTGCAGACGACAGCCCAAAAGGAATTCTTACCCATTCATACAATCCCCAGGGTGTGATGAATGCTGTGAGAGGGCGACTTGACTCTTCCAGGAAGCCCTGGTGATAAGCCTTCCCTTGGTCTAAGACCGAGAACCAGGAGCTTCCTTTCAATGTGTTGAGCATATCCTGTATGCGTGGTATGGGATGGCGGTCCGGGATTGACTTCGTATTTAGCTCCCTATAGTCGCAGCACAAGCGGAGGCCGCCATCCTTTTTTCGCACACATACAATGGGGCTGGAGTAGGGGGATATTGATTTCTTTATCCACCCTCTATTCAGCAAGTCTTCCAAATATTCTTTTACTTCTTTATGAAGTGGCTTAGGCACTGATGTATATGTTCGGCGAACAGGTGTGGGGTCGCTGAAGCGGATCTTAAGCTGCAGTGAGGGGATATTGCCAACATCGTGTTCATCACGAGCAAAGGCATTACTCTCCTCCCTTAATAGCTGCCTGATCTTCAGCTGCTGTGCCGGAGAGAGATGGTCGAGGGGAACTGGGGGGTCTCAAACACCTTCACTGTTGCTTCTTGTTCTGTTTTCCTGTTCCCCAATTTGGCTAGCTGGAGGTGTAGCTGTTGCTTCTACAGTAGATCTTGTTGTTCCCATTTGTTCTATTTCCACTGTCACTGTGTTTGCTGGGTAAATAGTTCGAACCCTCTGAGTTTGTCCCAAAACAGTTCTCGGAGGCAGTATGATCTCATAAGCTTTGGTATTAGTGACTGGGAGGCTCATACGGGACCAGCTGCCTTGCTGTAAATGGACAACGCCCTCTTGCACCTCCAATCCCTCTGACGTCTGAGGGTAGGGGCTGGGCTCGAACAGTACATCCTGACCTGCTGGGAGTGGGCCTGCTCTCACACTACACTTGACCACTCTTGTCTGACCAGGTGGGATACTCATTAATTCTCTCCCAGTTTTCACTCTGCCCTCACCTAGCCCGTCGTCTCCACTCTTCATCACCTTTATAAAGACCTCAGCTTTCTTACAGTCAATGGAGAATGCTGTGCTAACAGCTTCTGTTACAGCATGAGGTGGCTCTATTCCCCTCTCTAGCATGTATTCAATCACGTTGAAGCCAATTATTGGCTCCTCCGCCACCCCGTCTTCCTGAGCTACTAATACTGGCACGAGAAGTTCTAACTGTGCAGCCTCTTCTGTGGGCAACCTGAATTTGATTTCAACCCACCCGGAAAATGGGATTGGCGTCTGGTTTACTGCCCTCCCATCTAATATACCAGGCCCAATGATTTCAGTTAAACTCCTAACTTTGAGGTGTGGGATGTTCTGTTGTCTCCATTTTTCATTTATGAGACAAACCTGTGATCCCGTGTCCCACAACGCTGCGGTTTTTACTCCCTCAAGCAGGCAGGTGATCAGGTGCTTCCTCCCTATAAGATTGAGGAGCTGGGCTCTTCGTTTTGGGGAGAGGAGGCTGACGGAGACCGCTTCATTCCTCTTATCTGGTGTGGCGGCTGCTGCTTTTGTCTCCAAATGTTTTATACTGTCCGTCAAGAGTTTGTGAACATCTTGTTGTTGCTCACCTTGGTTTAGTAGCTGAAAAGAGGGTGACGGGCGTGGGTTCACTGTGCTAGCTGACATACCAATCTGCTCTGCCCTGTCTGGAAGTTTTCTCCGGGTGCGGCATCCCCTAGACAAATGCCCACTTTGTCCACATTTGAAGCAGTGGTCGCAGTTTTCTCCTCTATTGCTGTCCTGACAATCCCTGCAGCCACGTTTGAGGCTTGGGCGGTGTAAGGGAGAAGGTCGGTGCGACTCACGAATCACTCCTTTTATTTCAGCTATTTCCCCTTTTAGTTGATTGATGATATCAAACAGCTCAGTTTCCTTGCGTGTCACTGTTGCTGGTGCTTTAGCAGCTTTACCTTTTGTCGAGGTGGAGAATTGCTGGTCTTGCCCACCCACTGCACCAACTGCTGCCTCTTGCACTGACTGTGCCTCTGCTTTTATCTCTCTTACTTTCATTTCTCGGGTGGTCTTTCTGAATTTTTGTTGCCTCTCCCACTCAAGGCTGGCCGCTTCATTTGTCTTTGCAATCAGCACATCGTCAGTGACTGCTGGATCATCCAGGTAGGGTTTGATCTGGTATTTCACATTGTCGCTAATCAGACCTGTGCCAACGGCTCGCAGAAACTTTTTCTGAATCAGTTCGACACTGTATTGTTCATCTGTCCCTGGCTCCCTTGATGATGCTAGGAGTCTTTCTTTCAGCTCGATTGCCCTAAATAGAAAGTTCTGTGGGGACTCATTACTTCCTTGAGTGATATTTATCAGCCGATGATAGAGGTCAGTAGAGCTATCCTCCTTGTAGTGTCCCCTCAGTATGGTACGAAGCTGCATGAGGGTGAGGTCTGTTTTAATCTCCAACATATCACGGAGACTTAGGCCTGGGCTTATGGCCCTAACAACAGCTTCAATAATTTCAGCTTCGCTGTGATTCTTTTTAAGTCCCATTTCGATTTGATGAATCAGGTTGGAGTATGACAGTTTGTCTTTCTGACCCCGTTCCCCAATTTGGCCACTGATTCTAAATTCCCTGCGTATAGTCACTTCAGGGGGCTGTGTTGCTGGTGAAGCAGGTAACGGTGATGGACGAGTAGGTAACTGTGCAGCCAGACCCTGACTAGTTTCTTGGGAGGCCATTCTGTCTGTCAATCTTGCCATTTCTTCCTCTAACCTTTTTGTTGAGGTTTGAAAACTTAGTTGCAATGCTGCATATTGTTCTTGTAGACTGGCCAATGCAACCGCATCCCTACTGACACTCTCTTCACGTTCCTGTGTAGGGTCATCTCTTTCCTTTAATTCTTTAACAGTTTTAATTAATCTGTCCAGGAATGTGTGTGCTACTTCCTCTTCCTCCACTACAATAATTGTTTCAACTGCTTCACTTATTGTTCTGATCAGCGTGTGCTTCTTTGTCTGTTTTCCGATTGAGATTTTAGCTTGTAAACACACTTCTTGTAGTTGATCTGACCTTAACTGTAGCAAGCTCTCACTTAGCTGGTCTTGCAGTTGCTCCAACTCCATACTGTGGGTGACGATTCTGTAATCTCACACTGCTTCTCAGTAGCACCGCTGATCCCACCGCTGCCACCAAATTTTGTTGCACACTTGAATTAAAATGAATTGAAACCAGTGTGGCTTTGTGAGTTCGCCTTTACTGCATCTGCAAATATATACATGGACATAGCACAGCGTTACACACTTTTGCAGTCTCACATAACGCTTATAGGCGCACTGCCTTATGGGTAGTGTTTAAACTCAAATCACTAATATTTCTTACAGTGGAACAATGAAATAAACATAAACACAAGGTAGTGTGATCCACCAGTCTACATCTGCTGTGATTACAGCCCGGTACAGGTATAAATCCACAAAAGTGCCACGAGGTTTCCACACAAACTAATGAATCAGATCTAGCTGCTAATCGTTAGCATCACAGCTAATTCACATCGCTACCAATAACTTATACACTAATGACACATAGTGGGGATTAACGGCCAACTTTCCCACATTCTCTGCAACCCCGTGGACTCATCTGTAGACACATTTTAAGTTATTTACCATCTTGTATCTGCTTACCTGCAAATATATACATGGACATAGCACAGCGTTACACACTTTTGCAGTCTCACATAACGCTTATAGGCGCACTGCCTTATGGGTAGTGGCTGGCTTCTTTACTCCCGCTAGAGCTGCTCATTTTAGGGGATACTCCCTCTTGTGGTGTAACGGAGGAATAACTACGCTTCCTGCACTATGTCATTTTTGGAGACTGGGGCACACATTATTTTACCACAATCAAAGAAAATACAGATGTGAACAATCAGACCATTTAACTAACTACAATATTGTCACTAAAGATTATGGGGGGTGTCTTGTTTTGTCCACAATGTCTTTCTTGTCCTTACATGTACCTGGGAACATCTAAAAGCATCAGGTCTGCTGACCTCAAAGATCTCCTGGGGCGGTAAATGCTAAGAAGCTCTGCCAGGTAAGGAGGTGCAGTACCGTTAAGAACCTTAAAAACCAGCAGTAAAATTTTAAAATCAATCCTAAAAGCAACTGGGAGCCAGGTAGTTGTAAACAGCATGATAATATATTAAGTAATCCAAAGTATTCAGAATACGTTACTGTCATCGAGTAACGTAACGGAATACGTTACAGAATACATTTTGGGGCATGTAATCTGTAATCTGTAATGGAATACATTTTAAAATTAACCTTCCCAACACTGTATACCTGCTGCTCGGTCTGTGGCTTTCTATAGACTCGGGGGCCACGGTGTTGCTTGTGTAGCCATTTCCGGGTTGCCGGGTTTCAAAAATGTCCTTTTTGTTTTTTATCAACAAGACGCTCTCATAACTCATCGAGTGATGCCACTGACCAGTCAATCGGTGGCATGTACTCTATTGACGTCACATTTTGGGATCACCTCGGATCACTTGGAACTCCGGCTGAGTAAATACTAAAATAGTACTACTGGATCTGATGGAAAACCCTGAAAACTGTGTTTTAGTTACTAATGGAAAAGAGGTAACAGAATGACACAAGATACAGGGGAGAATAAAACAGGAAATGACTGACACTGAGACCTGGACTAAGACACATGAGACCGTAGACAAATCATGGAAAGAGATAAAGAACAGAGTGAGAATACACAAGGAGATAAACAACCTCTCATTAACTAAAAAATAAAAAGATAACTACAATGTAAACATAACATTATAAGAGAAAGCCCTAATGTCAACAATAAAAAAAATATTAAACCAGAGAAACCAAAACACCAAAACCCGGGTCAACCATTCAAGGACCTTAAAGGAAGCACAGGCAGGAAGACACCTGCTAGACACTGTTGCCTGTCTCCCTACTGTCCCTGCAGCTGACCCTAGGACGCTTGTCTCCCCCACATGTGGTCTTTCCAGATCTCCATTAACTTTTACATGTCTTAGATTCAGTTTGTGCTCAGTTTTTTATTAAAATTCAGTTGGACAAACATCCAAATAACCAACTGACTACATGCACAAAAGATCAGAAACAAACAGGATTTTACAACCTGATTGTATCTTTAACTCGACTGAAAGAATCCACAAATGTTGTTGTTTCATATCAGAACAACACAAAAAGTAACACCATGATGGGTTCATGCTCTGAAAATATCTGACAGTCCTGTTGTTGATTTAAACACAACTAATGAAACTCTGTAAAAGGTTTTTCTGTTTTTTCATTTATCTTTGAAAGATCTGTCATGTTGGTTTTCATGTGTGAGCCACTGAAACACTGGTGCAGTACATCATGTGAAAAGCACAGAGCAGCTAGAGATGAAACAGCCTTTTAATTTAAGGAAACTGGCACCATGTCATTGGTTTACAATTGTGTAACTAAAATATGAACATTTCAGGTGCAGATAAACCTCCAGATGTCATTTACTCTAATATTGAACTGGAAAACTTTGGAAATAAGTGTGAGTACACAAAACATACAATGTAGAAAAAAAGCCTGGAAAGTTTTTGAAATATTTAAAAATGTGGCTCAAGAGTTGGGAGTTTGCCTTGTAATTGGAAGGTTGCCAGTTCGAGCCCCGGCTTGGACAGTCTCAGTCGTTGTGTCCTTGCGCAAGACACTTCACCCGTTGCCTACTGGTGGTGGTCAGAGGGCCCGGTGGCGCCAGTGTTCGGCAGCCTCGCCTCTGTCAGTGCGCCCCAGGGTGGCTGTGGCTACAACGTAGCTTGCCATCACCAGTGTGTGAATGTGTGTGTGAATGGGTGGAAGACTGAATGTGTAAAGCGCTTCGGGGTCCTTAGGGACTAGTAAAGTGCTATACAGATACAGGCCATTTACCAAAAATGTATTAAATGTTTTTCTTTTGTGGATTCGATCATCTTAACAGGGAAGCATCATAAACCAGAGCAGAGTGCTGTTTACACTAATGTGAAGACGGGAGCTGCAGGTACAGTCACAACAGTCTCATTCAGTGTTTGTACTTGAATGTGTCATCACATCATTATATTGCAGGTAATTATAGGTCAACATGGAGTTTAGTTATTCACTTACTAATCAGTGTTTCAGCTTTACTGAATCACAGCATCCACAGATTCTGACCCAGACCTCAATCACAAAACACACACATGCAAAGCTGAAGTGTCACAGGCAACAAATGATTTTTACTTAGATTTCTTTCACTTTAGTTGCAAAAAGTTTAAATTCCATGTGTATCCAACATGTTTGTATCATATCTGTGCTGAACAAATGTGTCCTGAGCTCTGACGTCTCTTTTAGAGGACAGTCTGATGTATGCTGAGGTCAAACAGCCCAAAAAAGAAAAAGCCAAGAAAAACAAAGGTGAGCAAAGTCTGCCATCATCTCCACTGAATGTTGTTCAACATGTTTATCTGCTCCTAAAATGTAAATCTGTTTATATTAATATTTGTATTTAGGTTTTCATGCGTACTAATTACTTGGTTAATAAAATCTAGTTCTATCTTTGCATCAGTGGAGACATCCAGTTTCCTCCTGGTTAATGATATTATTGTTTTCAATGATCTTCTCTTCATTCACAGGAACATCAAGTCCTGCAGCTGATGCAGCAGTTTATTCTGAAGTCACATCAGGAAGCTCTCTCAGTAATTCTGCTGCCATGCAGGCTGATTTATTCTTCACATTATTAAATGTCTTCAGCTCATAATATCTTTACATGTTGGAAATCACTTTGTCTTTTTGTCCTTGTCTTACAGGTCAGTGAGGAGAGCTGTAGCAGCAAAGCCAAGAAGAAGCTTTTTATGAAGCCACTCTTGCTCCTCTGCTGCCCAAATATCAGACATGCTCAGCTTTATGTACAGTTACAATATTACATCATAATATCAGACATATTGCTCTCTTATAGCATAAAACAAATGCAGGTGTATTCGTGCTCTTTATATTCAGTTATTTGTATAAAGATTTTGTAATAAACCTTGAATGTATCTAACATGTTCCAACAGCAGTGAGAACAAAGTGTGAAATATGTGATCTTTAGTATCTGACAGCACAACTTAAAGTCAGTGTTTGCAGTGTTTCACAAGTAAATACTGATATGGGCACCAACAAATACTTTAACTGTGTTTGTCCAAAGATCTCGTACATTATATAAATAAGAATTATTTCTTATTAAACGTGCATATATGTATATTTTTGTTTCTGATCATTCTGTGCTTTTGTAGTTTGAAGGAGAAATAAAATCTTTTCACATTTGAACATTTTATCTTAGATTTTTGTTTCCTGTATGAGATTATTCACAAAGTAACAAAACAACCACTTAAACAGTTTGTAATGGTGTTGTCATGGAAACCTGAAATAAACAGATGCATTATCTGCAAAGCGGTCACTAAGAGTTCAGAGCATGACAGCAGTCTGCATGTATCTGACACAGAGGACTGAAGTAGAACATTTACAGAGAGAAGCTCTCTGTGTGCTGCTGTCACAGGATGCAGTTAAAGGAAAAGATAACTTGTACATGTGATGAATCTCATATGAAAGATGGAGACAGAACATCACAGAGAACTAAAGCTCTGCATCAATCGTGGTCAGCATGACTGAAAGAAGTAGAAGGATTAAACCTTTCCATTACGCTCCCTTTTGATCATTAACTGATCGCACAAGAATTTAAAAATATGACACAAACACAAACATTTAGTCACAGTAAGGTGGAGGTACAGGTCAGGCTCCTGCTCAGTCAGGTAAACTAAACCAGCTGGGTTGAGCTAGCTCAGTGTTTTCCCCTGAAGTCAGCATGATGGTGATAAACACTGCTGGTCATATGCTCTAACACAGCAAGTATGTGCTGTAGATGGTTTTCTCTCTTCACTAGCAATCATGACCTTGTCCTAGAAAGTAGGTGAACAACTATAACTACACTGGTGACTGTTTTTATTTCTTCTATTTTCTTTTTGTCTGAAAGAGAAAACAAAGAGGTCATCAGTGCAACTCTGAGTATCTGTATTTCTATCCTGTAACTGTCAAGATGCAAGTTATTATACATGTGTATGTAAATGTATCAATAACAGTTACCAGGGTGCCGCCTGGTGGCATTACCTGAATATGCTCTGCATTGTCTATTCTATTCTCCACATCAGAAAGCCTAGTTATTCTATTTTCAATTCATTGCTACCCAACACCCCATGCAGGAGACTCTGACAGCACTGAGCAGCTCCTTCAGTGGCAGGCTGCAGCACCCACTGAGTGGGACGGAGAGATTTCGCAGGTCTTTCCTCCCCACTGCTGTCAGACTCCACAACAAAGACTTTTGCAGCTGATCAAACACACACATGTGCAATAAGACTAAGTGCAATACTGTTTTCTGACAAAGTTATATTTTTACTCAGTTGTATATAGCATTTGTATTCTATTTTTATCCTATTGTATATTTTATTTTATTCTATTCTATTCTATTCTGTACAGTTGTGTACAGTATATTATTCTTATTGTTTTCCAGTGTTCTCTAATTTTTGCTAATTAAATATATAACTGCTGAAATGTGTTTTCCCTTAGTGTGTTATTTATTGTGCTGCTTAACCTCAGTTAAAGACGTGAAAACATTTTGAGCTGTTGAGCACCAGTGCAAGTTGTTTTTGATCCATGTTTGTGTCTCTGAATTCATCTTTTGAAAGGTTTTCCACATTGGGAATGTTTTATGTTTTTAATTTATGTAAAACTTTTAAAACATTGAAATAAAACTCCAATAAATGCACACATGAAGTCATTTTTTTATTCAAGCAGCAACATCAAACAATAATAAAACATCAAACTGCAAAAGTGACAATACAGAAGAACATTTTAGTCCTTCCGAGCAGCTACAATGCATCTGTGTGTGAAAGACAGTTTTTGGTCCTTGTCTATTCTGCTACATGCTTATATTTATCTACTGGCAGACCTTGTGGTTTGTTTCACCATGAAAGGAGGAAATGCAGCCTGTGGTTTCAGCCTAAAGTCTTCAGCTTAGCAGATGTCTTGTTTTATGTTATCAGCTCACAGCAGAAAGTTAACAAGGAATTCAGACAAAGAGCACAGTGGAAATTTCACTTTTACCTTTGTGTGCATGACACATGTTTATATGACCTGCCTGTACTGAAATAATAGCAATAATTTCCACTGCTACATTAAAGTATGCATGGCAGTGTGTGAAAACAGACAAAAATAGCATCATTGTGGTGATAAGACAGTAAAGGAAAAAGAAATCTTTGTGGGCATCATGAGAAAATGTGAACAGCTTGTTTCTCACGCTGAAAAGCAGCTGCCTTTAAGTCTCTGTATGGACGTGCTGTAAAAGTTCATCTATCTGTGAATTAAATAAAATAATTTCTATTTCTACCCACAAAATCTTAACTTGTAACATATGATGGGTTTGTAAACAAACATTAATACTTCACTCATATTTATCTGTCTGCTGGACTCTGCAGTTACATTAAGCTGCTCCATCCAGGAGGAGTTTGGTCTGTGATGGAGAAGCTGAGCCTTTCAGTAAAATCAATATTATCGTTCTTCATTAAACAATGTAATAGATCTGTAAATCAAACCAAAGTTAAATTATTCAAAACTAATAACTGAAAACAAAAAATTAAGAAGTTTTAACAACAAGCTTACATTTCTGTATGTTTTTCTGTAAGTACAAGTCAGGTACTTCAGTACTTGTTTTTTCATTGGAAAAAAAAAGAAAAAAGAATTTCTTGGATACGAAAAGGAAAATATATAAAATGAATTTATACAGAAGCTAGCTAAGAAAAAAACGACAAAATTAAAACTTTGTTTCAGAGGATTGAAAGACACTTGTGTATCACAAAACAAGAAAAAGTTTGAACATGAACACGTCACACAACTGCTGCAGTCAAAGCTACAGGAGCTGTTTGAGGTTTGTGTAAAAGGAAGGAAGCACAGAGAGGTGATAGAAGGAGGAGCTGAATATAAACTCTGGTCTTATCTACATTAAGTGCAGCTTCTCTTTGTTCTGCATTTATTATCAATGCAAAGTCGAACACGTTGAGATTAGATGCAGATCAGCGTGCAGGGCTGGACGTGAGGATGGGGCACTCTTTGCTCTGTTTGCTGGGGTTATTCTGTGAGTACAATACACACCTTTACTGTTTGAATGGCAGCGATGAAGGAAAATGTTTCTCACTGGTGACAATTACAGTGTATCACTGCTTTAACCTGTTTACCTGACAGCTTCAACCAGAGGCGGAGGCAGACATTTGATACACCCGGGGCTTAGCCCTAAAGGGTAGTATGATGCATGTGGGATTGGGGGGGGGGGTGGTTAGAAATGACTGAAAGATTAATAGGCTCTGTTTTGAGTTTTGTTAAAAAAAGAATCACTTCATATAGGGAAAAATATATATCACATGTGCAGGACACCTTAAACTAGTTTTTTAATTAAGCAGCAAGGCAGAACAGAGTCGGGCCTGTATCAAGACACAGGGACTAAACCCCAATTCAACCAGACCCAGAACTGATCCAGAATTAAAACAGGACTACAACAGTTCAAAATCAGGACTACTTAGGATTTAACCAAAACAGAACCAGAACTAGATGATAGTAGCACTAAAAATCTTCATAGACCTGCACTACACTTATTTTTTAATTCTACCAAAGAACACTATTTAGATTGAGAAAAGTTTATATAATTATTTAGCCTTGTTGTGCAAACAAGCCTGCATAACTTAATAAATATAGAATTTGAAAAATAACAAACCTAAAAAGAAACACTAGGTACGAGATACATGAGGACCTATGATACGGTGATACTTTTGGTAAACAACCATTTGACTAACATGTGTCTCACCTGCTCTTGTTCATCTCTGTTCTGTCCTCATTCTCCTCTCTCTCCCTCTCTGTTCCTCTCTCTCCCTCTCTGCTCCTCTCTCTCCCTCTCTGTGCTGACAATCAAACCAAACACCAACATCATCAAATATACAGTTGTAACCAGATATTTACAAACTCTTCAGATAAAAACACTTTTTAAATTGTAACATCAAATCAGACTAAATGTTTATTTTTTTTAGATTGATAAATATAAAAACATATTTGTTAACTTTAAGAGTAAAGAGAGAAACTATCTGTATTTCTTAATTGTAAATGGCACCAAATTGTATTCAAACTTGAGCCACACTTATGGAGCTCCACAGTTCTTTTCCTGGTGTTTTGGTTGATATCTCTTGATTTTCCCATGTTGAAGAAACAGGCTCTGTGTTTTGCCTTATATGCATCCACAGGTGTGCCACCAGTTTACTCACATGGACTCTACGAACCTATCAGAAGCTTCTTCAGCTCAGAATGGAATCGTCTGGAGTTTTCTTATTAATGAACAATAAACTTAGTGTATATGTACTCCTAAATTTGATGAAAGTGATAAAAATAGAAGCTCTGTCTCTTTATTCTGGCATTTAACTAATTCAAAAGATATTTCAATATTTATTCATCCAAAACAAAACAAGTTTACTCTAAATTGATGTTCTACAGTAAAAAAAATGTTCTTGTGTTTTCCATAAAGTGTATGTAAATATCTGGTTTCAACTGTGAATATACTGCTGTGTGCTGAAATTCTTCTTGTTTTGCATAGAAATATACTGAACAACACACAAAGCATAATATACAAAATAACATCTACCAGAGTTTTTTCTTTGAAAGAAGCCCCTTATGTCCATTCTTGTATATCAGTGCATTACTGAAACCGATTTATTTAGCCGTGGAGGGAAACAACTGAAAATATGAAATAAACACACATGTAAGCTAAGACTCTCTAAAGAAACAGCATTGTTGTTGTTCGGCTTTTCATTTCGCCATTTGTTGATTCGCTTGAAGAGCAAGTAACGTAATATGGGTCAAGTGATCCGTTTGACATCAATCTATCGTGATGCACCGTCATATTTACATTATTTGCACAGTATGAATGATTTGCTTTGGTACCTGGTCAAACTTCAGTTCTCCTCTGTCTGCCTGGCTGCGCTTCTCCAACAGCACACTCGCAGGCAGCAGCTCCCCCCGCCCCCTCGCTCAGTCACTTTGTGTCTGAGCTCGGATCATACCAATATTAGGTGGGATTTACGCACAGTTGTAAATTCCCACAGTGTGCGCTATGTGCTTCGAATATTGTGTGTAGTTTTTGTTTTATACAGTTGTATAAAACAAAAACTTCTGGGGCTTCTGAAAAAACAACCCGGGCTTAAGCCCAGTAAGCCACCCCCCCGCTCCGCCACTGGCTTCAACACAGCAGACTAGATTTTTTTTTCATGTTTTCAGCCTGTTTGACAGCTAATAGAAACACATAAATTAGGTGATGAGCAATAACTGTGCCATCTGAAAACTTACCTTTAAAAAGCCTCAGTTTATATATTTGTTGTGATTTTGTCAGTCGCATAATGTCTGATGATGTTTCATTCATTATTTTAGTGCTCAGTACAGTCAACCATGGAAACACTGAAGGTGAGAAATAGTTTTTTTCTTCCTCTGTTGCTCTAAATGACGTCCTCTGTGTTATATTTTGTATCATAAACCAAACATTTCATTGAGATTATTGGTTAAAATGCTAATATAACCATGTTAAGTGTGTGAGCACTCAAGCACACACCCACGATACAAACTGTATATTTACTGAACAGCTGTGGTTTCATACATGTGGATTTTCTTTTCATGCATGTTTATCTGATCTGAAAACATCAACAGTGTGTGTAGTGAAGATTATGTCACTGAGTTATGCTGTTGGCATGTATGCTGGATTATATAGTGGGATATTTTGGATTACCTCTTGGAGTTGTAACAATGCTAATAATGAAAATCTACACATAGGTGGCATATTAAAGTAAAACCAAGATGAAATATGGTAACCAAATGCTGCTCTGAGCTCAGCATAGAGTTTGTTACCTTCATACTCCCTCATTTGGTGTTTTGATTGGAAGCTGTCTAACACGTCACTCCAAAGTCTCTGTAGATGTTCAGTGTGTTGAATTGTGTATCTGCAAAAACTCAAACTAATGATTCACTTTATTTAAGCATTCAGAGCAACAATTTTATAGTTTTGATCTTTTTCTAAATTACAGAACTTGGAGTGAAGGCCACTCTGACAGCAGACAGATTAACCATACCAGCAGGGGGCAGTGTGACACTGACCTGTGATGTGAAGTAGGGGTGGGCAGTGGCGTCGTTAGGCCTATTTTAGGGGTGCTTAAGCCTCCCTAAAATATTCTTAAGCCCCCCTAAATAATTTGGTGTTTAGTTTTTTGTTGTTTTTTTTATTCGATTTTTTTTACAGAACTTGCAGACAAATTCAATATAAAGATGCAGGAATATGAGTTTAAAGAAATAATAATATAAACCTGTCGCTATTCACATAAATATGATCATAACTCGGTTGGTTCCTTTCACTTTACACTGTTAAGGTAGCGTCAGTGCTTCGTTATCCAATCCGTTCCAGTTGTTCACAGGGGACATCCACATTACTGAAAATCCAGTCCTCGTTTTCACTGCTACTTTACACTCCGCTCGTATATACCTGCGGACACACTAGCATACATGCGGCAAACAGCAAGAAATCATGGATATACGCAAGTTTTTCAAGAAAGTAAGTCTTCATCACTGGCTGATAGTAACAATTAGTTAGCTCCAGCTAACAACAGAGAGTCCCATGTAATTAATGAACCAGGTGCTCCCCATTTTGATAAATAAAAACCTGGCTAGCGCACTAAGTTAAATTGTTAGCATAATGTTCATTTCTGTCACTCGTTTTAGCTCTGAAAAATCGAGCTGAGCTCATTCAGGTATGGTTAGCATCAGTGAAAACAATAATAATCACTCCTCCATCCCCATTAACCCGTAGGAGTCTGGACAGAGGATCACAGAGAGGGAGAGGGGAGAGACCTCTGCTGGAGAGGTGAGTCAAAGATTTCACAGGATGGAGTCATTTGTGATGCAGACAGTCTGATTAGAATGTTATGGAACTCAATATGGATATGAAATATGAAACATTTCAGTCACGGTACAACATATAAGACCTGTTTAACTTGAGCTTTTATTTAGGAGAGTCAAGGTTAGAAAGTAGAGAGCAAAGATATATATATATATATATATATATATATATATATATATATATATATATATATATATATATATATATATATATATATATATATATATATATATATATATGTATTTAGAACAAGGTTGCTTGAAAGCCAATCAGAAACCTGGGTTAAGCACTGGACTAGGGTGGACAGCCTATCCAGCTGATGAGGCTTAAAGGACATATGGAGCTGAATGTCATCAGCATAAAAATGATAAGACAGGTTGCTAAAAGATTGAATGATACTAGCTAAAGGAAGGAAGGAAGGAAGCATATAAAAAGAAAATAGTAATGGACCTAAAACTGAGCCCTGTGGGACACCACAAGTCAGGGCAGCAGTGTTAGAGGAGAACCTATCAGTCAGCTTAAAATGTGAAACAAAAATAGATTTAATTTCTCTGACAAAAACATCGGAGTGGCAGGTGGATACATACTTGTGAAGTATACTTGTTTGGAGGTATGGAGGAGATCAAAACTCCAGACATCCAGAGGCCCCCAGAACACAAGAGACCAAGGAAGACCAACAGAGGGGCAGCCGCGCCACTGTCCCAGAAAGAGCTGAGGAGAGTCCCAGATGAGGGGTCACTCAGCAGCCGCGGAGCAGAAGCCAGGGGGAGTTGCAGTGACGCGCCCGTGAGCTCCGCCGGCAGCCAGCCATGCCTGAGTGACCGAGCCCCAGGCCGAGAGGCCGGGGGCACCCCACCTCCGAAGTGGCCCGAGCGAGCCCCAGGCTCCAGGCCCTGATAAGCGGCCGCCAAGGAGTGAGCCGGTGTGTACCTGGACGCCCATCCCCGGACACAAAGAACCACCAATGCACCGACACCTGAGGGAGTCCGCCACCGGCAGGGGAAGTGGTGGTAGGGGGAGATAGGCCTCCAAACCTTGGAGGGCCTAAGATGTCCCCAGAGAAGTGGCGCCTGACACCCAACCTGACATATAGACACAGAAATACAGGCACACACAGATACAAACATCCATTACCACCCTCATGCTCTCATATGCACTTACTCCACACTCAACCAACGTGGAGACAGACATAAAGAGACGCTGTTCACACAATCACACTCCCCAAGCGTACTCTAAGAACCGGGTCTAGGTACCCTTGTCCCTGGAGGGGGGAACTGCACCCAGACCCAGGTGGTGTTACCCTTTTCCCTGCAGTGGGGAGAAGCAGACCGCCCCGACTCCGCAGCAGCAGGGAGGGCCCGCATTCCAGACCCCAGTCGGACGTCCAACTCCTCCTCCTAGCCCCCCACTCCAGCAGGCCGCAGAGAACGGGGGTGAGAGAAGACTCCAAACCTCCCTCCACCCGCTCATTGTAGTGTTGATGCATGTGTGTTCTAAGGTGCATTTAAAACCCAGGAGGGCTTGGAGCTACCTGCCAGAGAGCAGCAGGTAAGCACATAGCCCCTCCTGCTAGCCCTCAATGTCTACGTGTATTTAAAATTGAGAGGTGGGCAACAACGCCAGGGGTGAGGTGTACACCCTGATGGTAATTTGGATTCCGTGTAGCGTGCCCACCCCCAAGATCCTATATGTATGTGTAATGAGAGTGTGAGTAATGTGAATGTCTAAGTTGTGGGATAAAATTGAGGCAGGGGCAGCCAGAAGGGGACAGGGGGGGGGGGGGGGGTAGCCTCCTCTGCACCCTGGTGACACACCCCTACTCCAAGGCCCTGCATGTGTGGGTGGTTGTGGTGGAGCGGGAAGAGGGAGGCAGCTGGAGATGGGGAGGGAAGGAAGGGAGGGGCAAGTGACCCCTCCCTGGGGCCAGCTCCCCCGCTGACCCCAGTAGGCACCCCCGTACTCCGCGACCCGCCAGGGAAACGGGGCCCAGGCCCATCCGGACCGGGGCCCAGTGCAGCAGCGCCGCCTGGCCCCACAGAGCTGAATAAAATTATTGATCTGAACTGTGCAGAAACATCAAACTTCTTCATCCTGTCATGTGATGATAGATGAGGACCTAAATGCACTTTGAGACAGACTGAATAAGAAAAAGTGAAACTTGAAGTGAACAACACACACACACACACACACACACACACACACACACACACACACACACACACACAAACAAACACACTGAGAGGGAAGTAAAACTCAACATAAGACACAAGAAACAGGGTAACAGTTAACACAGGGGAACTGACACAGGAGGATGAGACAGGAAAACACAGAGGAAACAAATTAAACTCTAAGACTAAATTACAAGAAGAACTAAAGCTCCATAAATGCTCAAAAATAAATGAAGCTCAATAAACAACTAGAGATGGCACGATACCACTTTTTTATGTCCGATACGATATCATAAATTTGGATATCTGCCGATACCGATATGAATCCGATATAGTGTGTTTTTTAATCAATAAAACAGTTTTTTAATATATTGCTGCATTTTGTATAAGCTCATACTCAAGTTTAAATAAACAACAACACTAAAGCTATTCTGTTATCCCTGTATGTAAAAAATACACTGCACCCAAAATAATTCATAGTTCAGCAAAACTGATCAATCTAATAAACTTAAACCTACTCAAACCTCCCTATTCTGGTATTTTAAAGAGTACTTAGCAGAAATATTAAGCAACCTAACTAATAGGGTTGGAAACTCCCAGCAAAAAAAAAAAAAAAAAAAATAGGGAACCACCCACCCTCCACCTCATGGTGCTAAATCGACGTAATCAACTTTAATTTGATGCAGTGTGGAAAAAAAATGCACAGAAATAAATTATTTTTCAAGAATAATTAAATAGATTCAACATCTTTCTTCAACAGAATTGCAGACTGCACAGATGGTATCTTCCCAAAGGAAAAAGTAGTATAGCTAACTAGGGTATATTAGACTTAATAGTTACTATATACAGTAATGGACTTCTATATATTTTACATCAGATTAAAACTTTGGGTGTAAGATTCAGATAATTATTTATTAAAATCTAGACATTTTAAATGAGAATAAGAAAGAAAAGTATGTCTTTGTCCCCCTTTTCCCTGTTAATGCCCTATCGGCCCCCCTGGCTAAACTTTGCTAGATCCGCCCCTGCACAGTTACCAGCCACCAGCTACTTAGAAAAGGATCCTGCACTGTAAAAAAATTCTGTAAAAATACAGTACAATCTACTGTATAAACGTGAAGGAATTTCCCGTATTAGTTTACAAGTATTTTTCTGTATTTCTCAACTACTGCAATGCATTGTGGGAAAAAAAACCTGAAAAGGAGGGAAAAGTAAGCGCAAGAGCAACCATTAGGCTTCTTTCAGGCTTCATCTGGATTTTGGACTCTGAAGTTGGAGAAACTGCCTTCAAATTTCTGTGGTAAGTATTAAAACTCATGTTTCCTTTTATTAGAATAATGTTTTTCAAAAGACTCCGCATTTTTATTTAGAAAGAATTGTTAATGTATTTGTTAACTGGTTTCGGCTGTCTCCAGACAAGTCAGGAATATTTTGCTGACTCATTTTTTAAAATAATTGTTATTTAGGTTTAACATGACTTAAGCTTTATTTTAGTTAATGTTAAAATAACTTTTACTGTGATACCACCAGTTTTGCCCTTCAGTGGCTGAACCAGTTTTCCTAAATATTATAGTTAGCTCTCTGTGTCTCTCTGGATATTACACAGCTGTGACTGCTAACTAGCTAATTAGCAAAAGTCAGCGATGTGGATAACTGGGAAAAGTGAGAACTTCATGGTCCTAGAAATTATTCTAGGACTCTAATAAGTACTGTATCAATACCTGTGTTTTACAGTTGGCTCTACTGTATACTTAAAAGGGTTTCAGGAAAAGTTACACTAACCCTAGTTTAAGCCTCAGACCTTCCTGGCTGTCGCTAGCAGATGCTAATGTTAGCCTCTGATTTGGGCTGCTAAAGTAAATACTTTTAGCTAGCTGACCAGCATAGATTATTTCGGTGGTTAACAGACTGCAGTGGTAATATTATGGAAAGTATAGTTTCACCTCAGCACATTTACAATTATGTCTACACTGAAAAAAATGTTTCGTTCAATTTACTCAATTTTTTTATGACAAGTGGTTGCACGAAATAAATTTGTTTGAATCCAGAAATATTTTTTAAGTACACTGAATTTAATTTAAGCGAGTAAAACCAACATATATTTTTAAGCTACTTTAACTTAACTGTTGTGGATACGTCTTAGTCAAATATTATTAGTAAGTCCAACTAAGGTCGTGTTAAATGTACCAGAATAATTTGTTTCCTTTACACTTATGTCCCAAACGTATATTCAAATCAATCAAATTGTTAATTTCTCTCTATTTCAATTAAGTTAAGTTTACTTAAAAAATATTGCTTACCCTGATTTGTAGTTTTTAAAAACGTCAATAATGAAAACTACAACATTCTTTCACATCATTTATTAATGCAAAATTTGTTGCAAACAGAATAAGAATCCACATCTCTAAGGGAAATTGCTGCAATTTGTATAATACAAATTACAAAACTTTTGCCTATGAACTAGTAGCTTTAAAAAGCTGTATTCAAACAAAACAGAAACAACAGACAAGAGAAATGTTAACCAATATTTCTCTTCCTCTAAAAAAGAAAAAAAAACCAAACTCCTTACATAAAAGAATAAAACACTACCAGCAGTATAATGTATCACAATTAGAAACTGATGCATCCACAAACTAACCAGTTTCAGACTTGCTGTTCTGCGATCCATATTTAGAAATTGCATTTTAATAAGGTAATTAGACTTAAAATTAAACTTGTGTTTTCCTTACTGCTTATTGACCACTGTCTTTCCATTCTAGTCCTTCCTTGAAGATTCTGAATGTTTTACATATTTTCTGACCTAACATACTCGCTTCAAAACAATTAATAGTCTTTAAAGTGTTACCAGTGTGCTGCAGTGTGGTAATCATGAATGGTTTTTTTTGTTTTTTTTATCCGGTTGAGTTAACACTGATTATACGCAGGGCAGCAGCTATTACTGAATAATTACAAAGTTGCTCTTCAAGCTACTCAAATGTACCACGCGTGAAACATTCATTATTGAAAGTTAAAATGTTCAATCGAAACATAACACAGAACAAATGATGGTTGTACAAGAGTTTCACTCCTATTCACAAGAGCACCAGTCATTGGTAATTTACATAACAGCATTCTCTTGATGTGTTATTTTAGAAATCTTCCTATCCAGTAGCAATTTTGTTCTTCAGCCCAAAGACTTTGGGGGAGAGCTTTTCACCATCGAATCCCATCAACACTTTCTAAATGAATTCATAATAGTCCTTCAATTCCTTGGGGAAGGCTAGGTTTAGTGCATAGATTACTCCAAGCATCAATGCACAAGCTTGGGCCAGAGATCCAATGTTGTCCATGACTATCTCCCCTTCAACAAATATTCCAATGTCATCATAATGTCCATTTTGTCCATCCTCCCTGTTGATGACATAAATGCCCATGGTGTGCTTCTTCAGGTCTCTCTGGATATCATCTCCTTCAATGTCCTAAACATTTAATAAAAAGGTAAAAGAAAAAACAATTAACTCTACAATTAAATTCCAATCTAGTCGTTTGTGTGTGTGTGTGTGTGTGTGTGTAATACACACACACACACACACAGATATCTATCTAAAAAGTGTGTGTATAGATGACTTGCTTACAATGACTTAAATGACTTACAAAGAACTCCCGAATAAGGCTTCCGTCCTCTTCACCAAGGTAGAGGCAAAGTGCCCTGAGAACTGCTTCCCTTTTCACTTTAACATCACTTTCAGCCTGTTTAAAGAGAGTTGCTGATTAAACCAATTTGGAAAAAAGAACAATGTCTGACATTCGCAATAAGTAAATTTTATCATATGTCAGTTCAAACATAGTAAATAAAATTTATATATGAAATTTCAAAATTTTGATTGCTTGGCTGGACACCTAAAACGGCTTATTGGACTCACCAGTGACCTGCCACTTAAGACAAAAGAAATCCAAATAGAATTTGCAATATTCAGATTTACCTCTTGCATGATCTGCAAGTGGTGGGCAAGTTTCTGCCCAGAAACACCGCCCTTCTTCTGGAAAACTGTCATCAACTGAGGTGTAATTCTGTCTAACTGTGCCGCGAAGGTCATCTCCAGTTGAAGTGTTGTAATACACTGGAATTCAGCATTTACCTGTATCTCACACACACACACACACACACACACACACACACACACACAAAAAGAAGACTGGTGCTTAATCATTGGTATGATTATTTTGTTATTTCTTCATTAAATGCTACAATGCAATTGCCATCACTTCATAAAGCATGATTATCATATGGGTTAGTATACAGTGCATGAAGGATGTTACTACTGTTAATCAAAGAAGAAATGAATGGCATCAGTCCATTTAACGGGTTTAAAGGGTTTTAAAAAGCAGATATTTGTCTGTTTCAGGTGGTTGGCAACACATTTTCCTGTGCTCTTTGTCCACTGGTGGGAGTGTCTCACCTGTGAGGTCAGCGGGGCAGAACTCTGCCATCAGCAACAGAGAGCAGAGAAAATTTAGATGTGCAACTAAAAACATGCTTGCCATGTAAGCCCCAAACATCTCTGAAATTGCTCTGCAAACTTCAGAGTACTTATACTTCAGGAGTCCTGTGGGTACCGTAAAGACTCATGTATGCAAACAAACCACATTTTTTTTTGCAATCTGATCCTTTTTCTCTTGGCTGTTTCCTTCAGGGATCACCACAGTGAATGATCCACCTCCATCTAACCCTATGCTCTGCATCCTCTTAACTCACAAGAACTAAATTCCTGTTTTTCATTTCACTTTCGCAAGTTTTTTTTTTCTTTTGTCCTGGATAAAAGAAATTTAATCATATATATTAATTGATATTAATTAATATCAATATTAATAATCACAAGAACCCTTAAGATGAGATAGATAAACTTGTCCCTGCAATACTGTGACAAATACTGTTGTGATAAATATGTAAGGAATTTGCATGTACTTACCAAAATAACACCATCTTCTTGAATAAACAGTAGTAACACATAAGGGGAAGAAAATCTGCCAGAAAAGGAAGACAAATAAAAAAAAAAAAAAAAAACTTTAGAAAGACAAACAATTACCGTTTCCAAGCCATTAGTGCATTACTTCATGATACTCCCTTGTAACAAAACAAATCTTACTTGTGCCTCTGTGCAAACTACAGATGGCACGATACCACTTTTTTATGTCCGATACCGATATCATAAATTTGATTATCTGCCGATATGAATCCGATATAGTGTATTTTATAATAAATAAAACTGTTTTTATAAATATTTTGCTGCATTTTGTATAAGTTCATACTCAGTTTTAAAAACAAAACATTAAAGCTATTCTGTTATACCTGTATGCAAAAAATACACTGCACCCAAAATATTTTATACTTCAGCAATACTGATCAACCTAAAAAACTTACACCATCCTCCTTATTCAGGTATTCTAAACAGTACATAGAAATATTAAACTAACTAATAGGACTGCCAACTCCCAGCAAAAATATTAGGAAACCACCCCGCACCCTTCGCCTGATAATGCTTAATTGATGTAATCTACTTTAATGCACAGAAATCAATTATTTTTCTATAATAATTTGATTCAACATTTTTCTTCAATACAGTTGCAGACAGCGCAGACAGCGTACCTTCCCAAAGGAAAAAGTGCTATATGTACTACTATTACTAGGGCATATATTAGACTTAATATTTACTACATACAATAATGGATCTCTATACATTTAACCAGATCACCACTTTGGTAGTAAGATTTAGAATAATTATTTATTAAAAGCTAGACATTTTAAATGAGAATAAGAAAGAAAATTATGTCTTTGTGTCTCCCTTTCCCTGTTAATGCCCTACCTGCCCCCTGGCAAAACTTTGCTAGATCCGCCCCTGCACAGTTACCAGATGTCAGCTACATAGAAAAGGATCCTGGTGTTATTTGTCTCTCATAAACAGTTCATAACTTCCTTTCAACTCATTCATGTGACCTAAAATGTAAACCTGTTTCTTCATTACCTGTTCAGCTCTAATGATTCAGTAAAAACTTCTCCTGGTTTCACCTTCATGTTTCCTTCTCACCACATATCCAAACTATCATGACCAGCAGCTATTACGGCTGTGGCTCCAGAAAACATAAGCGGATACTAGAAGTAATATTAAAAAAATTCTAGCAACAGCTTATCAAGCTTAAACGTGCTGCTGTTGTTTATCTGCCGTTTTCCTCTTTCTAGCGCAAACTGGGTGACTAACAAATGAGAGAGACTAGCGACAGAAAAGCCGATCAGCTGATAATCGATCAGTTTCATGATTGAAGTAGCAACAGGAGAGGGAGGGGGGAGAATGAGGGAAGAAGTTTTAGCTGTTCAGCATGAAGACACCGAATAACTCCAGCTTTGTGTCTTTTTTCATTCTAGCTGAAGTATAAAACAAATCGCTTCCTTTCCCCCACAATACAAAACTCCGACAGCCAGTCCAGCTGTGGCTCCATACATCGGTTGTTAAGCTCAACATGGAAATACTATGCAAACATACAGAGATGAACTTACACACTTGCTTTACTTCTCTGTGTTAGTTTTCTCTGAGATTAAATGCAGCGGTTTGGAAGCACGTAGCGAGGCTTTAAATGCTAAACCAGACCGCTGACAGGTCTCGCACTCAACAGCTCTATCAAGTGAAGCAACTTCTTTTCTGAGTTAATTTCAGTTCTGACAAACATCACTCTCAGTGCCTTTTGATCTCACATTTTTGGCAACCACTGAGTTATTCTCCTCCACAGTTTACAACCATTATTTGTTTCTGCACAAAAGACGTTGTGCAACGCCAATCCTACTTATTTCCTACTGCACCCCTGACTGTGCAGGCGCGTTCAGAAGCCCCCTCCCCCGCCCGACTATTCCTTAATGCCAATGTTGTGGCGGGAGGGACGATTTCTCAACTTAAAACTGCAGGCGACTGTACAGTGAACTTTACAGCTAACTACAGAGAAATTGCCTCGTTCCATAATTTGTTAGTACAAAGTGTGCCACAAGAACTAAGCTAAAAACATATGACATTTTAACGCATCAATACAATTACTCTTTTAATAGAGCAGTAGCTAATAGAGCACATAGCTAGCTTAAGTCAAATTCATGACAAAGTTCAGAGGTGTACAACTACTTAGACTTCTTTCTCCATGTGCACACGTCTTAAAGAGTCAACATGCTTTGACTGAGGTAAAAAAAATAAAACAAAAACGACCGTAAAAGGTTTACTTACCGAAGCTAGACCACCTTTATATGAAGTTGTGCGATTAACTTGAGCCCGCTTGCAGCACACAAAGAGTCCGCTTCTTCAGTCCGCGTGCAAAATGGTGGCCTGTCCTAACTAGAGATGGCACGATACCACTTTTTTATGTCCGATACCGATACCGATATCATAAATTTGGATATCTGCCGATACCGATATGAATCCGATATAGTGTTTTTTAATCAACAAAACTGTTTTTTAAAATATCTTGCTGCATTTTGCAAGTCTGCAAGTTCATACTCAAGTTTAAAACAACAACTACACTAAAGCTATTCTGTTATACCTGTATACAAAAAAAATATTTCATAGTTCAGCAATACTGATCAATCTAATAAACTTAGACCTACACCATCCTCCCTATTCTGGTATTTTAAAGAGTACTTAGCGTAAATATTAAGCAACCTAACTAATAGGGTTCCAACTCCCAGCAACAACAAAAATAAATAAATAAAAAATAGGGAACCACCCCTCACGCTCCACCTCATGATGCTTAATCAACATAATCAACCTTAATTTGATGCAGTGTGAAAAAAAATGCACAGAAATCAATTATTTTTCAAGAAATATTAAATAGATTCAACATCTTTCTTCAACAAAATTGCAGACTGCACAGATGGTACCTTCCCAAAGGAAAATGTACTATAGCTTACTAGGGTATATATATTAGACTTAATAGTCACTATATACAGTAATTGACTTCTATTCATTTTACATCAAATTAAAACTTTGGGTGTCAGATAATTATTTATTAAAAGCTAGACATTTTAAATGAGAATAAGAAAGAAAAGTATGTCTTTGTGCCCCCTTTTCCCAGTTAATGCCCTATCGGCCCCCCTGGCTAAACTTTGCTAGATCCGCCCCTGCACAGTTACCAGCCGTCAGCTATGTAGAAAAAGATCCTGGTGTAGAAAGTAATATTAAATAAATTGTAACAACAGCTTATCAAGCTTAAACGTGCTGCTGTTGTTCAGCCGCTGGTTTGCTCTTTCTGGCGCAAAGTGGACCAAAAACAAACAAGAGAGACTCACGACAGAAAAGCCGATCAGCTGATCATTAGCAGTTTCACGATTGAAGTAGCAGCCGGAGAGCGAGAGGCAGTCGCTCGTTAAGCTTAACGTGGGAATGCTTTACAAACATTCAGAGATGGACTTACACACTTGCTTTACTTCTCTCGGGGATAACTTTGTCGGAGATGAAATGCCAGGTTGCTAGCGAAGCTCCAAATGCTATCCAGACCACCGACAGGTCCCGCATGCCACAGCTGCTCTATCACGTGATGCATACTGCTCCGACGTTCTGAGGCGAGTTACGGCGTGTTGCAAGTTTTGTGAGGTGCTTTCGTGATATTTAATGGATCGGATTACAATTTTTATTTTTCTCCGATATCCGATCCAGTAATTTAGGTCAGTATCGGACCGATACCGATACGTAATATCGGATCGGTCCATCTCTAGTCCTAACGCATGCGCAAAATGGCCCAGCAGGAGGCTATGAAAAACATACTTAAGCATTTTGAGCTACATTTAATTAACTAAAATTAATTGGATTAAAACGCAGGGAATGTATTCTGGAGTTACTCGAATTATATATGTAGACAGGAATTACTCATTTGAATTGAAAAGATATACCAAAATATAATATGCTATATTTAAAAGGAGACAATATCACTTTTTTCAGTGTATTTTGTAGCACATAGAAATGTTTAGTTAATATTTACAGACACACATTTTCCCTGTAACTGTGTTGTTACTCCAACATTTATTGAAAATGTATTTTATGAAATGCTGAGCAGCATTTCTAGTATGTGGAATATTTTTGTCACCCCACTGTGCTAATGTGATTAAATACTAATAATGATTACTAAAAAAAATCAATAATAAATCAATAATAACTATTTCTTGATTGAACTATAATGTAAGCGCAGTTCTGGTGTGCAGGGGCTTTATATGCCTTATCTATATCAAGCTTTTAGCCAAATATAAGCAGAGATATTTGTATCTTTCTTAAAAATCCAGATCCTTACAGATTATTTGAGAAATGGATCAACAGCTATCACTACTTGAAGCACTCTGCAAGTCCTGCAATGGAAAAATATCCCTTATTTCACCTTTGATCACACACTTTGGTTTTCCAGTGCAGAGCAATGGCCAAGAAAAGGACAGACTTCCCCGAGTGGAAAAAAAAGATGAAGATACAAGCTGGTGATGATCCAGAGCAGCTGGTCTCAGGAAATGAAGAAAAACCGTGATCACCTTCTCTACAGAAACAAGGTGAGTTTAATGTTGTGGTTGATTTAGTTTTTCAAGGTATGTATGTTACTTTAATTATAAACTGCTTTTGTTGCAACAGAATGGTGTTATGTGTATGCAACTCTACGTGAATTATAATCCTTTGTAGGGCTGTGTGATATGACCAAAATCTCACATCCCAATGTAAGACATATCTCTCCTGATAACGATATATATCACAAAATAGTGCATTTTCTGTTAATTCTGTGATTCTCGGGCAACTCAACTTATGTGAAATGTTTTCAGTTGGGCGTTGTGTACTTGGAGTCGAGTGTTTTGACCGATGCGTGAAACTATACATTTTTAGACATGAGTTTAAACGGCCGCCATTTTCTTTCTGAGTATTTATTACATGGCGTGCTGCGAGGAAAACCCTTTTCTAACGTTTGAGTCTACGGATTATTTTGAGCACCTGACAGCTCTTTTTTGCTTTTCATTCGTAAACTCTCTCCATACTCTTTCATGTGATTCTTGTGTAGGTGGTTAAAGAGGTTTGTCGTGTTTGAGTGGTGGTGGGGACCAATTTGTGGCATAATTTGCATAGTACAGTTTTCTGGGGCGTGTCAGATTTTTCATAACCAAACCATGTCCATGCTACAGAGGTAGCCCCTCATTTAACAATAAGGTCCTCGATTTCTTTTGACTGGTCCTTCTGTTTGGAGCTAGCTGGTTCTGCCTCATCCTTGCTGGCCATGCTGGTATTCTCTGTGCCTTCATCTGCGTGGTGACTGTAAGTGCCATTTATAGTTACTTGATGTTTTTATTTGAGGTAATTTGTTTGATGCATATTCTGAAATTTTATGTTTGAGAATAATGTATATCATTTCAGTTTATTTTGAAAAGTCTCAACAGACACTTGAGCTTTATTGTGAAAGGTTTATGTGGAAAATAAACAAGCGGACAGCAGAGCCACGCACTGGTTTTACCGTCATTGTTGGTAACGAAAGTACGCGTAAAAACAGTCACTTGTCCGTCCATAGTGTGGTTATTGTAAGTATAAGAGAAAGAGAGAACTTTAAGAAATAATATAGCCACTACAGTGACCATCAAAATCATGAAAAAAATATTGCCGTAAACAGTTTATTTTGCAACACCACAAAACAAACAATAGTGTATAATATGAAACAATAGACATTTTTATATCGTCATCTGATATATATCGTCATATCGCACAGCCCTAATCCTTTTTTTTGCTTATGTTGTTTATGTTCTAGGTAAAAAAAATTATAAAAATACAAACTTTTTAAAAATGTCTTGTTGTTTCTCTTTTTTTCCTTAGAATAAATTGCGACTAGTCTCAATGGCTGAGATGGAGGAGCAACCAGTGTTGGGACTAACGCGTTATTAAGTAACGCGTTACAGTAACTACGTTATTATTGTGGTAACGAGCACGGTAACTAGTTATTATGCCAAAATCAGGAACGCGTTACTCGTTACTGGGATTTAGATAGGGTCGTTACTCGTTACTTCGTGTGGTGGCATCGCGGAGTTTCCACAGATTCAGTAACATTAGCAAGTGGTGGAGGCAGCAGGTGGATGAAGGAAAAGGGACGCAGAAGGAAAAGAGACCCGAGGCGGCCGCCGGTCCAAGTGTGAACTGAACTTCAGGTAAGAAGTTATGACCTGCAGTCTCTCTGGGTCAGATATGAACCAAGTTTAGGTGGAGTTTATTTTCGTTATTCTGACTTTTTCCGTACTGCGTGCTAGCTAGCATGACGGAGTTTCTACACAGCTGGGTGGTGCTATGAAGTTAATGATGTTGAACCTTATTTTGTTCATAAGTTATTAGAGTTGCCAGCCGTCCCGTCTGGTATTCAGAGAAAATATTACTTATTTCTTATTGAGGTGAAAAGGAACAGTTTGTCCCGTAATTCAGCTACAATGAAAAAGGCACAAAGCTGGAGTTATTCTGTGTTTACGCTGCACAGCTGCCTCTTCTTCTCTCATTCTCCCCCCTCCCTCTCCCGTTTCTACTTCAATCATGAAACTGATCAATGATCAGCTGATCGGCTCTCTTGTTTGTTTATCGCCCACTTTGCGCCGAAAGAGGAAACCAGCGGATGTCGCGCTAAACAACAGCAGCACGTTTAAGCTTGATCAGCTGTTGTTAGAATTTATTTAATATTAATTTTAAGTATCAGCTGATGTTTGCTGGAGCCACAGCTGTAAAAAAAAGCTGCTGGTCATGATATGGTTTGGTTATCTGGTGAGAGGGAAACATGAAGATGAAACCAGGAGATGTCCTTACTGGATCATCAGAGCTGAGCAGGTGATGGAGAAACAGGTTTACCTTTTAGGTGACATGAATGAGTTGAAGGGAAGTTATGAACTGTTTCTGAGAGACAAATAACCCCAGGATCCTTTTTTAGGTAGCTGACAGCTGGTAACTGTGCAGGTGCGGATCTAGCAAAGTGTGGCCAAGGGGGCATGTAGGGCATTAACAGGGAATGGGGGGCACAAAGAAATACTTTTCTTTCTTATTCTCATTTAAAATGTCTAGCTTTTAAAAAATAATTATCTGAATCTTACAACAAACGATTGATAGATTGATGCATATATACCATCAAAACAGTGAACATCACTGTCACAACAGTGTTTGTTTTCATTCAAAGGCTTTATGATTTTTCCTATAATGGTGGGCCAGTTTCTAGTCAAAATGCCCGGGCCAATTTTCTGTCCCAGTCCAGCCCTGTATGCAGCTCATCTGCAGTCTGGTGTTACCTACATCTTCCTATTCAGAAGGCAGAATTTCTGAGTTCTGAGTACAATCGAAAGCACCACGACTGCAGTTTTTGTGTTGGATGTAAAAGGCGCACATGACTCTGTGACGTAGGCTAGAATCATGGCAGCAGTCAATGACGGTCCAGGCGTGGGATTTCTCTCGTGGAAATATGCAAGTTATCATATCCTTTCTATTGGTAGGTGGCACAGTGCACTTGTGGCAAGTAAGCAAGCTAGAAGACTGGCAAAGTTATGGAAGAAACACATTAACAAGAGAATTCTGAGTAAAACCAAAGTTACTTTCCCTAGTAACTAGTTACTTTGAAAGTAACGAGTAACTTGAAGTAACTGAGTTACTTTTGAGAGAAGTAACTAGTAATGTAACTAAGTTACTATTTTAAAGTAACTTACCCAACACTGGGAGCAACACAGCGACACGTTAACCCCGACTGCTGCAGTTCCTGTATGAACTGAGCAACTCTGGAAATCCAAGGAAAAGCTGAGTGTATTTTACTTAAAGCTCAGATGGACCTTGATGTACTAACATGCAGGCTGCATTCAGGACTTTGTCACACTGGTATATGAAGAGTGGTAACAAGACTTTGTAGTAATTTGTCTTACTATTGTCTTATTTGTTGTGATTTAGGGTCTGTGCGCACAAGCAGAGGTTTTTGTGTGTAACCTCGTTTTCAGAGCCTTGTCTAACATTTAATGGTCATGAAATATGTCAGACTTTTTCCTCTACTTAAACAGCTAAGAGCACTTGAACACCGTGGAGAGAAAGGTGTGCATTAAGGATTTTGAACTATGATGTTTAAGTGTTGTCACTGCTGAGGATTCGTGGACACAGATCCTTATTCACTACGCTGCTGTTTACAGTTTAACTTTTCATCAGAACAAGCACTTCTAATTGTACTTTGCTCCTCACTGACAAAACAAGTCCAGTAAATACACTTTTATCTTTAGGTTTGGGATCTGTCTTAATTTATTTTGTGTTGTAGTTATCATATGGGGAAAAGTCCTGTGGTTATCCACCTGTCCTGTTCGAATAAACCCAAAGTTCAGGAACATCTTCTTTAGATCTGTTCAGTTTTATTCATGTGGTACCACTTAAACAGTCAACAAATTTTGACTCAAGTATGTTATATTGTAAGGTAAAGAGCCCAAAGAGTTAATCTCAGACAAATGTGAATTACATTCACTTCATTAATGAAGTGAATGTAATTGTAATGCGATTCAGTAATCAAAGGTGTTTGGCTATAACTGACTACATGTGTATACTGTATCATAAGTGGACAGACATGGATGTAAACCACACCTTAACCATTTGGCTGAGGCAAAACTACCACAAGGCAGTGATTCTAACTAAAAGCTACTCTGGATATTATTAAATGTGAACATGTCGTTAAATATGACATTTTTTGTTTGTCAGGTGTCCTGTTTGAAGAAAACACTTGGTAGCCACTTGAATGAATGTAAATAAACACATTTACATGAGGGCAACCTGATTTCAAGGAAATAAAAATGCTCAAATTTGAAAGCTTGTGAGTTATTTTGTTCATGTATCAGCTGCTTAGTAGTTTTATGACAAGATGGATGCTGTCATTATATTTTAGTATAGTTTTAGAGTTGAGGAGAATAAAAGAATATTTAACATTAATTGTACCAATGTTGTTGTGTACGAAGCACAAATTAATTTAAGTTTTAATTTATGAATTTTTGAGCACGTGGTGTACTAGGTTGTAATTGCATAGAAATGTACGTTTAAGGATATAAAGAACTATATTTAATGAGTTACAGTGAAAAGAAGTGCTTGGAAATAGTAATATAAACAGAAATTTCAATTTTTCTATTAATGGAAAATATCAGTTAATGATACAGAAAATATACTGTGAATAAACAGAATTTTCCGTTTTATAGCTGAAGGAAATGTCCTTAAATAGTATAGAGAGTATACTGTAAATCTACAGAATTTTCCATTTTATCATTTACAGAAAAGTCCGTCAAACTTCCGTAAAAAAACAGAAAATATACTGGCAGAAAATTACCAGGACATTTTCCGTTTTTTTACGGAATATTTTTTTACAGTGTGGTGTACAAAGTAATATTAAATAAATTCTAACAACAGCTTATCAAGCTTAAACGTGCTGCTGTTGTTTAGAATCAGAATCAGAATCGGAAAGGGGTTTATTGCCAAATGTTGAGCAGGTTTACAACATTAGGAAATTGCTGCGGTGCTTCAGTGCAAACATAGTGTCATAGATAGCACTTAAATAGACATGAAAAAATAAAAGTAGGAATAAGAATTAAAAGTGCTACGTAGAAAGATATGTGCATGAGATATACATGAGATATATACATGAGAATAAGAATTAAGAGTGCTACGTAGATAGATATATACATGAGTGCAGGTGGTGATCAGTGCCAAACATGGAATGATGCAGTGACACAGCGTAGGGTCATGTGTTAGTGGCGGGGACAGTCATACGGTTATTGTTCATGTGTCCAACAGCAGAGGGGAAGAAACTGTTCTTATGGCGAGAGGTTCTGGTGCGAATGGACCGGAGCCTCCTGCCTGAGGGTAGCAGGTCAAACAGACTGTGTCCAGGGTGAGAAGGGTCAGCTGAGATCCGAGCTGCACGCCGCAATGTCCTGGAGGTGTACAGGTCCTGCAAAGATGGGAGTCTGCAGCCAATCACCTTCTCAGCAGAGCGCACAACATGCTGCAGTCTCTGTTTGTCCCTGATAGTGGCTCCAGCGTACCACACGGTGATGGAGGAGGTGAGGATGGACTCGATGATTGCAGTGTAGAACTGCATCATCGTCCGTGTTGGCAGGTTGAATTTCTTCAGCTGCCTCAGGAAGTACATCCTCTGCTGGGCTTTCTTGATGACGGAGGTGATGGTGGGCTCCCACTTCAGGTCCTGGGTGATGGTGGTACCCAGGAAGCGGAATGAGTCCACAGATGTGATGGGGGTGTCAGTCAGGATACAGTAGATGAAAATATAATAAAATATAATAAAATAAAATAAAATAGGAAAATAGTAAAGAGCAAAATATTAGAGAGACGTGGTAAAAGAGAAAAGATAAGATTAGCCGCTGGTTTTCTCTTTCTGGTGCAAAGTGGGCCAAAAACAAAGAAGAGAGACAGACTCGTGACAGAAAAGCCGATCAGCTGATCATTAATCAGGTTCACGATTGAAGTAGCAGCAAGAAGAGGCACTCGCTCCATATATCGGTTGTTAAGCTTAACGCGGGAATGCTTTACAAACATTCAGAGATGAACTTCCACACTTGCTTTACTTCTCTCTGGGATAACTTCCTCGGAGATGAAATGCTGGTTTGGTAGTGAGGCTACAAATACACACAGCCGCTCTATCATGTGAGCACACTGCTCCGACTGCTACGGTTATGAGCCGAGTTACGCCATGTCGCAAGTTTTGTGAGGTGCTTTTTTGATATTTAATGGATCGGATTGCATTTTTAATTTCTCTCCAATATCCGATCCAGTAATTTACGTCAGTATCGGACCGATACCGATATGTAATATCGGATCGGTCCATCTCTATAAACAACACTACAAACATGAACAAACAACAAATTCAACCTAAAAAAAAAAAACCCAGAAAACAAAATCAGACCTTGAATCTGACACACTCCAGATTTCTGCATCCTCTTTATTTTCATCAAATATTCATTTGATGTTTTGATGGTAAAAATTGAAATTAGAAGCTCTCTAATATGTAACTTCACTAACTTTCAGTTGTGTTTGGCTATTTTTTAATTACAGTTCACTTACCTTTTTATATTTATTTATTATTCAATATATGAACAGTGTATGAGCATACTGTTATAGAGTTTGTTACCTTTAAATGTGACATGAATGAAGGAAAAGACACTGACTGGAAATACAAAATCAACAAGGATGGTCGAGAATTTCTTGCCTACAACTTCTACATGGACTACAGATTAGAAATTAATTCTACAAGTCAGGGTGGTGAATATCAGTGCTTTGGTCGCAGGAAGAGCTCACGTTATACAAAGATCAGTAATACTGTCTCTATAACTGTATTAGGTAAGTCCTCAATGACCAATAATATGATTATTTGTGTTGAAAATCATCTGAATTATAAAATTCTGAATACATTTAATTAATGTTGTCATTGAAACTATTTTTTTCTGGTGCATTAAAACTTGAAACTTTAAGAAGAACTACTGTATTTTACTGGTTACTTTGCTCACAGTATACACAGTACAGCAATACCCACAGACTGTCATTTATTATTACTGCATTTGTGTATTTTAATGTATAACAAGAATAACTGTGGATTAAATTAATTTTAAATAAGGAGAAGAAGAAACATCAAAAGCTTCATAAAATCTAAGGTGATGATGTTTCTGTTATCTAAACCTGAAACTAGGCAGATCCCTCTGAACCCATCATTGTGTTTCCTTCAAGAGTGAACTGCAGTAGTTTATATTCAGTGTGACTTCTTCAGGCCTGAGATTGGACAAACATGTATACTGTGTTTATTTAGAGATCTACAACCTGAATTACTGCAGCTCTGTCACCATGTTGAGACAGAAAAATGGCAAAAAATTTGAAGCATCTTAAACTGCAGAAAAAAGAAAAAACTATAGTGATGAAATTTGTAGATTTTATTTTGTGGGACTTTAAATCACATGAAAAAATCTTTTAAAATGTAGGATTTGTTTTTATTTATTTTACCTTCATAATGGATCAGGTGTACATTTCCTTCCATTTTTTTTATAGCTCCAGTCATAATAGAAGATAAACCAATTAAACCCAGGGCCACACTCACAGCAAGAACTACAATCATACCAGTAGGGGGCAGTGTGACACTGACCTGCTCTGTGCAGAGCTCTGATGGATGGAAATATGAGTGGTTCAGACGAACCCAAACAACCTCTGAAGTTCAAATCAGAGATCAACAAAACAGAGATATCAGAGTATCTGAAGGAGGAATCTACAGCTGCAGAGGAACAAGAGGAAACCCAGTTTACTACACTGATAGAAGTGATGATGTCACCATTGAGAAAACCTGTGAGTTCAGTAATTTAGTTTGAAATATACATTCACTCATGATTATCAAACGTACAATGTTGAGTTTTCTGTGTTGATTTCATGTTTCTATTTGTATCTCAACTGTTAATATGTGTAAACAGTTTCCAATAAAGTTGTTGTAAAACAACAACCCAACTGGCCTCAGATATTCAGAGGTGAGACGATCACTCTGACATGTGAGGTGGAGGAAGGAGGTGAAACCACTGAGTGGGAGTATGAATGGAGAGGACCCAGGACACCCACACAGTGGACACACAATAATGATGTGACATTCAGAGTTTCTGAGTCCAGCAGTGGAGACTACATGTGTAAGAGTCGACGCAGAGATGACTCATATTCTTCAACAGAGTGGAGTGAAGCCTTCACATTGTCAGCATCAAGTAAGTCATGTTTGTTGTGTGATCTCCATTTGACAAATGTCATACTGGTCAGAACAGGATGAATTCAATGGTCTACAAAGCATGTTACATTGTTAGTCAGACAAAGAGCTGCAGCTGATAGTAGCCTCATTGTAGACAGTTTGTCACCACTTTGTGTCATGAACTTTCAGCTGGTATAGAGACGCCAATGCTGACCTGCTGCTCCATCACCTGAGGACAATAATGACAGAAATAAACAGTATAAAAATATTGTGTTCTTCAAACGTCCTCAAGAAACAACAACAAATCTACAATTTTTATAAAAATCATTTTGGCTTATGATCTCATCAAATACTGCTGTTTGTTACAATTGATTTAAAACACACACATGACTGGGTTTAATACAAAAAAGAAAAAAAGTTTTTACAATCTAAAGTTTTTGATATTATTTCTATTAAATTCATTGATTTGCTTGTTCGCCTCAAGTTCAGTTTATGAAAGCAAATCATACTCATTCCGCTTTATTTCAAATAACTAAACAACAGAAATGCTAGAACATTTTACTTAAAGCTGATATTTTAAGGTCTTATATTGTATTATGACTTTGTATGTAATTTTCATTCCTTTAAACTAAATTTCTTTCTGTGAATCAGCTGTTTTTCAAGGCAAGGCAAGGCAAGTTTATTTGTATAGCACAATTCAACAACAAGGTGATTCAAAGTGCTTTACAGAGACATTAGAAACAAAAACAAATAAAAAGCATGATTTAAAATTGATTAAAACAATCAAACAAACAAACAAACTAATTAACAAACAAACAAACAAACAAAACAGTATATAAATTCAAAACAGATCAAATCAGAACAGTAGATAAAATCAGTAGTTAAAATGTTAGTTTTGAAATTTAAGCATAAAAGTGTGGATTTGGTGCTTTATTCAAATGCAGCTGAGAACAGGTGAGTCTTCAACCTGGATTTAAATAAACTGAGTGTTTCAGCTGATCTGAGGCTTTCTGGGAGTTTGTTCCAGATATAAGGAGCATAAAAGCTGAATGCAGCTTCTCCGTGTCTGGTTCTGACTCTGGGAACTGATAAAAGACCGGATCCAGATGACCTGAGGGATCTGGATGGTTCATACTGGGTCAGGAGGTCACTGATGTATTTTGGTCCTAAACCATTCAGAGCTTTATAAACCAGCATCAGAACTTTAAAGTCTATCCTCTGACGGACAGGCAGCCAGTGTAAAGACCTCAGAGCTGGACTGATGTGGTCCACTTTTTTGGTCTTAGTGAGGACTCGAGCAGCAGAGTTCTGAATGAGCTGTAGTTGTCTGATTTTTTTTTTACTCACTTTAACTAAAAAAAAAAACTCAGGTAAACAGTGGAAGCCCAGATGTCCCGGTTTTACAGCTGGTCTCAGATCAACTAACAGTTAATAGTTCACCTGTTTCTGCATTTAGGAGTACAGTTTGGTGGCAGAACATAAAAACAGTCTCACCTGATTCTTGATTCACTCTGATAAAGTTTTCATCATGTTATATACATCCAGTGTTAGCTCCTGGCTCTCTAGCTGGCTAACAGTTAGCTGAGATACCTGTGCTGTCCTCATGTGTGCTGCTGCCAGTTGTTGATTCTCATCAAATTTGTTTTACAGACACTTTTTTGTTCTTGTGCTGTTGGTGCCTGTTTGTAACAAGTGTGATGATCACACTGAGATCAGGGACCGACCTACCTGAGAAACCTGAGATCTATTATTGAACTCCATCCATCTTCTTAACCCATTATATGTATTATATGTGAGCTAATTAGCACTTACTGAATTCAAAATATTGGAAATTGCATATTGATAGAATTTTTCTTTATTTCTACAAAATCTTCATTTGTTATATAACAAAGTTCTTCATGAAGCAAGTGACAATCTGATGAATTTTTTCCTGTAACTTCAACAGCAAGTAAACCCAGAGCCACACTGAGAGCACAAAGATCAATCATACCAGCAGGGGGCAGTGTGACACTGAGCTGCTCTGTGGAGGGCTCTGCTGGCTGGAAGTTTGACTGGTTCAGACGTGATTCAGTCTCTTCTAAAGCTCAGCTCATGAGAGGAAATGAAGCAAACAGAGGTATTAGTGTCTCACAAGGAGGTCTGTACCACTGCAGAGGAGGGAGAGGAGATCCAGTTTACTACACAGAGGACAGTGCTGCAGTTACAATTCAGAAACAAGGTGAGGGTGAAATTTTGTTGTGAGATAAAACACAAATTCATGATGATATTAAAGTAAGTATATTTTTTTAAATTTTGTTCCCTGTTGATTATTTTCAGTGTAATTTGTTTTTATTTGTTTGTTGAATAGTTCTGGCTGCTGTGAATCTGCAGCACAGCTGGTCTCAGATATTCACTGGTGAGACAATCACTCTCAGATGTGAGATTCAGGGAGGTGAAGGAAAGGTGTGGAAATATGAATGGACAGCACCCAACACAAACAGCCCTCCAACATCCAGTGAATACAGGATCAGCAGAGTTTCAGTGTCCCACAGTGGAGACTACAGATGTCGGGGTAGCAGTGACTATCTCTTAACAGGATGGAGTGATGCCTTCAGACTGACAGTTTCATGTGAGTTGGACCATGATTCATGCTGACATTTCATGTTTTCATGTTTACATCTGTCTTAACAGGAAAACTCCAACAATGATCCAGCTGTCTGCAGGCAGCTCAGGACAACAGTTTTTCTCACTGTGCAAACAGAAAGGAGAGACACCATGGAGGCTCTTAAAATATCAGCAATGTAAAGAGGAATGTACAGAGATGACAGTTTGATAAGAGGATGATAAATCAGTGAAATCTTTAGTTTGTTAAACAGTCTAATGTGTCACATGCAGGGAAACTAATTAATTTTTGTGTTTGTAGATAAATTACTCTGTGAATGTTTAAAGTGTGATTAGTGCTGTAAGAAATGTATTCTTTATGATGATTTAATTTTTTTTAATGGTTTTGTTTCTTCAACAGCAAGTAAACCCAGAGCCACACTGACAGCACAAAGTTCAGTCATACCAGCAGGGGGCAGTGTGACACTGAGCTGCTCTGTGGAGGGCTCTGCTGGCTGGAAGTTTGACTGGTTCAGACGTGATTCAGTCTCTTCTAAAGCTCAGCTCATGAGAGGAAATGAAGCAAACAGAGTTATTAGTGTCTCACAAGGAGGTCTGTACCACTGCAGAGGAGGGAGAGGAGATCCAGTTTACTACACAGAGGACAGCAGTGACGTCACAGTTGTGGAGACTTGTGAGTTTTAAACTTTCTGTTATTTAAGTTTCTCATGTGTTTCATACAAATGTAGAAATAAACATTGTGGCATCAACTCCAGAAAAGACTAGAAAAACTGCATATTTTTAGGTCATTATCAGCTGTTAGTCTTTAAATTGTGTTTAATATTTGTGTTAAATATTTTTGGCCTCTCTTTCTAAATGCTTCTTCACCTTAAACTGACTTTAAGTGGACATGAAAGACTACATGTATTAAGCCACAGAGCCCTAAAAACAAACAAACAAACAAAAATAAAGGTTAATCCTGAACATGTTGTTATCCGAGGTCATCACCAAGCTAACAGCTCAGCTAACATCAGGTCAGATCAGGGTCGGTAACCTGCGGCTCTTCCGCCCCTCAGCTGTGGCTCCCGCAAACTTTGGGTGAAACAATTAAAAATAAAAGTCCCAAACTTCCTTTAAGAAGGTGGCCTGATGGGTAATGTATTCCGTGTATTCCGTGCCACAGGTTTAATGTTGTGGTGAAGACAGGGACCGCCTCTCTCTGCGGTGTGTGCGAAGCAGCGAGTGAGAGTAACATCTGCAGGAGGAAGTTTACAGAGTGAGAAAAAGAAAAGTGTGTTTATAGCAGCAGCTACTGCAGCCAGAGAGAGTCTGACAGGCCCAGCTGTGAGCCACATGTTAGTATCCAGCTGTTCACTGTGTTCACCGCCTCCAGAGGAAGAAAGTGTGCTGCTGTAACCTTCCCTCGCCTCTCTCCATCTCTGCACTTTGCCATAAGTTGACCCAGAGCAGAAAGCTAGTTAGCAGCTACGAGCCAAACTCAGAACACTGAGCATCAGCCAGAGGTCTCCGTGGGTCAGAGCCGTGGATCTGGAGATAAACCTGCCGTTCTGACACTCATGTCAACATGACAAAGTCTGCTTTCCATAAGGAGACAAATTTGTGTTGAAAGTGTTACAAATGTGCACAATATTATCAACAAGCAATGATTTGTACACATTTGTTTCACACTGGGACTTGAAAGCAGCTCACATTTGTGGATCTGTGTGAAGCTGGCAGTTAAATTAGACTCAAAACCCCACGTGGGCACGAGACGTGATCTGTGCGTGTCAGGTGATTCGTCCACATGTATTTAACGTGTTGTGAGCTGTGTATTATCATCAGATCTGCTGTTATTGTGCAATAAATATCTTTATGTTTTCGACCCTGAGCTGATGTATTTTATACTCAGGGCTGCCCGTGGCTGCATGAAAACAACAGAAGATGATCGCTCATTGAAACGGACTGAAGACATAATTATATACAAATAGTTTTCATGATTATTCTTCTTATTTTACAATTATTGGACCACAGCTACATTTTATTTACTTATTCTGAACTCAAACAGACCTGCAGAATGATGCTTTATTTAAAGTAGGCCTGCACAGGCCTGTGCTGTTTTTCTCCTCTTTAAAGTTTTTGTTAAAAAGTTCTTAAAAGGTAAAAAAGCTCTTCTTATTATTAAGACATCTTGTATTGTATTAAGTATATTTATTATCATCTCTGAATTATGGACGATGAATTTTAAAGAAAGAAATCTGAAAAACAATCTGGACGTTAAAATTTGTGCCTCAATGATCAGCAGTTACTCAGGTTTGTGTCGACACATTTGTACAATAGTTTGTGTGAACTGGAGACCTGAAAAGTTGCACACAAATCACTGCACACATCTGTAAATCTTACTTTCTGCTTGTGAATCATATTATACACAGTTGTACCACTTTCAAGGTAAATTTGTTGCCATAAAAACAAGGATATACTGTCCACCTTCACTCCCTGTCTCTGTAGCTGTAAGTGGTTCTTCAAAGGGAAAATGCAGCTGTTAGCTGTAATGTTAGGATTTGTAGATCACTTTATAAATGTGGAGTGTGTGGAGAACAAGCTGTGTGAGTCAGATACACCAGTGGGCCACCACACACGTGTACCACACGGTAAATAAATGTAAACACTGATTTTTAAATCCAACTTCATTTACAGTTAAAGTGTCACCAGGATGCAGTAAATCTTTCTCCTCTGAACAACAGCAAAAAGAAAATCAGGCTTCAAAATGACTTCATGTTTCTATTTGTGTCTAACTGGATAATTTTCTGTGAACAGTTCCCAGTAAGCCCACTGTGACCCTGCAGCCATCCTGGCCTCAGATATACAGCGGTGAGACAGTCACTGTCAGATGTGAGATTCAGGGAGGTGAAGGAGCTCAGTGGACGTATGAATGGAGAGCAGCCAAGTTAAACACACCTCCAACATCCAATGAATACAGAATCATCAGAGCTACTGAGTCTGACAGTGGAGGATACAGCTGCCGGGGCAGGAGGGACTATTTCTTCTCAGGGTGGAGTGATATCATCACACTGACTGTATCATGTAAGATCTTTCATCCAGATTATTTCAAATTACTTATTGTGTTAATCTAACCTTTAATTGGGAAAATGAGTCATCTGCCTATTAAATAAAATCACAAATCAGATGTTAATTTATTAATTTTTTATTCTAGTAACTTTCAAACATGATAACAGACAGTTTGTGTTTATATTACAAAACTGATCATTTAACCATTTGTGGACAGGCTGCAGTCTTCAGTGTCCATGAACAGCATCAACATGCTGGTTCAGACGTTTCTTCTCAGGGTCGAAATTATTTATTTTCTTCTTGTATAAAAATATTTTTAATGTTAGTTTTAATCCAAAATTAATGGTTAAAAACATGTAACACATATAAACATTATAGAAAAAGCAAGTGAATGTTTCAGTTCAACAAGCGCTCCAGTCAGACATTAAACTTCAGTAACACTGTGCAGTTATGAAACTTTAATCTGAGTCAAACTGATTTAATCAGCATTAAATAAATCAATGAAATAAACATCACCCCACAGATACAACCCCAGTGAATTATGTCCAGTGTTCACTCAGTGTGGGTGTTAAACTGTGTGACTGGAGTCGTGCTTTGTGGCATCGAGAGCTCAAAACACTCCGTCAGCAACAAACTGACCATGGATTAAAAAAGTACACTTGGTGAGAGACAAACAGGGTATTTTAAAACTTTACTTATACTCGATAGCACTATAATTACTGCTTGTGAATTGAAATGCATTCTGGGATACCTGGCTGCCTCACGTCCACAGTACCACCAGTTCATCGCAGTCAATTTTCTAGTATCGATCTGTGCTGACTTACTCTACATGGTAACCAATCAGATGTTAGACAAGCTGCAGTGGCAGCGTTAAACAAGACCCTCCACAGGTTGATCACATTTTGGCAAGTTTGGTCTCATGAGGAACACAAACTCCATCTTTAGCTGAATTAAACTCAAAGGACTCCTGTGTGGTTTTATTTTATTGGAGACTTCATTGGAGTCTGTCAGCCTCTCTGATTGTTCAGTTTTCCTCTGTAAATAAGGTGTTTACATTATTCAAAATTACATCATAGAAAACTACATGAACTTGATGTTGGAACCATGTCAGCGATGGTCACGGTGCTCGAACAATAACAGACACCATTCAGTGTAGTGTGACTTTAGACTATTATTAAAGGGAAAAGTAGAGAGGACACAAACAAACTGACCATGGATTAAACATGGATAAAGTACTTTGTATTTGTGACATTTGTCTTTGAATAGATGAAGAATAAATCAGAGGGAATCTGTAGTGTAGTTGTGCATGAAGACAGTCTAATGTGTCACATGCAGGTAAATGTTTTCTGTTTGGTGCTAGAAGCTTAATGACTGAGTGAATGTGTAACGTTTGATCATTACTATTAAGCACTTACTGAAAAAACAACAAATTGCATATTTCTAAAATGATTCTTGAATTTTTTTACTTTCTCTTTAAAATCTTTATTTATTGTAACAAAGTTTTTCTTGAAGCAACTGACAGTCTGATGTTTGTCTTTCCTGTAACATCAACAGCAAGTAAACCCAGAGCCACACTGACAGCACAAAGTTCAGTCATGCCAGCAGGGGGCAGTGTGACACTGAGCTGCTCTGTGGAGGGCTCTGCTGGCTGGAAGTTTGACTGGTTCAGACGTGATTCAGTCTCTTCTAAAGCTCAGCTCATGAGAGGAAATGAAGCAAACAGAGTTATTAGTGTCTCACAAGGAGGTCTGTACCACTGCAGAGGAGGGAGAGGAGATCCAGTTTACTACACAGAGGACAGCAGTGACGTCACAGTTAAAGAAACTCGTGAGTTTAAGCACCCCATTTAGAGTAAAAAAAATGAAGTCTAAAGTTTAAAAACCACATTATGAGATAGTTCATCCTCATCGCAGGTTTTTAATGCAAAATAATTATTTTTAAAATAAAATACTCAGAAATCCCTGTTACTGAAAACAAATGATCTCATGGTCCTGGGCCGTGTTGGCCCAGTATTCTTAGTTCTCTTGTATTTTTGTATTCAGTTCCCTGTTTAGGTTCTGTTTCCTGAGTTGCCCTGTTATGTTGTTCCCTGTGTGCTTTCCCTTTGTGAATCTCACCCCCTGTGTGCCCCTCTATGTATTCATGAGCCCTTGTCCCCTTTCGTGTTTTATTCCATGTTTTCCCCAGCCTGTTATGTCTGTGTTCTCCCCGTGCTCTCTCCTCCTGTCTGAACCTCTGTGTACTTCCTGTTTGACTCTGCCCGTCTCCCGTCAGTGTTATGTTCACCCCGCCCTGTCTCGTTATGGTTATCTGTGTCAGCTGTGTTCCCCGTGTGTTCCCACTTTCCTCGTTAACCCTCTGTGTATTTCTGTCTGCGTCTCCCTCTGTTCGGCGTCGCGTTCTCCCTCATGTTGTGTGTTATTCTCCCCGTGGTTCCTGGTACATCTCATGTTTAGTTTTTCCAGTTTAGTTCAGTACTGTTTTGTGTTTCACCTTTAAGCCAGCATCAAAACCGTGATCTTTAAGTTTATCCCCGTGTCTGTGAGTCTGCATCTTGGGTCCTTCTCCTGCCTGCCACACAACGAACCATGACAAATGAAGTGTCCTGCAGAGTAATCAGTGATGATAATGATGTCTAACGTTATTGATCTGAACAGGAAATTTTATATAACTCTCAAGGCTGCAACAGCAGTGGTGTGGAAGGTGAGAGAAAGGGCTGAAGAGCAGGCACTGACTAATGACTTATTGGGAGAGAGCTGTATTTACAGTCGTGAGATACAAACAGAAGCAGTGCAGGGACAAAAGAAATACCTAAACTGGGAAAACTAAAAATCATACAAAGGAACAAAAAACCTGGGACAAACCCAGTACATGACACATAAAGACCTGAGATATGGAACATGGAGCCTGGAATGCAGAAGGACAGGGGGGATAACAGGCACACAAACCAGCAAGAAACAGGACAACACTGATCTTAAATACACAGGCAGTAATGAGGGAGTGAGAAACAGGAAGGAAGCACAGCTGGGTATAATTAGAGATGAAGCAAGAGGAAAGCAAAACTAGACACACTGCACACAGGATGGGCTATCAAAAATGTTTTTTTAAAAAAATAAATAAATAAATAAATAAAAAGGAAGCATGACATTCATAAAGATGCAGAATAGACACTGAGACATGAAACACAGGGAAGACGTAGAGACAGAGAAACAAGACAAGCATTTGACACATGGAGACAAAAAGGAAAACAAGGATACAGAACAAAACCTTCACTAGAGACATGACAGCAAGAACACAGCGAAAGGCACAGAACAGAACAGGAAACCAGAAAATATCAACACAGAAACCCCCAGAAAACAATAATTCAAAGAATATAACTTAAACCAAAACACAAACAGTGGGTCACCAGAGCCAGGACTGTGACAACAGCACATTCATTTCAGGTTGCCAAATCTGCTTTCTTTAGGATTTAAAATGTAATATAGTTTAAGCTTTGACGTTGACATGTTTTTATAGAAGTCATTTTGCTTTGACATTTCCAATCAGCTCACAGAGAAACCAACACACACACAGTCAACTACAGCTTATCAAAATGTCAAAGTACTCGAGCACTACGGCTGCAACTGTTCATCGAGTAATTCTCATAAAACGATTATAAAAAAATCTTTCCCCTTTTTTTTTGCTTTGATGCTTCGTTTAACAAACAGCTCTGTAGAGTTCAGTCGTCACCATGTGAACTCGAGTGTTTCACCCACATTTGCATCTATAAATAGACCTGCAATAGAAACATATTAAGAAGCACGCCTGTGGATAAAAAGTATGACAACACTGAACGCATGCAGCCCCCAGTTTTCCTACAAAAACACTCATAAAAAACAGCAGCAGTGATGATGATGCTGACACAGTTTAACATGCAGTCAGTCTGCACACATGTAGCAAAGAGGTGGAGCTGTTACAGAGACGGTGAGCTCAAGCTGAGTGAAAGAAAATCTGTTTCTAGTGTGTAAAACAGGAGCGCTGTTCCTGTCTTCACCATTAAAACCTTTCCTGGGAAAAAGCTCAGAAGTCCTTCATCACCTGATCAATGAACTCTGACTTGAGGAAAAGTGAACTTTTTAGCTGCTCCATCCACGGCTGTTTGTTTTACACAGGAAAAAAATTCTGCATTAAAGATGCAGAAGTCACATTAAAATATGCAGATGAACTGTTAACTTGCCCGGTGTCATGTTTAAATCAGGCAGCTCACAGAAGGCTCACAGCAGCTCTCCAACATTTTATACCAGTGATAACTGCAGCAAGAAGGGAGGAGTCTAAAGGGGGGCGTGGGGTGTACCATGACCATATTTATTCCAAGGCTTTCATTACATTATTTTTCCAATTTAAAATAAAGTAATACAAAATATTAATACAAATGCTTTAATATTTACAATTATAAATATAAAGGTTTTTTGCAGTAAAACTCAGACACTGACCTGGGGCTGTTAGGTTGGAAACTGAATTATTATTAACATCTGCATCAGCAGAACCTCGTTTACATCAATGCAAGAATTTGCCTGAAAGGACAGAGTAAACCTCATTACGCTGACTTTTTATCATTGCAACCAACACGTAGTCTGCACACTGAAATTAATTCTAACACTAATCATTCAAATAATTATGATAATAAGCTGCTGCTGGAAACAGTGATGTCTTTGTTTTTCTCAGTTCGTAACAGGATCACAGTGAAACTGCAGCACAGCTGGTCTCAGATATTCACTGGTGACACAATCACTGTCAGATGTGAGATTCAGGGAGGTGAAGGAAAGGTGTGGAAATATGAATGGACAGCACCCAACACAAACAGCCCTCCAACATCCAGTGAATACAGGATCAGCAGAGTTTCAGTGTCCCACAGTGGAGACTACAGATGTCGGGGTAGCAGTGACTATCTCTTAACAGGATGGAGTGATGCCTTCAGACTGACAGTTTCATGTGAGTTGGACCATGATTCATGCTGACATTTCATGTTTTCATGTTTACATCTGTCTACTACTCTTTGGAGTTCATTCAAAACTGAACTGGTATTTGAAGTTTGAATATTTATTTTGTTATTGTTATTTTCCCTGAACTAAAGGATAATATGATGTATGTTTTCCTGTAACTACAACAGCAAGTAAACCCAGAGCCACACTGACAGCACAAAGTTCAGTCATACCAGCAGGGGGCAGTGTGACACTGAGCTGCTCTGTGGAGGGCTCTGCTGGCTGGAAGTTTGACTGGTTCAGACGTGATTCAGTCTCTTCTAAAGCTCAGCTCATGAGAGGAAATGAAGCAAACAGAGTTATTAGTGTCTCACAAGGAGGTCTGTACCACTGCAGAGGAGGGAGAGGAGATCCAGTTTACTACACAGAGGACAGCAGTGACGTCACAGTTAGAGAAACTCGTGAGTTTAATTATTTTATTTCTACCAGACTAAGAGGTCATAATATGTTCTGTGCTAAGAACTTTATTCAACAACTGCAAGTTTATTAACCCTTAAATAGGGAAAGTCTTTAGTTTTCCGTTCATTAAGATTACTTGGAGAGGCGAGAAATGGAAAAATAGAAAACATTTCTCGGCCTTATTTTTGATCTTTATGTTTCTTTTTGTCTCTAACTTTTTCACTTCATTACTTAAATCACGCTGCTGTTATTGTGTATATATTTATTTATATTTCTTCATACATTCTTATATAGTTCTATATTGTGTATTTTGTTGTACAGTTATTTTATTTTCAACTTTAATTTATATATTTTATCTTATTCTTTCCCAGTTAAATTTACCCTTCATTCTAATTTGTGTTGTACAGTTATCTCCTTTTTAACCTTAATTTATATCTTATTCCTTCCTAGTAAAATTTACCCTTTTTAATTTTTCATATTTATTTCCTATCTTATTCATAGCTTTTTCCTTTTTTGTGTTCTTTAGGTCACGAGCAGTTGTCCAAGCATTTCACTGCATATCGTACTGTGTATGACTGTGTACGTGACAAATAAAATTTGAATTTGAATTTGAATTTAACTGGATATTTTTCTGTGAACAGTTCCCAGTAAGCCCACTGTGACCCTGCAGCCATCCTGGACTCAGATATACAGCGGTGAGACAGTCACTGTCAGATGTGAGATTCAGGGAGGTGAAGGAGCTCAGTGGACGTATGAATGGAGAGCAGCCAAGTTAAACACACCTCCAACATCCAGTGAATACAGAATCATCAGAGCTACTGAGTCTGACAGTGGAGGATACAGCTGCCGGGGCAGGAGGGACTATTTCTTCTCAGAGTGGAGTGATATCATCACACTGACTGTGTCATGTAAGATCTTTCATCCAGATTATTTTGACACAAATTTGATACATAAAAAATATAAATACAAAAAAACCCAGTACATTTTGATCACTGATCAATAAACTCAGCTATGCTTCAAATTAATTACAGCATTTGAACTAGGTAATCACAGAATTTATAACATATTATATTGTTGATCAAATGAGTTTCACCATTGAGGTTTTAGAACATGAATCACTTTTTTCCACCCAGGTCTTTAAATTTGTTGGATTCATTCAAATTTATGTTCTAAAATAAAAATGTGTTTTTATTAGTACATGTTGAGATATTTGACATGTTTAGATAGTCTCACTCTTAAAGTTCATCATAAATATTTGTGAGTCAACATTTTAGTGACATTGAATTCAGAGTTAAGAGACGAAACATTGAGAGAAAATCTTTGTTGAACAGATGAACCCCGTCCTGTCCTCACTGTGTCTCCATCATGGCTGAGTCCTGGAGCCTCAGTAACTCTGAACTGTAAGGTTGAACATCCGTCTGCAGGATGGAGCTTCTACTGGTATAAAGCTGTTCCTGATCTATCAGAGAAATCCTCCAGTTATGAGCTGCTACCTGATGGCAGTGGGACTGCACAGGACTCCTACATCATTCATGGACAGACACACACAGCAGGATATGTGTGCAGAGCTGGAAGAGGAGACCCAGAGTATCACACTGATCACAGTCGACCAAAGTTTGTCTGGTCTGCAGGTCAGTTTGAGGAATTTTGTCTCAGGTATTTTTAATCTTGATGTTGATGATTTGAAAGTCTGTAAATCTGGCTGCATGACTATCAGGACTCCTGTGAACCACACAAAAGTCAAACGTATATTTCCACTGTGATATTTTGATCCTAACATCTGTGAGCTTTGTCTCTTCACTGCATGTTGTTTCCAGATGTTCATTCAGCAGCGTCTCTCACAGTGAGTCCTGACAGAGTGCAACACTTCACCTCTGACTCTGTCTCACTGACCTGTGAGGGAAACTTCACTGAGTGGAGAGTGAGGAAGTTCTCTGAGGACGGCCGACTCTCTGACTGTAGGAGAATGACTGGATCCACATGTGACATCAACACATCAAAGTCAGATACTGCAGTGTACTGGTGTGAGTCTGGATCAGGAGAGTTCAGCAGTGCAGTCAACATCACTGTACAGAGTATGTTATTATACATTTACTACTTGGATTTGGATGATTTAGACGTCACATGAACATTTGTTCCAGCTTTGCTGTATGTGAAGTCATTTCATGTGGGAAAAATAAAACACATACAGCAGTTTTTAAACACATAAGATCAGATCTTCATGATGAACATTTGTACAATCTGTTCTTGTTATTGTTTGTCAGCTTTTTCTCATAGTGTGCACCAGCTGATGTGACTGAAACAATTGTGTGTGATTGTGTCACAGATGATGGTAATGGTCCTATCCTGGTGAGTGCTGTTCATCCTGTGACTGAGGGAGCTTCTGTTAGTCTGAGCTGCAGTTTGAGAACACAAAGAATACTTTCCAATGTGTTTTTCTATCACAATGACAAACTTATTGAAAATGATCCCCGAGGGGAGCTGAAGATCTCTGCAGTGTCAAAGTCTGATGAAGGTTTCTACAAGTGTCAGTACTCAGGAAGAGAGTCAGCACAGAGCTGGATGTCAGTTAAAGGTGAGCAGGATCAAAACATCTGATATGATTTATTGTAGATGAATTCTTCCCCCGTGTGCTGCAAATGTGTACGTTTGTTTAAGGATTTAGTTTTTTCATCAATAATGTTCAACATTGCTGTTTTATTAATTTTTTAATTAAGTACTTTGTGAATTTAGTTCAGCTTAATTTTTTAAGCTAAATCATTTATTAAAAATGAAATGTTCTTATTTACAGCTGCTGTGTCCACACCTGAGAGCTCTTCATTTCCTCTTCTGATGATCTTTAGACTAATTCTTGGATTCATGTTTATTTTCCTTCCACTGTTGTTTTGCTGCAGACGGTCCAAAGGTGAGACCTTTTTTTGTTTTTTTATGTTTTTAAAAATTAAAATAAATAAAATTAGAAATTAATTACATTAGTATAAAAGCCATAACCATGTTTAAGCAAAAGTCTTTGTCAACTACGACCCTGAAAACACACACAGCCACAAGGTTGCAGCTGAGCAGCAGCCCTTTTATTAGCCACACACATTGTTGTTTCAGCTACCGAGGCACAGGAAGCAGACACTCCTTGGTGGCTTGCTGCTCACTTCCCTCCTTGCTCGTCACTGTCAACAACATAAAACAGAACCCAAAGTCAATTACCTGGCCAGGCACACCTGTTCCTTGCCCTGCCCCGCGAGCACACTGCGTCACCCCTCCTATGCAGCAGGCCAGAGACCTGCTTCATGCGGTGGAGCCACTGCCGCGGGGCATGGCCTGAGCAGAGGGTGAATGGCCGTCCCAGGAGGTAGTAACGAAGGGAGTCGACCACCCACCAGATTGCCAGGCACTCCTCCACTGTGCTGTAGCGGGTCTCCCAGTCCGTGAGCTTCTGGCTGATGTAGAGAGTGGGACGGTCGACTCCCCTTACCTGCTGGGACAAAATGGCCCCCAGCCCTCTGTTCGAGGCATCTGTCTGCAGAATAAAAGGACACCCGCTGCACATGCTCCGCCCAGGTGTTGCTGTAGATGATAACACCATCCAGGTAGGCGGCAGCATATGCAGCGTGCAGCCACAGCACCCACTCCATAAGGTGCTGAAAGGCGGCGGGGGCTCCGAAAAAGCCAACCGAAGTGTGACAAATTGGTACAACCTGTACGGTGTGGAGAAGGCTGTTTTTCCTTAGACTCCACAGACAAGGGAATCTGCCAGTAGCCCTTGGCCAAATCCAGCGTCGTAAAACAACGAGCAGTGCCTAACCTTTCCAGGAGCTCGTCGACCCGGGGCATTGGGTACTAGTGATGGGATTTCCGGCTCTTTTTAGAGAACCGGCTCTTTCAGCTCGGCTCACTAAAAAGAGCCGGCTCTTTCGGCTCCGAACCGGCTCTTGAGGTTGTTTTGTTGCTTTAATTAATTTATTATTAACAACAATATAAAATTATGCACAAAAGGCATTACGTGAATGCACCGTCACGCCAAGCTGCTCTATGAGAGAAGTACGGCCGGGTAGGGGGGAGAACACATCAGCAATGCACTGTTGCAGTGCAGCAACATCCGCTCTCTGGGCCTGTATGAGATGGTCATCACAATGGAGGGAGGTGGGAAGAGCAGCGGTTTCAGCCTCTTTCCATGCTTTAAGGAGGTTGAGGTGGTAAATCTGTGTAGCTCCTCCCCTGTCCAACCGTGCTACCTCATAGTCAACATCCCCCACTCGCCGTGTGACCACAAAGGACCCTCACCACTTGGCAAGTAATTTGGAGCTGGAGGAAGGGAGCAATACAAGCACTTTGTCTCCTGGTGAAAATTGCCTGAGCCTAGTCCCTCTGTTGTACAGGCTTTGCTGATGCTGCTGGGCCTGGAGCAGATTTTCCCGTGACAACCTCCCCAACCTGTGCAGTTTTGCTCTCAGGTCCAGCACGTATTGAATCTCATTCTTCGCGGGGCTCGACCCTTCCTCCCAGTTTTCCTTAATCAGGTCGAGCACCCCCCCAATTCCTTCAGTGTGTGAGACATGAACGACGTGCCCATGTCAGTATTTCTTTCAGAATACCGACATGGGAGATAACATGGCGAGAGAACACAGGAGCACCTCAGGGATGTGTCCTCTCGCCACTCCTCTACTCCCTCTATACTTCAGACTGTGTGGCCACCCACGGCTCCAACACCATTGTGAAGTTTGCTGACGACACAGTGGTGTTGGGTGCTATCTCCAACAACGATGAGGCGGCCTACATGGATGAAGTGAAGAATCTGGCATCATGGTGCCAGGACAACCACCTCCAGCTGAACGTTGGCAAGACCAAGGAGCTGGCGGTGGACTTCAGAAGGAGTCAGCACAGAGACTACAAGCCCATTATCATCAATGGAGCTCCAGTGGAGAGGGTGCAGTCCTTCAAGTATCTTGGTGTCCACATCTCCTCAGACCTGATATGGGCTGCCCACATTCAGGTCCAGACCAAAAAGGCTAGGCAGTGCCTGTATCACCTACGACAACTGAGGAAGTTCAGGGTCTCTCCAAAGATCCTCAGGATTTTCTATACAGGCGCTGTGGAGAGCATCCTCACACAGAACATGACATCGTGGTTTGGGAACAGCTGTGTGAAGGACCAAAAAGCTCTCCAGAGAGTGATCCGTACAGCAGAACGCTGCTGCAGGATTGCTCTCCCCCCGCTTCAGGACACCTACACCAGGAGATGCCGGACTAGAGCAGCGCAGATACTGAAGGACCCGTCCCATCCTGGCAACAAACTGTTCCAACTTCTGCAATCTGGTAGAAGGTTCCGCATCATCCGGGCAAAGACAGAGAGACTCAAGAGGAGCTTCTATCCCCAAGTCATCCGGGCCCTAAACACACACACCCGCCCTCTCACATCACTATAATTGACTGAGACAGGACTCTCTTCCAGACACTCTAAACCAAGGCACAATGTACATTCCAAATTCCTTTAATTTTAAATATGCTTATATTGTCTATCCTGTAAAATAGTCAGATGTCTATTCATATTAATGTACAGAATTCACCTGCTTGCTGCTACTACTGCACATTCACCCAATGTGTATATATATATATATATATATATATATATATATATATAAAACACCCAGCACGCCCCTGCGGGCGGTTTATCCCTCAAGCTCGGGTCCTCTACCAGAGGCCTGGGAGCTTGAGGGTCCTGCGCAGTATCTCAGCTGTTCCCAGGACTGCGCTCTTCTGGACAGAGATCTCCGATGTTATTCCCGGGATCTGCTGGAGCCACTCGCCTAGCTTGGGAGTCACCGCACCTAGTGCTCCGATTACCACGGGGACCACCGTTACCTTCACCCTCCACATCCTCTCGAGCTCTTCTCTGAGCCCTTGGTATTTCTCCAGCTTCTCGTGTTCCTTCTTCCTGATATTGCTGTCATTCGGAACCGCTACATCGATCACTACGGCCGTCTTCTTCTGTTTATCTACCACCACTATGTCCGGTTGGTTAGCCACCACCATTTTGTCCGTCTGTATCTGGAAGTCCCACAGGATCTTAGCTCGGTCATTCTCCACCACCCTTGGGGGCATCTCCCATTTTGACCTCGGGACTTCCAGGTTATACTCAGCACAGATGTTCCTGTACACTATGTCAGCCACTTGGTTATGGCGTTCCATGCATGTCTTGCCTGCTAGCATCTTGCACCCTGCTGTTATGTGCTGGATTGTCTGTGGGGCATCTTTACACAGCCTGCACCTTGGGTCTTGCCTGGTGTGATAGACCCCAGCCTCTATGGATCTTGTACTCAGAGCTTGTTCTTGTGCTGCCATGATTAGTGCCTCTGTGCTGTCTTTCAGTCCAGCTTTGTCCAGCCACTGGTAGGATTTCTGGATATCAGCCACCTCCTCTATCTGCCGGTTGTACATACCGTGAAGGGGCCTGTCCTTCCATGATGGTTCCTCGTCTCCCTCCTCTTTCTTGGGTTTCTGCTGCCTGAGGTATTCACTGAGCACTCGGTCAGTTGGGGCCATCTTCCCAATGTATTCTTGGATGTTCGTTGTCTCATCCTGGACTGTGGTGCTGACACTCACCAGTCCCCGGCCCCCTTCCTTCTGCTTAGCGTACAGCCTCAGGGTGCTGGACTTGGGTGAAACCCTCCATGCATGGTAAGGAGCTTTCTTGTCTTTATGTCAGTGGCTTCTATCTCCTCCTTTGGCCAGCCTATTACCCCAGCAGGGTACCTGATCACGGGCAGGGCGTACGTGTTGATGGCCCGGATCTTGTTCTTACCATTCAGCTGACTCCTCAGGACTTGCCTGACCCTCTGCAGGTACTTGGTGGTTGCAGCTTTTCTAGCGGCCTTTTCATGGTTCCCATTTGCCTGCGGGATCCCCAGGTACTTGTAACTGTCCTCTATGTCTGCAATGTTGCCTTCTGGTAGTTCAATCCCCTCAGTTCTGACTACCTTCCCTCTCTTTGTTACCATCCGACTACACTTCTCCAGTCCGAACGACATTCCAATGTCATTGCTATATAGCCTGGTAGTGTGGATCAGTGAATCGATGTCTCGTTCACTCTTGGCATACAGCTTGATGTCATCCATGTACAGGAGGTGGCTGACAACTGCTCCGTTCCGTAGTCGGTATCCGTAGCCAGTCTTGTTAATGATCTCACTGAGGGGGTTCAGGCCTATGCAGAACAGCAGTGGGGACAGAGCATCTCCTTGGTAGATCCCGCACTTGATGGTGACTTGTGCTATGGGCTTGGAGTTGGCCTCTAGTGTTGTGCACCACATCCCCATTGAGTTCCTGATGAAGGCTCTTAGGGTCCCATTGATCTTGTACAATTCTAGGCATTCCAGTATCCAGCTGTGGGGCATTGAGTCATAGGCCTTCTTGTAATCAATCCAGGCAGTGCACAGGTTGGTCAGTCTGGTCTTGCAGTCTCGGCTGACTGTTCTGTCTACCAGTAGCTGGTGTTTTGCGCCTCTGGTATTCTTGCCAATTCCTTTCTGTGTCCCGCTCATGTATTGACCCATGTGCCTGTTCATCTTAGCCGATATGATGCCTGACAGGAGCTTCCATGTAGTACTGAGGCAGGTTATTGGTCGGTAGTTGGAGGGGACCGGTCCCTTCTTGGGGTCCTTGGGGATCAGGACCGTCCGACCTTCGGTTAGCCATTCCGGGTGTCTCTCGTTAACTAGCAGCTGGTTCATTTGTGCTGCCAGACGCTCGTGGAGTGCAGTCAGCTTCTTTAGCCAGTAGGCGTGAACCATGTCGGGACCTTTCTGCAACTCCGTTAGTTGGCTAACCTCCCTCCGTGCTACTTTGATCTTGCCCTCTAGCCTCCTTCTCCATGGAGGGTACTGCCCCTTGTGGCTGTTCAACTTGTAGCCAAGCATCTCACTGATCACTGCTGCCGTATTGTAGATCAGCTTGTTAGTGTCGGTAATCGTGGTTGTAGGTATTGCCCGTAGTGCTGCATTAACATCATCTAGCAGACCTTCTGAGGGTACTTCACGTAATCTTGGTAACCGGCTACGGGGGATCCAGGTTTCAAGCTTGGCCATGATCCTATTTTTCAGGTCAGCTCCTCTCGCACTCAACGATCCTTCTCCTATCGCACTTGGGGCTATGTACCCAATCTCGGGTGGGGGTGATGATATCTCCCCCCTGACCTGGCGTCCTGACTCCTCCTTGCCGTAGCATTTGTGTTGTACCTCGTCAATCTCTAGCTGTGAGAGCAGTCCCTTCTTTCGAATGTTGGAACACTGAGCTACTAGTTGTTTCGCCGTCATTGTGGATGTTGGGTATCGAAGAATCCATAGGTCCCTCATCCTATTCATGTAGCCCCTTCCGCCGGGGTTACTTGCGTAATAGCATTCCAACAACGCCCTGTTTTCGTCCCTTGCCCACCGATGCCTTCTTGTTCCAGTAGCCCACTTTTCGTCAGGGTGCCCTGGTTCCTCAACACCTGACGCGGACCTTGTTGATCCGGGCGACGTCCGAGCCGGCATGCCTTCATATTTATCTGTCTCGCTCATGTCTGCGGTAGGCTTGTTTAGCATAGGGGGTCTAGCCTTAGGACCCTTACTGGATACAGACGCCCCAGGCAGGAATCGAACTTGCGATCCTCTGTTCCAAAGGCGTGTAGTTTAACCACTACGCTATCCAGCTGCTATATATATATATATATATATATATATATATGTATATGTTCTTCCTCTACCCCCCCCCCCCCCCCCATTTTTGCACATGTCGAGGAGCGTGTCAGGCTACATTTCACTGTGTGTTATACTTGTATAACTAGGCATGTGACAAATAAAGAACCTTGAACCTTGAACCTGAAACAGTGCCTGCGCCACACTTTTCGCCGAAATGGTGCGCAGCAGCACTGCTTCCAGGTATTGTATTGCATAATCCACCAGGACCAACACAAGGCGATAGCAAGGCATAGCAAGGCATCCTAAATGCCTTGCCATGGGGTTTGAATGAGCCTCCTGGAAAATCGTTTCCTGGCAGCTTTGCGACACCAACAACTGGGTAGGGATTTCATTCGTGCGAGTGTTGTGACTCACTCAATAAAGCCGATCATTCCGTAATCGGAAGTGGGGCCATCAATATCTATCACCTGGTCGTAGGCTGAGCCTAGGGTGTCGTCCCAAGACTGCTATAGTGGAAAATCTTCCATGGAGTCTATAACGGGAGGCAGTTGGGCCTCTGTAGAGGTCCCCGCCGCCTCCTTCCCCCCAGAGTCAGTGTCGGTCGACCCCGCGTCACTGCAGACATTACATCAATTTATAGGTTGCGATTGCATCTCCACGTATTGCCCCAGGAATCTGTGAAACCCCGGCCAATTTGTGCCCAAAATTAGGGGATGTGACAGGCGCGGACTGACCGCCGCCTTTACTCTAAGTGTTTTGCCCCTAAATTTTAACAGCAGCGACACTACCGGATACTTGTGAATATCCCCGTGCACACATTTCACCTCCACCCACTCTGCCTCCAGCAATGCCCTGGCCGAACCAGAATTTGGTGAACCAGGGTCTGCATGCAGCCCGTGTCCACCAAAGTGTGGCGTATACCCCCTTGACATCTTACCGGGATGTGGTACGTCCCTCCTGGACCGGGGGCGGGTGCCGGAGCCCCGGCGACGTGGAACACCTGGCCCACTTCCATCAGTCTTATATTACATTTTTAATAAAGGTGCTGCTAATGAGCAGACTCTAAATCAGGATGACGTTCAGCAGCAAGTGTACTCCCCTCTTCTTCATGGTTAGTTTTTCATGTAGTTTCAAATATTCTGATGCTATTTGCAACAAGACTATACTTAGTAAATCTGCTGCAGCTTTTCATATAAATGTTATTCAATAATATTTGTTTTTAAATTAGGTTCACAGACATGAGCTGACTGATTTTCTCTGACCTGCAGGTGATCTTTGTGTCTATGAGACAGTCAGAAGATGTGAAAACACTGAAAATGGTAAAGTATACACTTTCATTAATATAAAGCTTGTGGAAGCTGAATGATTATACAATAACTGTGTTTAACATGAAAGTCAATAAGATTATTATTTCAGGTCCAGCAGAAGGTGATTTCACCAATGTCACATCCGTGATTCAGCTCAAAGTCATTAGGAAGACAAGTGAGTGCACAAAATTTAAAATTTAAATGCAAAATATACATTGGTAATTATTCTCACTGATAGGTTTTATTTGATGTAACGGTTTTCCAAAACAGTTTTTTATTTTGATGTAATGAAAAAAAAAACCAATGCATTTGAACGGGTAAAAACAAAGCTGAAAAGTAAGAAAACAAACAAACAATAAAAAAAACAACAACAAAGCTAAAAAGTAAGAAAAAAAAAAAACATTGAGAAAATAATAGGGAAGGGAGGAAAAACAATTACTAGGAGAGCCACAATGTGTAATTCTCGTCGAGCACTTTATGAATTACAGTCCTGGTCACCTCAGTGACGCAGGCGTCAGTTTCTTGCAGCGTGGCCTCAATGTCGCGGGCGTCTCTGAGTTCAAACAGATATGCCTGGGCAACGCCTCTGACTTGAGCCGCTGGTGGTGAAAAACCCTCTAACCGCAAACTTTGCAATAATGTGTTGGTGAAATGCCCATTCCATAATCTTTTGCAGAGTTCATCATAGTACCTGAAAAAGTAATATTTTTCCAGCGGGAAAAGACAAGAATGTCGTCTCTGCGAGGGGTGGGAGACCTCACATCCTTGACAGACTTCTTGCCAGTGTTTCTGGATTAGCGAGTTAATAAGGTACTTGACAGTTAATTTTGTAAGTTAAAAAACAGTGGTGGGGAGCAGACTCGCCGCCTTGTCGTTGTCCATGGCCGAAGGCTGTCCGCGGCTCTTGCCGGGGTGGGGATCGATGTCTTCAGGCTCTCGGAAAAGGGCCCGGCATACAGGGTCGCCCAAAGCCCAGAGCGAGGCACCGGAGACTGAAGTGTTGCCGGGGGGTCTGGTCTGGGGATTGCCAACCGAGAGCGGCGAGTTGCAGATGGCTGGGTGAGTTCCAGCCTTGAGGGGATGAGGGCGGTGGCGGAGTATCTGGAAGCATAGTGGCCGGAGACGTTGAGGCCAGATGCAGGCTCTGAGGTGGGGTAGCCAGAGCCATCGGTGGACTCGGTGGTGGAGTAGAATCAGCTGAAGATGCAGCAGAGGGGGCTCCGAAGCTATGGTGAGTCATGATTGTTTAGATGATGTGGAGAAGAAACGAACGTTGTGGTTTTTAAAAGGACTGGGAGAGGAGGAGGCGGGGGTGGGGGAGGGGTAAAGGGGCCGGATGAGGGGCGGTGCTATGTAGAACGTGGCGGCGTTTTTCCAACTAGGACCAGTTCAATTGTAGTTTTACTCAGCTTAAAAAGCTCTAATATTTTCCCACTCTTTTCGCCCACCATCTTCAACCAGAGCCGCAGGCTCTTCTGAACTTCTGGGGTGACGATGAGGGTCAAAACAGCCCAGTCAGAGGAAGTAAAGGCGATCCGTGGTGTTAGCGGGCCAAAACTTTCACCTGCTTTTAGCTCTCTAAGGCTAAAGGCGTAGCCCCAAAACCCGCCGGAGCTGAGATGGAATCTCTCCTCCATTGGATTAGCATGGGCTGGCTGAACCCTACAAAGATGCAATTGTGTGAGTTCTGTTGGCATGGCGGAGGCTCTGTAGCTAGTTACTGGGGTCTGAGAGACCACAGTGAGGTTGGCAGGTCTGGTGTCCATGTTGTTTTAAGAAAAAGAGAGAAAAGTCTTTTTTTTTCTGGGAGAAAAAAAAGAGTTAAATTTAAGCTGGAAAGTTAGATTATTTATCCTGAACGAGAGCAAGAGATTGCACCTATCGCAGATAAGGTAAATCAGACCTGTATCCGATTGGCTAACCAGGGTGCGGCGGTAGCCGCCCACTTGTTATGTGATTGGCAGCGGGGCGAAGTTAGGCACGCCTCGGAGGCGGGGTTGGTCTCCCTCTTTGAACGAAGAGCCAGAATCATTAAGGAGCAGATACAGAGCGAGTAACAAGGGGAAAAAATTGTGCGCTGGCTGTGGCTTGGTGCGAGTAAGAGGGACGGAGAACTTAGGCTGTGCGCTGAATTTGGGACGGAGCTAGTAAGAGGGCTGGTTTGAAGAAAAAAGACTAAGGATTTTTTTCAGGAGTATTGCCTGTTATCGAATATAAGGTTTTGGGAATAGAGGGTTCCCTAACAAGTTATTCTAGGAGTTTTTTGTTGCGCGTATTTGGATAAAAACACGGAGGTTTTTTTCAGGAGGTTTCCTGCTTGTTTGCCTAAGGGTTGGGTGGGAGCCGCGGTGCGCTGAATTTGAGAAAAAAGACTAAGGATTTTTTAAGGGTTTTGGGAATAGAGTGGGAGTGCCTATCGAGTTATTCTAGGTTTTTTTTGTTGTTGTGCATTTTTTGGAGAAAGACGGAGGATTTTTCAGGAGGTTTTTGCTGGGAGCCGCAGTGCGCTTATGCTTGGGGTAGTTTTTTGGGGATCGTGAGAGTTTTTTGCGACTCGGACTTTGATTCTAAATCTCCTTGTTCGGATTAAACAAATGCAAATAAATTGAAATAAAGTTTTCCAACAAGGCATGCAACCTGTATCTCCCGGCATACTGAACTAGGGCTGCCACAAACGATTGTTTTGATAGTCACCGATTATTTTTGCAATTAGTCGACTAATCAGATCATGCATCCATTGGACGTAAAATGTACAGCTTATTGCACCGGCATACATCTGCTCTTATATAACTATCATTAGCTTACAGCTTTAAGTGTTTAAGGTATGTGCTAACTAAAAATAAAGACAAGATGATAGTTTATTAAATTTTAATGAAATTTGCAGATTGTTTCGGTGAGTTTAATAAACTCCTTGCTATCTAAAATATAACGGGACACCGGAGTATATTCTCGAGCATCTCACACTTCTGATAATCAGTTGTCTGCTTGACGTTTATTCAGCTGTGTAAAAACTATAACTTTAATCTCAGCCAAACCGATTTACTCAGGAATAAATAAAATCCTAAAAAAAAAGCCAAACAATAACATTTTAAGTTATCTAAGTGACTTAAATATGTTTAACCTGAGTAGCGAAAGACGGCGGTAGGTTTGAAAACGATTTGCCCGGAGTCCGGGGTTCTCACCGGCTCTAGTGAGCTTTGCCCCCGGCTAGCTATTGAGCTAGCGGGTAACAGACGTCGGAGCGCTTTTGAAAATATGTGGTGTCTTGATAAACTGAGCAGATATTTGAGGTTTACACAGTTACATTCTTGCCTGAAAATATGTTAAATGTTTATTTTGTGACCCAGAAAGAATAATAAGAGTAATATTAAAACTAACTAGCTGCCGCCATTGTTGGAAACTGAGCTGGGCTGCGCTATGAATTCTGGGACACAGCTTCTTCTTCTTCTGGGTTTAACGGCAGCTGGCATCCTTGTACATACAGTGCTGCCATCTTCTGTTTCAGTCCGTTATTACACTCTTAAATCCTACTACTTATTCCTGCGTCTTTTGTGATCTTACAAAGCTTCAAACGACGCGTCGACTATTAAATCAGTCGTCGGCGATTTTGATAGTCGACGTAATTGTGACTAGTCGACTAATCTTGGCAGCCCTATACTGAACGTTACAAAAGCACAAGTTTAACTAAGCACTTTTACTCTGGTTTAAGACATTTTCACACACACACACACAAGCACGGACCCTGACACAGGCGCGTGCATGGGCGCGCACAGACACACAGGCGCGGGGCGCGCACGCGCGTGCACATGCACTGACCCACCACCAGATGGCGTTTTTTAAGCATAAAAAGTAAAAAACTTTTTAATGGCTTAAAATTAAAGAATGCTATTTGATATAAAAGCTTTATTTTTTAATAATCAAATTATTTTTTTTATTTTTTTGGAAATAATGAGTTATGAACTACCATAATTTGCTGAATATCATAATTTGCTGAATATCATAATTATATTAATATCCAGAGGTGGGTAGTAACGAGTTACATTTACTCCGTTACATTTACTTGAGTACGTTTTTGAAAAAAATTTACTTTTAAAGTACCTTTTTTGCACGATACTTTTTACTTTTACTTGAGTACATTTGTGAAGAAGAAACGGTACTTTTACTCCGCTACATTTGCAAAATTCGACTCGTTACTTTTAAAAAAATGATTAGTTTAACACATTAGATAACATGCCGCCAGTGGAGTTTCCGGTAACTTTTTTACCAATCAGATGTGGCTATGCAGTCACATGACCAGTTTGAAACTGTGCCGGGCAGTGCAGCCCAAACGTTTCAAAGAAGAAACATGAAAACATGGCAGAGCCAATTGTCTACGCTAGAGCTGAAAAGGATGAACACCCTTGGCCTCATATACAAAGAATGTTTCGCATAAAAGCAGTACAAAAGAACAGCTATGTCTTCAGTGTCGGTGTCTTCAGTGAGAGCCAAAACAACAACTTTTCAGCGTGAAACAACTCAACTCATGTAACCTGAGGAAGCGGTAAGTTTTCTCTAAATATCTTTTTAGCTGTAGTTAGCTGGATGTCAGTCTTATGTTACAGCAGCTGTGTTGAGCTCGAGCTGCGAGTCATATTTTCGGCGCTACGTTGTAGTGAGACAAATTTGTGGGGTTTTTGTGCAGCTTCGGCTGTCCTTTTAACTGCTCGCTGGTTAGCTAGCGTGAGCTATAAGCTAACAGTTCCACGCGCATGCAAACAGCTCGTCTCTACTGCTTTAACTGTTAAAACAGAAGGCAATACTGCGGCTAGCAGGATTTATTATGTGAAAAAGCAGCTTGTTTAGTTTAAACAGTCTGCATTAAGCTGGGCAAACACTGTGCGATTTTTTTCAGTCACGTTATTCAGCTCCTGCTCAAACTGTACAATTGAATCGCAGGGGTTAGAAATTCATAGGTCACGATGCAGGGTCTCACACTATACGGCCTGATGCTCTGATGCGACCTGAGTGCTCAAACTGTGCGTCCATAACATGAAGCTTATCATACAAAATCTGTCTCTCGCTCTCCCTCTCTCTGTCTTACAGACACACACACACACACCATCAACTTTGCTAAATTACTAATGGAAAACATTGACCAGGCAGCTGCAATTGAGCAGCAATGTCCATCCAACTCTTTTCATGGTTGTTGTAGTCGTCACAATTTTGTGAGGCCACATTGCAAAGCCTCGGATACAGAAGCGTAGAGCTGCCACCCAGCCAAAAGAAAAATAGAAAAGTGAAAAGTTCTAACAATATACTTTTCATGTTTGTACAATATACTATCATGTTAGTACAATATACCTTTCACGTTTGAACAATATAATATCACGTTATTACAATATACATAATTATCATGTTCGTACAATATAAATATTATATAGGCTACATCGCAGCTCCAGTCACGGCTTCCATCAATGTCTTTCTCATCTTTTCCCAGAGTAACAGCCAAACAGGAGGATCTATTGGCTAGCACTGCTTAGCCTTGCATGCATTCTTATTTTGAACTTAATCTGGAATTCATTGCAAACTGTTTGTGCGGGATATGAATGACAGGATTTTGTTTTTCTACAAGAGTTAGTAAAAAACATCTCCAGTGTGATCAAATCTTCTTGCTAAACATCTGCAGCTTAGCAGTGTATACAGCACTATAATGACCAGACCTAATTCTTTTGAAAACCATACATCTTTCTACAGGTCTCAACTTCATCAGACATTACCTAGACTCAGAGCTGGATGATGCCAGCACAAACAGCAGCCTAACCGACTAAGATGATGGATCCATGGGGTCAGGAAAGCCAGAAGCAGGGGAACTGGAGAGGTACCTTTCATGTCCATTCACTGGAGGTGTGGATCTATTGCATGGCGTTCCTCACATCAAGAAGCTGTTGATCAAAATCAATACAGCTCTTCCTGCATCTGTAGCTTGTGAAGGACTTCTCAGTCATGCAGGACTCCTGTTCACTGCTGAACAGTTACAGCTTCACAGCAAGAACCTTGAGAGCAAACTGCTGCTGAAGCTTAACCATCACTTCACTAAGTGAAGAAATGGCACATTTTTGCTAAATATGCAGAAATAAATGTACACCCATACAATTTATGGTAAACTGAGCTGCCTTGTATGTACATATGTTAAAGTTGCCTCGTTGTAATGTTTTCTCTGAGGCTGCTGTGTCATTTGGAGCAAAAATGAATATAAAGTTTACAGCATATCTTGTCACTGGAAATTGTTTGCACTGTTTATATATTTATATTATTTACTGTAGGTATTGGTGAAAAAAGCTTGATGTTGTGAAAAACTGAAATCTGGAAAAAATTTTCTTGATCTTTTTACATATATTCCTTTTAAAAATACTAAAATTTGTATATTTATTTATTTTTGTTTGTCTGATAGCATTTATTTATAAAATAAATCAGACATTTCAAACAGTTACTCGCTACTTGAGTAGTCTTTTCACCAAGTACTTTTTTACTCTTACTTGAGTAACATTTTTGAAGACTACTTTTCACTTTTACTTGAGTAATAATATTTTAAAGTAATGCTACTCTTACTTGAGTACAATTTTTGGATACTCGACCCACCTCTGTTAATATCATAATTTTATTTATATAATATTTTTATGAATATCATATTTTTATTACTTCCTTTATTACCCCTGAGCTCACGGATAATTTATTGGGACCATAAATCACTCGGTTTGACATAAGGGGTATAATATCACTCTGTCTCAGACTTAAGAGTCACTACCCCCATTCATTTCCCCCACATCATATTCACTGGTTGCCCACAAGTGCTCCGAGATATCCAGCAGTTCTGGAGAGTCTGGGTTCCACCTGCTAAATACAGAGAGGATTTTTTTTTTGTTAGCAGCTGCACAGTTCACAAAACACTAATGTTTAGTGTCAGATGCTTACTAAACACCTCATTGCAATGTTTCATCACTGGAATGTGAGTTTCTTCCCCAGGTCTGTACTGTTGCACTCAGTTTAGTCACAGACCCAATCATGTTATTTAGCTTTTAAAATAAAAATATGTGAGATGCTGTCGCGTATTTGACTTGACAAAGCAAGTTCAGGTGTGTGTTTATGTCTAGGTGCAAGCTTCACATACATCAGAAACAGGAAACACATTTAACCCTTTGCAACATTCTACTCACTTGTGTTACAATCAAATGATCTTTCCCTGATCTAATAACAATCAACTAATTTACATATCAATTCTCATCCCACTAAGTTGACAGGACAAGATGATAATAGCTGGTCTGCAATCTTTAATCAGTCCCACATCATATTTAGACTTGACAGGCCATCGGGCACCTCTGTGAGCAGTGGATAAGAGGAGTCTGCACGGGGTGGCCTGCACTAAATAAGGATCAACAGTGGGATCCACCAGTTCAACTGAGTGAACATAGTGAACAGTATAACAATAGACATAACTGTTTTATAAGCATTCAATTTTTAGGGAGAACAACACTTTTGGGTCCTCCCTGACCTGCCAATCGCAAGATCTGTTACAATTGTGTACAGATCTGCCCAGGTCTTCCCACCTGTAGTCAGTGGACCTAGCAGGGGAAATGTGTGGGGTGGATGCATCCATTATAAACAACCTTTTGTTCTTTAGTGAGTGAAATCGCAAGCGCAGCAAATGTAAAGCTCTAAAATAAGCATTTCACTGTTAGTTTATCATTTTCAACTCTGTACCACTCCTTCTCATGTCTCACATCAGGGCCCTGCGAAGCACAGTGAGAAGTGCAGTGCAGGCTGTCAGCAGCCAAAACAGGCATCTGGAGGCATGCAGTCACGTGCTGTTTATAAAAAAGCAAAAACAAAAACAACAAACAAACAAACAAAAAAAAACTTTCAGTGAGTGGCCCTGCCCCCAGCTTCCATGCATACACGAAGGCAGGGGTCACAGGGCTGTATTTAACCATTGCATAGTCACATTCTGACTGTGTGATTGTAATGCCATCATGGCAGGAGATCAAATTTATGTTTAATTTACACATTAAGTAAATTTACTGGACATGAGTCTGACCATGGAAAACTGTTTTAACTTTTGGCCCTGTCCGTCAATACAGGACAGGGGAATGGTGAAATTTTCCCTTTGAACATGCCCTGTTGCAGAGACAGAGTGGGAGTACCTTCTAACGTTGGCTGGAATTTCAGGGAGGGTGAGAACATAACACAGAGTGGCTCCGGAGTCTACAAGAAATTCCACCTTCTCACCACACACAGACATTCCATGCATAGGCAGAGATTTATAAGCTTAAATGTACATATGTGCCCTTTGGATTGCATGAAATGCGTTCAATGTGTATGTGTGGAGCATTTTGCGTATCAGCATGAGTACTTGTTAGCAAAGCATTCTTCATTGCATCAGCATGTGTGTGTGTGTGTGCGCATCACTTCATCCTGAGTCAGTGTGTGTGTGTGTGTTCGTGTTTTTGCATCACTTCCCTGTTCTGATGTCTTGGGCAAACCACGGCCTGAAGCGCCCCCTGGGGTCCTGCCCTCCTCCTTTCAGTTTGCTTACGACCACTGCTGCTGCTGGTCACTGCACCGTCCACCCTGGTTCTGACCCAGATTGGGGCAGTCCTTTCTCCAGTGTCCATTCTGGCTGCAGGTGAAACATGCATCTTGATCTGCGTTTTGTCTCTTCTGCAGTGGCTTTTGACCTCGATTGCTCCTTCTGCTCCTGCCACGCCACCCCATGCTGGTTTGCCACGGCCTTGTATAGTGTTAATGCAGCGTTGCAGAGGTCAGCATTCTGATGCTCTGCCTCTCTTTTGGGCTTGACGTCACAGCTCTTTCAGCTGAGGCCTGTCTGGGGATCTCCTCCCGTGTAGTGAGAGGAGGGCTTGGGTTCAGCGCCCTCCGTCTCCGCTGGGTGAGGTGCCCCTCCTGCAGCTCTGTTGGGGTTTTCGGGTTGTTGTGGTGGGTCCAGCTGCTGCAGCGGTGGGTCAGGGTCACGTCAAAGGGGGTCGAGGGGAGAGCAGGAGTCCAGGTCAGCTTCGGCTTTCTGTGATGGGGCATGAGCACAGAAAAAAAGGGTAGAGGTGCGTGAACAGGAAAATGATGTGTTGTGTGCTGTGTTATACAGAGGCGGGAGGGGCGCTGACACGGGTTCTGTGTCAGCTTTCTCCCTCTCTCCTCCTTTCTCACCTTTTTTTTTCGAAACTGCATTTGTAGGTTAATACACTCTCTGCTTATTTGTGTGTGCGCATTGTTTCACCTTGCTGTTTTTTAATGGTGACGTGGGCAAACCACAGCCTACAGCTCAATCCAGAGTCCCTTCCTCCCTTCCACCTTCAGTCCTTTGGCTAGGGGTTTGTGATGAGGACAGTCTCTCCTAAAATGTCCCTCCTTTCCACAGCTGTAGCACTTTCCTCGGCCACCTTCAGGCACCCACACCCTGGCCCTGACCCCACCTCGCCGTCCTCTGCCTCTTCCCCTCCTCTCTCGTTGGCCTGTGCTTCCTCTCAGCACGTGGTGGGGGTCAGCACTTTGTTTTCCCTTTTTTTGTTTTCTTTGCGCCTCCCCTCTCTGGCTGTAAAATCTATTGGCATCAGCTGGTTCACCTCTGCGCTGTTTGCAGGCGTATAAAGCTGGCCAGAGACGGTTGTTCAGCATTTTCATGGCATATGTGTTCTCCTCCTTGGGGTGAGGTTGAGGTGGGGGTCTTTGGTGGTTACACAACAGCAGTTGGGCTTGTTTTTGGAGGGACCACGCTCAGTTCTGGAGCTGTTATTCTTGCCGCGGTGGTTTTGGTTGCCGGGGAGGACGGGACTCCAGATCGGAGTGGCTATCATTGCTGCTTCTGCAAAATGACATAAAAAAAAACAAGGTAGTGAATCATGGCTTGTATGTGTGTGTAGTGGAGCTGCAGACTTAACAGGGCCTGTCTCCTATCCATTTCCTTTTTCTCCCCAAAAAGGCATCTCCTTAAAAGCTGCTTTTCTCTCGCGTCTCTCTGCTTCCTCCATAACACATCTCTTTTCATCATTCATCCTTAGCACACCAGCCAATTTAGCCCCTTTCTTTGTCAACATTTCTTTTTCTTTCTCACAACTTACTTCATGCCTTCTACATTTTATTTATCATCGAGTCAAAGATTTAGTTCTTTCCTTGGCCACCCGGTGGAGCGTGTGTGACAGTCCACGCCCCGGCCCTTAACTCAGCTGTGCCGACTGTCTCGGAGGATCCGGATCCCATGTTACTGGCTTAAGCGTCCTTAGCGAGGCTAGGCCTAGAACTTCCCCGTGAAATATCACGGAGGAGCACCCCGTCTCACCCATCCTTGGGCCTGACCAAACAGAGAACTTAAGTGACTTATATATATATACACAAAATACTATAGGCTGGACACAGCTCACCGGTGCAGATTCTTTTGGATGATCTCGGTGTGTCGCTGAGGACTCGCCCCACAGCTCCCCCATTTTGAAGCTTTGGTGGGACCGAGGATTGACTCTTTCCCTCGGCATGATCAGCCGTCTTTGGGGTCGTTCCTCAGCGCCCACACTCGGAGCATCCTGTTCATGATGCCAAGCTTGTTGTGGAATTTTGTAAATAAAGTCTGCAACACGGAAAGAGCTGTGGTCAAACTATTTATTACTGCGCGCAGGAGAGCCAACACACACATCAAACATTACAGTTCACAGTCATCCCAGCTCTGCCCCTGGGACGTCTCAGCTCCTCTTTTATACCCCCCCCCCCCCCCCCCCCCCACACACACACACACACACACACACACACAACTCTCTGTATCTTTTAGTTACAACAGGTTTCTGTCCCACGGGCTGTTGCTGGGCAGATAGCAACTCCCACTGTCTTTTCCCAGGAAGCTCCTGGCACCTGTCATCTTGGGAGTTTCATCCTTCTACGCCCTAACAGTTCAAGGTTCAAGGTTCTTTATTTGTCACATGCATAGTTATACAAGTATAACACACAGTGAAATTAATAGACATCTGACAGTTATAGACAGTTAGCAGATAACATAGTGAAACATCATTAAGCAAAGCTAAGCAGTTTTTTTACGAGGTCATACTGACACACACACACACACACACACACACACACACACACACACACACACACACTTTATCTAAGCATACAAAAAGGTTATACCAAATCCTACAGTGAGATTCTAAACACATAAATCCAAATGTGAGGATAAGCTAGAATTTTTCCATAACCCCAAGAAAATCAAAGGTGAGCAAAGTCTGCCATCATCTCCACTGAATATTGTTCAACATGTTTATCTGCTCTTAAAATGTAAATCTGTTTATTTTACAGTTTATATTTATGTATGCGTAAGTACTCATTACATGGTTAATAAAATCGATCATACTTTTTATCTTTGCATTAGTGGACACATCCAGTTTCCTCCTGGTTAATGATATTATTGTTCTCAATTATCTTCTCTTCATTCACAGGAAAATCAAGTCCTGCAGCTGATGCAGCAGTTTATTCTGAAGTCACATCAGGAAGCTCTCTCAGTAATTCTGCTGCCATGCAGGCTGATTTATTCTTCACAATATTAAATGTCTTCAGCTCATAATATCTTTACATCTTGGAAATCACTTTGTCTTTTTGTGCTTGTCTTACAGGTCAGTGAGGAGAGCTGTAGCAGCAAAGCCAAGAAGAAGCTTTTTATGAAGCCACTCTTGCTCCTCTGCTGCCCAAATATCAGACATGCTCAGCTTTATGTGCAGTTACAATATTACATCATAATATCATATAGACATATTGCTCTCTTTTAGTATCAAACAAATGCAGGTGTATTAGGTATTAATATTCATGCTCTTTATATTCAGTTTTTTCATAAAGATTTTGTAATAAACCTTGAATGTATCTAACATGTTCCAATAGCAGTGAGAACAAAGTGTGAAATATGTGATCTTTAGTATCTGACAGCACAACTTAAAGTCAGTGTTTGCAGTGTTTCACAAGTAAATACTGATATAGGCACCAACAAATACTTTAACTGTGTTTGTCCAAAGATCTCGTACATTATATAAATAAGAATTATATCATAGGCAGTGAATACATTTGAATGTATTTCATGTATATTTTTCTGATCATTAATAAGGTAGAAATAAAATCTTTTTACATTGAAACATTTTGTTTGATTTTCGTTTCCTGTATGAGATTATCCACAAACTAATAACACAACCACTTAAACAATTTGTATCAACATTGTCATGGAAACCTGAAATAAACAGGTGTGAGTATTATCTGCAAAGCGGTCACTAACAGTACAGAGCATGACAGCAGTCTGCATGTATCTGACACAGACGACTGTGAAGTAGAACATTTACAGAGAGAAGCTCTCTGTGTGCTGCTGTCACAGGATGCAGTTAAAGGAAAAGATAACTTGTACATGTGATATAACTTGTACATATATATATATATATATATATATATATATATATATATATATATATATATATATATATATATATATATATATATATGCAAGTCTCAAGTAAAAGTCCAAGTAAAGTCACAAGTCTGAAATTTTGAATTTCGAGTCTTTATAAAAAAAGAAAATGAAAAAAAGCATGTTGCAGTTATATGCCAAATGTAAATATTAGACCATGTAATTTTTAAATCTGTGTTTTTCTCAACACATGACAAAATAGTGAACTTAGAAAATATACACAAATTGTGAAATTGCACCTCTTTAAAATGCAGCTCAATTAAACCTAGCTCCAAGAATAATTTTCACCGACAGTTCTGAGATAAGCTGCATGTTATTCTTGGATGCGGTTGTAGGACCGGCTTTAAAATCGCATGACAAAAATATCATACATAAATAAATGATATTTTTTTAAAAATATCATTTAAAAAAAAACTGCATCACCAACGTAGCCTGGAGAACATTTGCTAGTTAGATGAAGTCAGCTATCTCATCGTAGCATATTTATATGCATATTTATAATTCAGAATCAGAATCAGAAAGGGTTTTATTGCCAAATGTTGAGCAGGTTTACAACATTAGGAAATTGCTGCGGTGCTTCAGTGCAAACATACTGTCATAAAAATATAAAAATAAGAATAAGAATTAAAAGTGCTAAGTGGATAGATATATACATGATATATACATGAGTGCAGGTGGTGATCAGTGCCAAACATGGAATGATGCAGTGAACACAGCGTAGGGTCATGTGTTAGTGGTGGGAACAGTCATACGGTTATTGTTCATGTGTCCGACAGCAGAGGGGAAGAAACTGTTCTTATGGCGAGAGGTTCTGGTGCGAATGGACCGGAGCCTCCTGCCTGAGGGGAGCAGGTCGAACAGACTGTGTCCAGGGTGAGAAGGGTCAGCTGAGATCCGAGCTGCACGCTCCAGTGTCCTGGAGGTGCACAGGTCCTGCAGAGATGGGAGTCTGCAGCCAATCACCTTCTCAGCAGAGCGCACAACACGCTGCAGTCTCTGTTTGTCCCTGATAGTGGCTCCAGCGTACCACACGGTGATGGAGGAGGTGAGGATGGACTCGATGATTGCAGTGTAGAATTGCATCATCGTCCGTGTTGGCAGGTTGAATTTCTTCAGCTGCCTCAGGAAGTACATCCTCTGCTGGGCTTTCTTAATGACGGAAGTGATGGTGGGCTCCCACTTCAGGTCCTGGGTGATGGTGGTACCCAGGAAGCGGAACGAGTCCACAGAGGTGATGGGGGTGTCAGTCAGGATGATGGGGGGGAGTGGAGCTGTGTGCTTCCTGAAGTCCACAATAATCTCCACTGTCTTCTGGGCATTCAGCACCAGGTTGTTGTGGCTGCACCAGGACACCAGACGTTCAACCTCCCTCCTGTAGGCAGACTCATCCCCGTCCGAGATGAGTCCGATAACGGTGGTGTCATCTGCAAACTTGATTAGCTTGACAGACTGGTGGGTGGAGGTGCAGCAGTTGGTGTACAGGGAGAAGAGCAGAGGAGAAAGAACACAGCCCTGAGGGGAGCCGGTGCTGATGGTCCGGGAGTCCGAGACATTCTTTCCCAGCCTCACATGCTGCTTCCTGTCCGTCAGGAAGTCAGTGATCCACCGGCAGATGGGATCAGGCACATTCATCTGGGAAAGCTTGCCTCGGAGATGGTCTGGAAGGATGGTGTTGAAGGCAGAGCTGAAGTCCACAAACAGGATCCTGGCGTAGGTTCCTGGGGAGTCCAGATGCTGCAGGATGAAGTGTAGGGCCATGTTGATGGCGTCGTCTACAGACCTGTTGGCTCTATATGCAAACTGCAGGGGGTCCAGGAGGGGGGCCGTGAGGGTCTTGAGATGGGAGAGAACTAGGCGCTCAAATGACTTCATGACCACAGATGTCAGAGCCACGGGTCTGTAGTCAGTTAGTCCAGTGATCCTAGGTTTCTTGGGGACAGGGATTATGGTGGAGGACTTGAAGCAGGCAGGCACATGACATGCCTGTAGTGAGAAGTTGAAAATGCCAGAAAACACTGGGGCCAGCTCGTTTGCACAGTGTCTGAGGGTGGCAGGAGACACACCGTCTGGGCCGGGAGCTTTTCGAGCATTCAGACTCTTAAACTGCTTCCTCACATCTGCTTCATGAATATGAAGAGTTGTGGTGGGAGGAGGTGGTGTGAAATCCTCTTTTGTGTGGGGTGAGGAGGGGGGTGTTGTAGGTGAAGTGTTTGAAGGTGGTGATGGCTCTATGGAGGGGGGAGAGGTGGGGGAATGAGTGTCCAAAGTGCCTCTATTGTTGGGGCCGTTGGAGGTGTGAAGGCTGCCTGATGGCTCGTCAAAACGGCAGTAGAAGTCGTTAAGGGTGTTGGCCAAGAGCAAGTCGTCAGTGGAGTGGGGGGTTTTAGGCTTGTAGTTGGTGATATTCCTAAAACCTTTCCACACAGAGGCCGAGTCATTCTCTGAGATCTGCTGCTGCATCTTCTCAGAGTGCTGATGTTTAGCAATGTCCACTTCTTTAGTGAACCTGTACTTGGCCTCTCTGTAGCAGTCCCTGTCTCCGCTTCTGAACGCCTTTCTCTTTTCCAGCCACAGCTTTTTGAGTTTAGGAGTAAACCAGGGTTTGTCATTGTTATAACTCACCCTGGTGCGTGATGGCACAATGCTGTCCTCACAGAAGTGGATATAGGAGGTGACAGTGTCCGTAAACTCGTCCAAGCTGTTAGAAGCAGCCTTCATTGTGTCCCAGTCTGTAGACTCCAAACACGTGCGAAGCTCCTCCACAGCCTCGTTGCTCCACAGTTTTTTGGTCCTCACGACAGGTTTGGAGAGCTTCAGCCTCTGTCTGTACGCGGGGATTAGGTGGATCATGACGTGGTCAGAAAGTCCGAGTGAAGCGCGGGGCACCGCACGATAGGCCCCGCTGATCGTGCTGTAACAGTGGTCTAATGTCCTCTCCTCTCTGGTCGGGCATTTAATATACTGCTTGTATTTGGGAAGCTCATGGCTCAGATTGGCTTTGTTAAAGTCCCCAAGAGCAATGATGAGAGAGTCCGGGAATGTCCGCTCCATGTGCAGTATCTGCTCCGTGAGTGCGCACTGAGCTGCCTGCGCATCCGCTTCTGGCGGGATGTAAACAGCGGCCAGGATGAATGAAGCAAACTCCCTCGGAGAATAAAACGGTTTGCAGTGGATGAAAAGGTATTCCAGAGAGGAAGAGCAGTGCTGAGCAATCACTGTTACATCTGTGCACCAGCCACTATTAATGTAGAAGCAGACACCTCCACCTTTGGTCTTACCAGAGAGAGAGGCCTGCCGGTCAGCGCGCAGCAGATGAAAGCCCTCCAGCTTGAGCGCGCTGTCCGGGATGTCCTCACAGAGCCACGTCTCCGTAAAACATAACACACAGGAGGAGGCAAAGTCTCTGTTCATGCTTCTCATCAGGGCCAGTTCGTCTGTCTTATTCCTGAGTGATCGTACATTGGAAAGGAAGATCCCAGGAAGAGCAGTTCGCAGTCCACGTCTCCTCAGACGCACGAGTGCGCCGGCTCGCTTACCTCTCTTTCGGCGTCTCACTTTCCTGATCAGAGTCTGCAGTAAATCTGCCGCGGATGCGACAAATATTGGAAGTAAATCCACAGGTGTTGTAGTCCTGTGGTTAAGAAGCTCTTCTCTGGTGTAAGAATATCCAGAGGAGTGCCCAGACACAGAAGTTATGCACAAAAACAAGACAGAAGTAACGCACTGAAGCACCAGGGCATCCATACGCGGCGCCATCTTGGATTATACGGTTCTTGGAGTGAGTGCATACACTCATGAAGTTTAGTAACTTCCGGTCACTGCAACAAGCCCAGGTACAGTTTACCGACGGATGGGTACAGGACCTTGAAATGCATCGTGTAGAAAGTAAAGACCATCGTACGTATCATAAATTTACCAGTCTCACAAATCGTCGTCATAAATACACATTCGTTAACCGTTTATTAATAGGCCCTTTGAGCTCAATGGTAATTAATTAGCAGTGGAAATAATTTCTGGTAGCATCACAGAAATGTAGCAGTGACAATAATATTGTATGCTGTAATCGCACTGGGCAATTAGTGATACAAAACAACTGTTTTACCCTGTGAATAAAAGTATATGTTTTTGTCAATGTACCATAATAACAGAAGCGAAACGCAATATTGTGTCAGGACAATTCACTATTTATGCACAATAAACAAAGGAGCATAGCGCGACAATTTCTGTTCAGCGCCAGACTTGCTTGTAACCAATATCACCAATTATGTTAAGAAAAATGACGCATTAATATGGAAGAAATATAGTATCATCAGAATTCAAGTATTTTTAGACACTGAATTTATGACACTGAATTTTTATCCTCCAAATTTCCCTGCAAAAATATTCACCTGCAAAAATTCACCTGCAAAAATTCACCTGCAAAAAATTCACCGGCAAAAATTCACCTTCAAAAAATTCACCTGCAAAAATTCACCTGAAAAAAATTCACCTGCAAAAATTCACCTGCAAAAGTGATGAACTTTAATGACCCAAGCCAGAGCAATCAGCACCAGATCGAGTCGAGTGGCTCTCAGCCAATTAAATTACGCTGTTTGATCACATGACACCGTTAGCCAGCAGTGTGTCTCCTAAAAGAGAGCTGTTTAAAGGTGAGTGATTAAGTTTTTCTCCTAAATAGAGATCATTACAGAACGCCTAGTCCTACTTAAAATCCCATTTATTTTTATTTATTTTTTTTATCATCTACTCGAACTAAGGAAAACGTTTGACTAACTCAAAGACAATTTCCACGCCTCCCCTGCCTGACTGCAGAGGCAGTTTTGAATTTAGGAGCGCCAAGATGGCAGCGGCAAACTCTGGCGGCTCTCCGGTGAGTATATATATTTTTTTATCTTCAAGTTTGTCTTTTGAAACCTTAATTTTATTTAAATCCGTTGCTCACGTATAAAGTACACAGACGGGGTCTTTGCTCAACTCGTCTGAGGCGTGTCTCACTAAGCGCTACATGCTAGCATCCTGCTAACCGAGCTACCCTTTACATGCTGTGCTTTAGAAAATAGGATACTTGTTAAAAAAATACTCCGCAGATATTGATAGATAGACGAACACTGCAAATATAATGTTGGAAACGAGAACGGCCTTTGGTGAAGGGGTAAAATACACCATGAATAAAGCCATAGAGTGAATGGCTGCCATGGTTGCAGAACAGCCTGATTTAATGACAAGAATGGGGAAGAGTGAGGTGAAGTGAACCACAGCCACAAAACACGGTCAGACAAGGCGGCAAAAGGGCAGTGATCTGTCCGTCAGTATGAAGTTGGTGTGTGCTTTGGTGAACAAAAACTCCAGACTGGTAGCAGGAAGATGGGAGACTCGTGTTTCACTGGAATAGTGGTGAATTAAAACATCCTTTGTTGGGGACATTTCGGTGTAAATGCATCCATACAGGCAAGACAGAGGCAGACTAGACAGTGAAGAAAACAAGGCAAACATTAGAAATATAAAAACGGAAATATAGGATGAGTCGGGGATGAGTTCCTGCCCCAAGTGGAGGAGTTCAAGTATCTCGGGGTCTTGTTCGCGAGTGATGGGAGAAGGGAGCCGGAGATCGACAGACAGATTGGGGCTGCAGCTGCAGTAATGCGGACGCTGCACCGGTCCGTCGTGGTGAAGAGGGAGCTGAGTGTAAAAGCGAAGCTCTCAATTTACCGGTCGATCTACGTCCCTACCCTCACCTATGGCCACGAGCTGTGGGTAGTGACCGAAAGAACGAGATCGCGGATACAAGCGGCAGAAATGAGCTTCCTCCGAAGGGTGGCTGGCCTCTCCCTTAGAGATAGGGTGAGAAGGTCGGCCATCCGGGAGGGGCTCAGAGTAGAGCAGCTGCTGCTCCACATCGAAAGGAGCCAGCTGAGGTGGTTCGGGCATCTGACAAGGATGCCCCCTGGGCGCCTCCTGGGTGAGGTGTTCCAGGCATGTCCCACCGGGAGGAGGCCCCGGGGCAGACCCAGGACACGCTGGAGAGATTATATCTCTCGGCTGGCCTGGGAACGCCTTGGTATTCCCCCGGATAAGCTGGAGGAGGTGGCTGGGGAGAGGGAGGTCTGGGCCTCTTTGCTTAGGCTGCTGCCCCCGCGACCCGGCCTCGGATAAAGCGGATGAAGATGGATGGATGGAAATATAGGATTAATATAACATACAATTATTTGGACAACATTTGGACAACATTTTCTGTTGTCCAAATGTTAATTCAAAATGACCCCATGAACCACATTAATAGGTTTGTACTTCATGTAATACATTATTTAAAAATCATTACATCATCATTTATAACATCAGACATTACTTAAGCATATAACATATTTTTAATAAAGAATAATGTGGTTGCCCGTGTTTATAAATTACACACTAAAGTGTAGTGATGGAGGAGAAAAGCTTTATGAGAGATTAAGTCAATATTTGCTTATACATCACTAATGCTCACTAGTATTTAAAGTGTTACTGAAGTCACAGATGTAGCCAAATCTGGGAAGCTTTTTTATTTACTGCTGTGCTGCACATGCGCAGAGCCTGCTGCAGGCTGTCTGTTGAATTCACAACGGCACCAGAGCGCCCTCTACTGACTCAATAAGACCTCAACATTGCCAATATATTTAACCTGCCACACAGAGCAGAGCTGCCAGCATTTCTTTCCTCAGAAGAACAGGGGGTGGCTGTAGCTCAGGAGGAAGAGCAGGTCATCTACTGATCAGTTCGATCCCTGGCTCCCCCAGTCTGCATGCCAAGTATCCTTGAGTAAGATACTAACCCCTAAGTTGCTCTCTGATGCATCTATGCATGCTATGAATGAGTGTGATGTTAGTTAGTAAGCACGGGGTCTCGCAAAAGTTCTGCGAGCGCTCACAAAGGTTCATCTTAGGTCATTTTAATTTTTTTTCTCTTTTTGTCACTTGCGGGGCTCCGTAATTTGCAGCTTTCATCAACCACTGCTAATCAAGTGAATGAAAGAGGTTTGAAGAAAAAAAAAACTTTAACTTTATTTACCATGAGCCCACCCGCTGGTGGGCCCATGGTAAATAAAGTTAAGTGTCAGTGTGGATATACAGATATAGGTCCTTGTCCCATATTTCCCATGTCAGACTCTGAACAGCTTCCAAGTACAATCACAGGACTGTGTTTACAGCTGGTGGCCAATAGAGGGAGACATTGATCCACTTAGAATTTATTGTATCTGTCATGGTCTCCCAGTCCACCTGGTCAATCAACACGTTGTTTCTCCTTACAAGTATAATGAACTCGATACTTTACTTTGTGTTTCTCTCCTGTACGCGCTGCTGCAATTTCACCAAAGAGGCAACCTGGCTGTCTTAAAGGTGATGAAAATTCATTCAGAACTAGTGACAATGATCATGTACCTTAATTATTAAAAAGTAATGGTACTAATATAAGTATCAGCGATACAGGCCCCTTACTTGGTATCAGATTGATACCAAATCTTGTATTATTAAACACAACTAACAAATAGTGATGTTAAATTCATTATACTGTTATTATTTCAGCACCATGGACAGCACACAAGGTTTTCACTGCATGAGCTGTGCTCTCTAACACGTGACTGTTTGTAGTGGTGGACAAATTTAGCACACATATCAACAACAACCCCAATCACAGGGCCCAGTACAATACTTCAGTCAGCGGGGCGTGATTGTGGATGCCGTGTAGGTGCATCCGCCTTCCCTTTCACGGCACTGCAAGCCCCGCCCCACCACAACCTCCATAGTCCTGAGAAGGCCACATGTGAGATAAGCAGAGCTACATGGCTGCAGCACTGTCCTTCAGTACAGCAAAGCGATATGGTTGGAGCAGCAGGAGAATCTCACTCACTGGGTTAACTGCCAGTCAGCCACAGAGAGGACCCACTAGCCACATGAACCCACAAGACTGTGGGCAAGACGCCAGAGGTGTTCTGACTTTCATCCATGTTTCTTACACAGCATGCTGGTGCTCTTGGCTTCTTGGACTTATGGGATGCAGATACTCTCTAAGCACAATTTACCACACTGACAGGTGTTGTCTACACTAGTGTATTCAGCTTTGCTGTAATGTTTCGATTCCGAGTCTCACCATGGTGCACTTTGCTGTTGTTTAAGGGGTTTTGATATTATGAAGATTAAAGGCACAACTTTACAAATCTTCATACACACACACACACACACACACACACACACACACACACACACACACACACACACACACACACACACACACACACACAGAAGAAAGAGGGGAGTGATGATGTTTCAGAATAATAGTAATTGACAAATGGCTACATATGACATGTCTAGTGGTTCAGGTCACCCTTTAATATCCCCCACCCTCCTCCGAACAGACTGTGATGACTGCATGTGTGTAAAAGACTGTTGTAGGTTTATTTTTATCTGCTGAAAATCAGACACCACAAAATTTCTGTCTGGGCCTCCAAGAAAAGAGGAAATGCAGCCTGTGGTTTCAGCCTGAAGTCTAACGTTCATCTTTCAACACAGCACAGTGGAAATGTGCAGGTATGACAATGTGTGAAAACAGGTTAAAAGTAGCTTTATTGTGGTGATGACACATGCTGGACTAAAGAATGAATAAAGCATGTGGGCATCAAGAGAAACGGTGAAAAGCTTGTTTCTCACGCTCATGTCTTTAAGAGTCTCTGCATGGACGTGCTGTAAATGTTCATTTATCTCTGAGATAAATAAAATCATCCATCACTCTCTCTGTCCACAACATCATATACAGACATGTTTTTCTTCTTACTGCAACTTCCAAACAGGTCAGTTCCTCACAGTATAACACAAAACTCCAAAGTATAATCACAGCTTTGTAACCAGCAGAGGAGCCAGTAATTCATCTAAACCTACTGATACTAATGTGTCTGTTTGGCTGCTGTTACAGAAATGGTTCCTACACCTGTGATGATGACGTCAGTGTTTGACTCCAAACTGTCTGCTGTGGGGCTGTGCTATTTGACCAAAATCTCATATCCTGATATTAGACATTTATCATCCTGACGACGATATAAATCCCAAAAATTTAACATTTTCTGTAAATTCTATGAATCTCAGGCAACTCAACTTACATGAAGTGTTTCCAGCTGGGCGTCCTTTACCTGGAATGAGTGTTTTAACCGATGCATGAAACTATACATTTTTAGACATAAGTTGTAACGACCAAGATTTATTTTTTAGCACCTGACGGATCTTTTTTGCTTCTCATCCGTAAACTCTCTGCATACTTTTTCCACGTGAATCAGTTTATTTTGAAAAGTCTTGAGCTTTATTGTGAAAGGTTCGCGTGGAAAACAAACTGGCGGACAGCGGAGCCACGCAATGGTTTTAACATCATTTTTGGTAACAACAACACTTAAAAACAGGCGCTTGTCCGTCCGTAGTGTGGTTATATTAAATATAAGAGAAAGAGAGAACTTTAAGAAATGAATAAAGCCACTATAGTGGCCATTAAAACGATGAAAAAAATATTGCTGTAATAGGAAACGATAGACGTTTTTATATCGTCATCCGATACATATCGTTATATTGAACAGCCCTATCCTGCTGGAATCTGCAGTATCACAGAGTCCCCAAGTTTTTAGGCTTTATTAGACGTTATAAACTCTTAAAATATTGATATGTACTGAAACACTCCACTTACTTCAACGTATAAGCTACAAATAAGCGAAAAACAGGATGTTATGTCTTAATGTATTTTTCCTTTCCCACAGAAAAGTGGAGGGATGGAGAAACACACCTGCTGTTAAACAATATAAAACACTTGGATATCAACATGTTTGTGAGTAAGTGTAGATGATACTGCAACAAACCTTAATCATAACCTTTGTAAGAAAGTGTTTGACAGGATGTAGGATGGAGTTTGGCACTAGTCAGTGACAAAATACTTGTGAGGCCCTGAAACAAGACCCAGGTTGTGGTTAAGCAAAGAGGCTGATTGATTGTCTGAAGCAGTTACAAGAGCACAAAGCTATTGACCTGACCTCATTCCACAGTCTATACCCAGGGGAAGCCACACCAAGTCTGTATGTTTTAATGAATGCTGCGCCTTTAAGACCAATTGTCTGTATGATCCAATTGGTCACCTATAACATCTCAAAGTTATAGCTGGCTTTAATCCTCAACCCGTTGATAGGCAGTCTAAACACCACATCTAGAACACCTTGGATTTTGTTGAGAGGGTACGAGATGTTATTATGAAGGTAGATAACACAATGGACTTGTGTTCCAGTCACTGGAGCAGTGGAGATAGTTTGTAAGAGATTACTGGATAACCCCAACCTCAGCAACAGGACCACTCTCAGCACCGACCAAGTGTGTTTGCTGTTGGAATTGTGTCTTCATTCCACCTACTTCACATACAAGGGTCAGTACTTTTATGTGAAGCATTATAAACAGCACTGTTTATAATATTGGGGAAACCTGCAGTCAGCTGAGACTGAAGGAGTCACTTGGATGAGTGAAGAAAAGTATTTCTCACTGAAAACTACATCCAGATGATCAGAATCAACTTTTTGAGAATGAAGGATGGAGGCTGTGTTTGTGTGCTTTACCTGTGATTGATACTACAGACTGTATATTGACAATGGCCATTGCCATGTGTTTTGATTAAGTGAAACCTGAGGTACACTGTAGGCTCATATAGAGGAGACTAACAGAGTAGCCAGAGTAGCTGGAGAGAACCCAGACAGGTGGAGGGAGAACATGCAATCTCCACACAAAAAGCCCAGCTGGTGGATTCAAACCGACAAACTTCTTCCTGTGAGGTAACAGTACACACCACTGTACCTCTGTGCCACCCATTTGTCTTATTGTTTAATATCTGTGTAGGTTCTGAGTCATCCAGGTCATGGTTGTCTAAGGAGTTTGGAAAGAAAGTCACTAAACTTCCTTAAGTTTCTTGAAGACGTCTCACCTCTCATCTAATAATAATAATAATAATGGATACTTTATTGATCCCCATGGGGAAATTACTTGTTTTTCTCTGCATTTGACCCATTCACTCAGTGAAGCAGTGGGCAGCCCACTAAGCAGGCGCCCGGGGAGCAGTGTGTAGGGACGGTACCTTGCTCAGGGGTACCTCAGGGTAGCCGTTAAGTGGATTCGAACCGCCGACCTTCCAATCATGGGGCGACCACTTTACCTACTGAGCTATCCCTGCCCCTAAGAGGCTTCTTCACTTCTAAAAGCAAATGGTGGAGAGTCCCGAGTGTTTAACCTTAGTGGGAGATTGTCCCTTATACACCCATTTTTAATCATGTGTGTCATCCCATGAGCCAAGGTGTGAAAAAAGATGTGCGTCATTATGGACCTAAACGTTTTTGGACTAACTCACTGTATGTTTGTCTGCTCAGACTTTCCGAGTGGAAAATCCGAGCTGAGGGGGCATTCAATGAAAAAACATCCGACATCTGGGAACTCAGAATTTAATTTTTTTTGACTTATTCAGAGATTACCACTGGAGATTTTGGGTGAGATCAGGGTGACAGCTTGCCTCACCCTATCATGTGACATATTATGGTCACCTGAGGAAAGAAGGTAGGTGACTGACAGCCTCTGAGAATAAAACATGACTATGAGCTGGTAAATATGTCACCTGACCTGAAACAACAGAAGGTAAGAAGAAAACACAAGAAGCAAGCCTGCATGTTTGCAGTGGACAGGAAATGTGAACACGTCACACAACTGCTGTGGTCAAAGCTACAGGAGCTGTTTGAGGTTTGTATAAAAGGAAAGGAAGCGCAGAGAGGCCACAGTCAGAAGAAACACTCTGGTCTTATCTGTATTAAATGCAGCTTCTCTTTTTATTATTGATGTAAAGTCAAAGTGTTTGAGATCAGCTGAGGATCAGAGTGCAGCAGGGCTGGATGTGAGGATGGGGCACTCTTTGCTCTGCATGACGGGGTTATTGTGTAAGTACATTTGTGACATTGTTTGAATGGCACTGATTAATGAAAGTGTTCCTCATGTGTGAGAATTAGAGTGTATCACTGGTTTGAAGTGTTTATGTGAGAGTTTGAACAAAGCATATTTGTGATGTTTATGAAAGTTACAGACAAATGTTGGCTGGTTCCTTGGTTCAGTTTAGTCTGGAGTATCGTGTTGGATACATCGCTGCTTGTTGCACTTGACTCACTGTTGTGTACAAGTTCATATATTCATATTGTTTTACAAATATATACAATTTTATAGGGTACTAAAAATGTTATAATAGTTTTTTATGTTTCAAACTTGTTACTAAATTAATACAAATACTAAATGTGCACAGAAATATTTTTGATGAGCAGTAACTGTGTCATGTGAAAATTAATCTTTAAAAATACTTTTGTTCATTTTGACTTTGATTTTCTGTCAGTTTGATCCTGATGATGTTTAATCTTTACTTTAGTGCTCGATACTCTCTTCTACATTAATGCTGAAGGTGAGAAATGTTTCTTTCTTTTCTTCACATTTATAAAATATGTATAATTTTGCTCCGATATTTCATATTTCATGCACCATTTGAAATCACATCCTGTCTCTCTGTTTGTGCATCGTTTTATTTAAGGCACAAAATCAGTATATTAACAATGAAGTAAGTCAGATACTGTAATCACAATTTTCCTGGTTGCGATTTTGAATCAATAACATCATCATCATCAACAACAACAACAACAACAATAACAATAACAATAATAAAAAGTTAGAGGTTTAGGATTTTGCTGAAGAGGTGAGTTTCGAGAAGTTTTTTAAAGGATTCCAGTTACAGGGAATTACAGATCTCATATGGAAGAGAGTTCCCAAAGGTGGGGGGCGCTGCACTGAAGACTCTGTCCCAAAGGCATTGAGGCTTGTGTGAGGGACAGAGAGCAGACTCTTGGCTTAGGACCATAGCATCCAAGACTGTGTAGTTGCAGCAGGGGCCCGTTCTCCGTACGTCGCTTACTACATCCAAGATCAAATGACACATCCAAGACCAAACCATCGCGCTAACCGTGAGCTCGCTAATCCGGTTCCCCGAACACACCTGCTGTTGACAATCAGTACAGCTGGATGAAGTAATGTGAGATCACTGGGTGTCGTAAAAGGGGCTACGCATCGATAGTAGAAACATTGATCGGCAACCCTCTGATTGGTCGGCGAAAATGTCGAAGGAGCGCGCTCGGTATTTTTCGGCAGCAGAGCAAGAACTCTTGAGTGAGGGATTCCAGGAGTTTCAGAGTTTAATCAGAACGCAAGGGAACACTGCAAAGGCTGCAAAAGCAAGGAGAGGGGGCTGGCAGAAAGTTGCTGACAAATTAAACTCGTAAGTAATTTAATAATAACAATAATAATGGAGTGGATTGATATGGCGCTTGTCAAGGCACCCAAAGCGCTTTACAATGCCACTATTCAGTCGCTCTCACATTCATACACTGGTGGAGGCAGCTACAGTTGTAGCCACAGCTGCCCTGGGGCAGATTGACAGAAGCCAGGCTGCCATATCGCGCCATTGGCCCCTCTGGCCAACACCAGTAGGCAGTAGGGTAGATTTATTATATTACATTATATTATCCAATATTATATTACATTATATTATATTATGTTATATTATATCCCCTTTCACATTAGAGCCACAACAGGACCCACTAGAACATGGGAACAGGTAAAAGTGAAATATAAGAATATTCTACAGAATGGTAATATTTATCACTTATATTGCTGTGGTATCGCAAGAAATAAGTGGTTATATAAATATATGAGTATACATAATAGTTATTATTCATAGATACCTACATCCTAAGTTCCTGTTATTCTTCTGAAAGAAACAGAATGAATGTGTTGTTACAATGGTAATGCCAGGAGAGGCAGTATTAGTTCTGTGTTACATTAATGTGTAAGGAAGTGGAAGAAGTGTGTGTCCTGTAGGAGGCAGTAGAAAATGGATGCTCATGTTCTGTACATGCCCTGAAAGTAAGGTTCAGTAAACCAGTGCAACGATACCCCGGTGTAAGGCTCAGTTATTGTATTTTTATTTTTTGAAGATGCAACATCTTTTTGGCGACGAGGACGTTTAGGGGGAAGGAGTTTGGGCGATCAGACTGAAAGGAAAGAGAAGAAAATAAAGTGATGGAGTCGGCTACAGGTTTGGCTAGCTTTTCAAAGAATGCAAAAGTTTTCGGCTGGAAATAGAAGGCAGTGACCTCGAAGCGGAAATGGCTACAATTGGCACGCTAGTAGCGTTCGATCCAAAGAATCAGACTTGGGATGAGTACACGGAAATACTCGAGCAGTTTTTCGCAGCTAACGGGATCGACGATGCAGAGAAACAAAGAGCGATATTAATAAGTGTCGTCGGAGCAGCGACGTACAGCTTGATGCGAAACCTTCTCAGCCCGGCCAAGACCAAAGACAAAACCTTCCAAGAGCTGGTGCTTCTGATGAAAAATCACTTCGATCCGAAGCCCAGTGAAATTGTGCAAAGGTATAAGTTCGACTCTCGCTCCCGCAAGCCGAATGAAACCGTCATGGAATATGTAGCGGAGCTGCGTCGCCTGGCACAGGATTGTAACTATGGCAACACGTTACAACAGATGTTGAGAGATAGGCTCGTCTGCAGAATTAAGGATGACCGAATTCAGAGACGTCTCTTGTCAGAAATAGATCTCACTTTTGACAAAGCTCTGTCAATTGCAGTAGCCATGGAGACTGCAAATAAAAATGCACAGGATCTGCAGACCTCAGGGGCGTCAGCAAAATGTTTCAGTCTCGCTAGAGGACAACAGGAGAGTCATACCTTTAAAGCAGAAAATAAAGAGTGTTATCGTTGCAAAGGAACCAAGCACACAGCAGCAGACTGTAAGTACAAACAAGAAAAATGTCATGCTTGTGGTAAAATGGGACACATAGCTAGAGCTTGTAAAAGCAAGACTAAACTGAACCAGAAAAAGTATGGATCGACATATGTAAAGAAAGAAAAAAAGCAGAGTTCACACTACAGTACTCACAATGTGGGCGAGAAAGCAGATAACAACAAAACTGATAGCTCTGAAGATGACTCTTTTATGTTGAACTGTGTCAAGTGCAGTCAAGGGCACAACAGAAAACTGTTCAAGTTAGGGCGTGGCAGTGCGGTACACTTAAGAAGAGTAGACCCCTACACTGTGGATATGCAAATTGATGGGAAAAAGGTGAACTTTGAAATAGACACTGGATGTTGCCTAACAGTCATGAACGAAGCAACATTCAGAGAAACAGGGAAAGACAGCAAGCCCCCCAGCCTGCAGCCCATCAAAATCAAGCTCGAAACTTATACAGGGGATCCTGTTAAGGTGATTGGTGCAACACGACTCAGCGTCAAATACAAGCAGCAGAAAAAACATCTGCCGCTGGTGGTGGTCGAAGGCGACGGCCCCAGCTTGCTAGGTCGAGCTTGGCTCGAGGAAATTAAATTGGACTGGGGTGAAGTGAAAAACAGTCCTAACAACAGAAAGCTGCACTAAGTCAAAACAACAGAAAAAACACTTCAGCAAGTGTTAAGTAAACATGAGAATGTGTTCAAAGAGGAGTTGGGCACCCTGAAAGGAATGAAAGCTGCTATTCATGTGAAAAGTGATGCCACCCCACGCTTCTTCCGTCCGCGTTCTGTCCCCTTTGCTATGCGAGCAAAAGTCGACGAGGAAATAGACCGACTGTTGAAAGAAGGCATCATCTCGCCAGTGAAATATGCTGAATGGGCGGCACCAGTAGTGCCACTCCTGAAGCCCACAGGGACAATAAGACTGTGTGGGGATTACAAGCTTACTGTAAATACCGTGGCTTCACTGGAGCAGTACCCCATACCCAGAATGGAGGACTTGTTTGCCACACTGTCCGGGGGTAAGCAGTTCTCAAAATTAGACATGAGCCACGCTTACCAGCAAATCCTCTTGGATGACGAATCGAAAAAGTACGTGACAGTAAACACATCTCGGGGGCTGTTCACGTATAACAGATTGCCTTTTGGAGTGGCCTCTGCTCCAGCAATATTCCAGAGGACCATGGAAAGTCTTTTGAAGGGGATACCTCATGTAGCAGTGTATTTAGATGACATCTTAGTGACTGGAGTGGATGAAGTAAGCCATCTACAGAACCTGGATGAGGTGTTGACCCGGTTGGAGGAAGCTGGGTTGAGGTTAAAGAGGTGCAAGTGTGCCTTCATGCAAGAGAAAGTGGAGTACTTGGGGCACATAGTGGACGCCCAGGGGCTCCACCCAGTGGAAAACAAAGTTAAAGCAATCATGGACGCACCTACCCCCACAAATGTCACTGAACTGAAAGCATACTTAGGTTTGCTCAATTACTACAACAAATTCCTTCCAAACCTGGCAACCCTGTTGGCACCCTTACATGAACTTTTGAGACACGAGGTACGGTGGACATGGCAAAAGAGACAAGAGGAAGCATTCCAGAAATCTAAGAACCTGTTGAACTCAGCAGAGGTGTTAGTTCATTATTCTGCTGACCGTGAGTTGGTTCTCTCATGTGATGCATCCCCATATGGCGTAGGCGCCGTATTGTCACATAAGATGGAGGATGGAAGCGAGAGACCTTTGGGGTTCATGTCACGCACACTCTCTCCTGCTGAGAAAAAGTATTCTCAGCTTGACAAAGAAGGTCTAGCTGTGATATTTGGCATCAAGAAATTTCACAAATACTTGTATGGCCGAGTTTTCACGATTTACACAGATCATAAACCCCTAATCTCACTGTTCAATGAAAAGAAGCCTATACCTCAGATGGGCTCACCAAGAGTACAAAGATGGGCCGTGACATTGAGTGCTTACGAGTACAACATCAGGTACAAGCCAGGAAAACATCATGAAAACGCGGATGCGCTCAGCCGGTTGCCGGTCCCAGACTCAGCACCTGAGCAAGAGATGGCTGAGCAGGTTTTGATGATGCATGTACTGGATGACACATTAGTGGACACTGCACAGATCAAACGATGGACAGCTAAGGATGTCTTGTTGTCCCAAGTCCACGAGTACACCTTAAAAGGCTGGCCAACTGAGACCGATGCCTGTTTAAAGCCGTATCGACAGAGAAAGCTGGAACTGAGTGTGAGGGATGGTTGCGTGCTCTGGGGAGCCCGAGTAATTATTCCCACCAAATGCCGGGAGAAAATATTGAAACTCCTGCACCAGACTCATACAGGCATGTCGAAGATGAAAGGCTTGGCAAGGTCGTATGTATGGTGACTAGGGATGGATGAGAACATTGAAAGAGAAGTGCAGGCATGTGAGGAGTGTCAGAAACACTCCAAGTCACCACCTACTGCACCATTACACCCTTGGGAGTGGCCGGAGTCACCATGGTCCAGAATCCATGTGGACTATGCAGGGCCTTTCCTCGGGGAGATGTTTCTAATCATTGTGGATGCTCATTCCAAGTGGATGGACATTTACCCTGTGAAATCCTCTACATCACAGGTAACTATAGAGAAACTGCGCCAGAGTTTCAGTGTGTTTGGACTACCTAAAATGTTAGTTTCAGACAACGGAACATGTTTCACAAGTGCTGAATTTGAGTCATTCATGAAGCAGAATGGAATTGACCATGTAAGATCAGCACCTTTCCACCCTTCTTCAAATGGGCTGGCTGAGAGGGCGGTCCAGACCTTTAAGGAGGGGATGAAGAAAGTCAAAGGTGATACCTTACAAACCAGACTGTCCCGATTTCTGTTCAGTTATCACCTGCAGAGTTGATGATGTCACGGAGACTCAGATCAGTTTTGGACTTGCTCATGCCTGATGTGAAAACAAAAGTGCAGCACAAACAATTGAAACAGAAAGAAAATCATGACACCAAGAAAAGACTGAGAAGTTTCACACCAGGAGACAAGGTCTTCATCAGAAACTGCTCCTATGGCCCGAAGTGGATTCCCGCAGTCATTGTGAGAGCATCGGGTCCAGTGTCTTACATTGTTACCATTGGATCAGGTCAAACTGTGAAGCGGCACGTGGATCAGGTGAGAGCAAGAGTGGCTGACACTGTTCCCAGTACGCCAGACAGGGAGGTGGAGCCATTGCTTGACAAAGAATCAGTGCCTGAGTGCTGCTTGCCATTGGAGTTGGACACATCGCCACAACCTCCGGCAATGGAGTTGCCTTATGCTCCGGAGACTCCAGCTCCCGGAGACTCCTCAGTGACACCCGTGTTGCGACGTTCCCAGAGAGAGAGACGTCCACCAGAGACTTTAAAGGACTTTGTTAGGTAGTGTGAGATCTTCCAGAAATAGAGCAACAATGCGTACCTTCCTAGTTAGAAAAAAAAAAGAGAAACATGGAAACCTATGTACAGTTGTATGGTTGCATGGTTACCTTAATTACATGTTGATTGCTTGTTAAGCATTCTTTAGATAAACGGTTATTTTGTAAGTCAAGGGAGTTGTTGACTTAAGGGGGGAGGAGATGTGGTATCGCAAGAAATAAGTGGTTATATAAATATATGAGTATACATAATAGTTATTATTCATAGATACCTACATCCTAAGTTCCTGTTATTCTTCTGAAAGAAACAGAATGAGTGTGTTGTTACAATGGTAATGCCAGGAGAGGCAGTATTAGTTCTGTGTTACATTAATGTGTAAGGAAGTGGAAGAAGTGTGTGTCCTGTAGGAGGCAGTAGGAAAATGGATGCTCATGTTCTGTACATGCCCTGAAAGTAAGGTTCAGTAAACCAGTGCAACGATACTCCGGTGTAAGGCTCAGTTATTGTATTTTTATTTTTTGAAGATGCAACAATTGCTTTTCGTCTCTTGGAAAGAGACCCTGGAATAATCTGTTTGTTTGTTCATAACAGCAACCAAGAAAAGGGCAGAGCACAAAAAGACAGGTGGTGGTCCTGCACCCCCTCGTCAACAAGTTGGTTAAGTAAATAATACCCTCACGGGAATATCGATATCTCTCTATGAGCACACTGTCGCGCTGAGCTAAAGGATCCTGTCTGTCCTGCAATATATGCTGAATTCTGAAAACTCTCCTTATCAATCTTGCACCTTCCGCAATGGGCTGCTCGCGTAAACGGACAGGACATGGCTGCGACAGACTTCCCAAATCCACCTTCGCTTTTATAGCCGTGGTCTCTCATCTTGATTACACGAAGTAATTTGCAATTACTACTCTGAAATATGAATTACATCTGTAATAATCACATACATGTAATAGAATGTTAATAGTACATTTCCCTTTTTCAGGAAATGACCTGTATGTATCTGTATGAAATCAATAGAATAGAATAGAATAGAATTCAACTTTATTGTCATTGCACATGCACAGGTACAGGGCAACGAAATGCAGTTTGCATCCATCCAGAAGTGCTTTAGTGATATAGATATATTACAATAAATATTAGCAATAATATAGATATGTGAGTATATTACAGAAATGGGTCTATTATGGTATGTTATAATGTACACGGTATGAAGTATGTTGTGAATATTCTATAACTATAAGTATGTACAGGCTGTAGTGAGTACAAGCTATGTACAGATTATGAACAGGATATAAATATGAAAAACTATACAGAATATGAAATAAATAACTTTACAGAATCTGGGATATACAGCTATACAGAAATGGGAACTATGCAAGTTGTAAACAGTTGTAGGATTAAAAATTATCGAATGTACAGAATGATTATTTACACAGAGCTATACAGTAGTGCAGTTAAGATAAGTGAGGGTGTAGATAGTTTCTACAGAGGCTATATAAAGTGCTAGTGGTTGTGAGTGGTGGTTCAGTCCATGTTATTATTGTGTTTGAGGGTACAGTTGTCCATTGTGGGTGTGTGTATGTTCAGTCCATGAGTTTAACGTGGGTCAGATGTCAGGAGGCAGAGTTCAGGAGTCTGACAGCTGTGGGGAAGAAGCTGTTCCGGTACCTGGTGGTCTTAGTCCGGAGGCTCCTGTGGCGCCTCCCAGAGGGCAGGAGGGTGAAGAGTCCATGTGATGGGTGACTGGGGTCTTTGATGATTTTCCCAGCCCTTTTCAGACACCGCTTCCTGTAGATGTCTTTTATGGCAGGAAGTGGTGCTCCAGCGATGCGCTGGGCAGTTTTCACGACCCTCTGCAACGCCTTCCGGTCCGAGGCAGAGCAGTTCCCGTACCAGACTGTTATACAGTTGGTCAGGATGCTCTCGATGGTGCAATGATAGAAGTTCACCAGGATGTCTGAGGACAGGTGGTTCTTCCTCAGAGTCCTCAAGAAGAAGAGGCGCTGGTGAGCCTTCTTGACCAGCTTGGAGCAGTTGGTCGTCCAGGTGAGCTCCTCGGAGATGTGGACTCCCAGGAACTTGAAGCTGCTCACACGCTCCACAGCCGTCCCCTTAATGTGGATGGGTGGATGTGGGTCAGCATTCCTCCTGTAGTCCACGATGAGCTCCTTGGTCTTCTCGGTGTTAAGCAGCAGGTTGTTTCTGTCGCACCACTCAGCCAGACGATCCACCTCCTCCCTGTAGGCGGCCTCATCGTTGTCACTGATGAGGCCAATCACCGTGGTGTCATCTGCAAACTTAATGATGGTGTTGGAACCATCAGCAGGTCTGCAGTCGTGGGTGAAGAGGGAGTAGAGGAAAGGGCTCATCACACAGCCTTGTGGTACACCGGTGTTCATTGTGATGGTAGATGAGCAGCGGTTATCCAGCCGGACATGTTGGGGGCGGTTGGTCAGGAAGTCCAGTAACCATTTGCAGATGAGGGAACTGATACCCAGGTCTGTCAGTTTCCTGGTGAGTTGTGAGGGGTGGATTGTATTGAATGCTGAACTGAAGTCTATAAACAGCATTCTGGCGTAGGTGTTGTTGTTGTCCAGGTGTGAGAGGACAGAGTGCATTGCGATGGAGACTGCATCCTCTGTGCTCCTGTTCCGGCGGTATGCGAATTGGTGGGGGTCCAGGGTGGGGGGGAGACAGGATTTGAAGTGTGCTAGGACCAGCTGCTCTAAGCACTTAGTGATGGATCAAGTGCTGCATTATCTTTAGTTACATTGATAATATTTATTTATGGTGAAACAGTGGTGGAATATCGCTGTTGCTTTCGTATACATGAAGCGGACATACCTGCGTGGCCGCGATCTAATCCTGTTTACATAAAGTAAACCTGCTCCCGAGCAGGTTTACGCTTACGGCTCTGTTGCTATGGCAGCAAGTCCCGGATGAGCTTCGGGGAACCGAACGATCCAAGATCACGCGAAATCGTCAACAATCAAATCCAGCTAACTTACTTAGCGAGGTACGAAGAACGGGCCCCAGGTCAGAGATACTAAGGTGCCAGGGTATTGAGGGATTTGTAAGTAAGCTCAGAACCTTGGGGCACACAGTGGTTAACTGGAGCAGAGATGGAGCTGAAGTCTCCCATGGTGACAAAGGCAAACTGTGCTCTGTTGGAGAGGTTTGACTGATAGCAAGAGAGCACGGTACCAGTGAGAAGATTATGATTGATTACGCAGGAAGGAAGGATGGTGTGAGGGCTGCAGAGAGGTCCAGGAGGATGAGGATAAGAACAGTCTCAGTGCTGTGTCGTGTTCTGAAGCCAGATTGGAAGAGTTCATAGAGCTCATGGTATGACATGTGTTGATGTGGTGGCCACTGCTCTTTCCAAGGATACACAGGCATGGGTACACCTGCACAGGAACACAACAGGGTCAGTCATAGAATAAAGTGATGCAGTCATCATTCAGGAAACTGCTGAGTTTATAAATTCAGAAGAAAAAAAGATTCTCCAAACAGATGAGGAGATTGATTTAGAAACCAGCGTTTATACCAGCTGTAAATGTGCACAGTTCACTGAATGATGTAAGTTCAGTAAATCTTCTTGATGCTATCTTCAGTTCATGCGTAGACACATTTGTGTATTTGAGGATGACTTTACTTGTTTCAAGAATTTTACATTTGAATATCTGCAGCCACTTCTCATGTTATTTGTGCTCCTTTCCCTGATACAGAAAATATTCAATCATGTGTTTCAGCTGTGAAGTGTTCAGGATAAGACATAAAAGGCAACTACAGGGGATTATCATGTTTAAACTACAGGCAAGTGTCTCGATTAGCTGAGACACTGTTAAGTAACTGAATCCTCATAATATTAATAAAAGAGTATGTTTAAAAAGGCCTCAAGAACTCCTGAAAACTGTGGTCATAAATGTAAAGATGAAAATGCAAAAATAACGGCTCAACGTTAATAAAATAAAACTTCCTGTTACAATTTAAAAGTGGACAGCTCACACGGACAAATAACAAACTCTGACTTTGTGTGTTTATGTGTTGATCTCAGCCTCACAGATCTGTGGAGTCACTCTGTTGTTTTATCCAGAATATTTATATGGTTTAATTTCTTTCATGAAAACACATCTTATTATTTTCAAGTCCAAACATCACCAGGATGCAGTAAATCTTTTGACTCTTAACAGCAGCAATAAAAATCAGGACATCTTCAAAATGGCTTTATGCTTCCATCAATCTCTAACTTGATGTGTTTATGTGAACAGTTCCCAATAAGCCCACCGTGATCCTCGAACCACCCTTGACTCAGATATACAGCAGTGAGACAGTCACTGTCAGATGTGAGATTCAGGAAAGTGATGGAAGCCATTCGATGTTTCTAATGTCATCAGCCAAGTTAGAACCACCGTCAACATCTGAATACAGAATCAGCAGAGCTACAGAGTCTCACAGTGGAGAATACAGATGCTGCACTTTTACATTGTGCGGTGACATCATCACATTGACTGTATCATGTAAGTTGGACTCATTTCATTCAGTAATATTGTTCTCTGTTTTATCTGTTTTATCTTAGTAGCAAAATCAGTGAGAAACAGTTTTAAATGTGGTGATAAAAAAACACAGTTATCACCAGAGTGAAAAAACTTTGTAACATAAATATTAAACACAGATGTAATGAACTCAGTGTCTTCAATATGTGCATGTGTGTGGTTTTCACCACTGCAGCTCTGAATTATGACACAATTATTGTATTTGTTTGTTTTTAAAATTTATTTTAAGCTGAACAAACATGATCAACAAATACAGAATGAGCAGAGCAGCTGTTTGAAAATACAGATGCTGAAAAAAGAAAAGGCTGATCATCAACAGAGAAGAGTTCTGTTATCACATCACAGCCCTGGTTGGGGTCGGGGATAGCATACAGTATGAAAAACATCTGTATGAATTATGATGACTGATAAATGCTGCTGACTGTGCACTGGTTATGCATCTTTTACATGTGATCATGATCCTTAAAACAAGTCGGATATTTAACAAAAAGGCAGATTAACAAAAAATCTTGATGCTAAGAGCATCCACGATCAACTGGCCTCAGATCAGCTAACAGTGTATAGTTCACCTGTCTCTGCATTTAGGAGTACAGTTTGGTGGCAGAGCGTAAAAACACTCTCACCTGATTCTTGATTCACTCTGATTTTCATCATGTTATATACATCCAGTGTTAGCTCCTGGCTCTCTAGCTGGCTAACAGTTAGCTGAGATACCTGTGCTGTCCTCATGTGTGCTGCTGCCAGTTGTTGATTCTCATCAAATTTGATTTGAAGACAGTTGTTTCCTTCCATCCATCCATTTTCTTAACACACAGTTGTGAGCTCTTAAGCACTTACTGAATTCAACATATTACAAACTTCTTTATTTTTCTTGAATTCTTACTTTTTCTTTTAAAACTTAATTCACTATAAAGACATTATTCCTGAAGCAAGTGACAATCTGATGCTTTCTCTTTTCCTGTAACTTCAACAGCAAGTAAACCCAGAGCCACACTGACAGCACAAAGTTCAGTCATACCAGCAGGGGGCAGTGTGACACTGAGCTGCTCTGTGGAGGGCTCTGCTGGCTGGAAGCTTGACTGGTTCAGACGTGATTCAGAGTTTTCTGGAGCTCAGAAAATAGGAGCTGGAACATCAGAGCACACTATCAGTATTTCAGAAGGAGGCATCTATTACTGCAGAGGAGGGAGAGGAGATCCAGTTTTCTCCACAGAGGACAGTGCTGCAGTTACAATTCAGAAACAAGGTGAGGGTAAAATTTTGTTGTGAAATAAAACAAATTCACGTTTAAATTAAAGTCAGACTTAATATATTTAAATTTATTTTTGGTCCCACATGATTTGTTTCTGTTTAATGTTTATTTGTGTTTGTTGAACAGTTTTGGCTGCTGTGAAACTGCAGCACAGCTGGTCTCAGATATTCACTGGTGACACAATCACTCTCAGATGTGAGATTCAGGGAGGTGAAGGAAAGGTGTGGAAATATGAATGGACAGCACCCAACACAAACAGCCCTCCAACATCCAGTGAATACAGGATCAGCAGAGTTTCAGTGTCCCACAGTGGAGACTACAGATGTCGGGGTAGCAGTGACTATCTCTTAACAGGATGGAGTGATGCCTTCACACTGACAGTTTCATGTGAGTTGGACCATGATTCATGCTGACATTTCATGTTTTAATGTTTACATCTGTCTTTGTCACGATGAGTTGTGTGGCTGGACCCAAGTGCAGGACTCGGAGACAAAACATTAACTTAAATGGCAGCTTTATTTGCTGGTGCGACAAAACTGGGAATACATAAACAAAAAATGCCAAGGAACTAAAGAGCTAGGAATACTAGCGATAGAAATCAAAACCAAGAGAATCAAAACACATCATGAAATCAAGGATAACTAATACAAACAGGAAAACACTGAGTCCACATACTCAGGACCGTGACAGTCTTAACAGGAAAACTCCAACAATGATCCAGCTGTCTGCAGGCAGCTCAGGACAACAGTTTTTCTCACTGTGCAAACAGAAAAGAGAGACACCATGGAGGCTCTTAAAATATCAGCAGTTTAACCATCATGTTGTGTTCCGGTCAAATGTTACCGAATTGAAAGTTTTATCGCTGGGAAATTTATTTAATTTGAGCAGATTGACCTAAAATTCCATAACTTTGTCCACAAAGAGGATTTCAGCAGACACTAAAAATCTGCATTACATGAGTTCCTGGTCAAAAATGTTCAATCATTAGAAATGGATGGAGGACACAACAAGACAATGCATATACACACACACACACACACACACACACACACACACACACACACACACACACACACACACACACACACACACACACACCTGTCCCCACCTGAAATTCAAGATGGGCTTTCAGCCGAAAATCTCATCAGGATGATTACAGGACCTACAAAATGTTCTGTATCCTTGAGGACATCAAATCTCCGTTTGAATGGTTTCTAACTGTCTATCAAAACCAAAGAGGTAAACTTGAGCAACTTGGAGAAGAAACAGATTTACAAAGCTATTTGGAAGGAGGTAACCCAGAAAGACACTAAAGCACTGTAACGTTGGGTTGTGTTTAGTGGTTGAGAGGAGGCGGCAAAAACACTTAGCAGGAGAGTCAAAAGAATACACACTCACACTGGCGTTGGGAATTCCACAGCATGTTCTTTAATAACCCTTCTCTTCGTCAACCATATAAGCCCGGTTGAACGGCTGCAGCTTAACAAACATAGCGTGCAGTGTTCATACAACCCATAACGTTGCAAACAAAGGTGTCTGGAGAGGTAAAACATAAAATCTGTCCGTCCTCATGCACTAGCGTGCAAGCACATGTCCACACAATCACAGAGAGCAGTGGTGCATACTGATGACAACATTAACCCTGGACTTGGGTTGTCTTAAAGAGACACCACACCATTGTGACTGTTACAGCATATATGGGTCTTTTGATTTTGAGTGATGTGTACAGATCCAGAAATTAATTTACCAGCAGTTTATGAGATGCAGAGTAGTGGGACAATTTTTCAGGCCATCATGTCACCAGAGAAGTTTTACATGTTGTTGCAGGTGATTAACTTTGACAACAGTGATACAAGACCACGGCGTTGTTGACAAGACAAATCTGCAGTGATCAGAAAGGTTTGGGACAAGTGTGGAGCAGCAGCCACTCATCCATATCCCAAGTCTAAACGTGACAGTGGATGTGCGTCCGGTTGCTTTAGGGGATGCTGCCCTTTCAAACAGTATATGCCAAACAAGCTTCTAAATATGGCATAAAGATTTGGGCAACATGTGATGCCAGGACAAATTATACCTGGAACATGCAGGTTTATACTGGGAAACCTGCAGACGGTGTTGCTGAAAAGAACCAAGTGAAGTATGTGGATCTGAAGATGATTGGAGGTCTCAGTGACATAAGATGATAATTTCTTCATCTCCTACGCTCTTGGTCAGGAGCTGTGTCAGAAGCAAGTTTAACTTTGGGATCGTTTCCTCTACAAACAAATGAAATATGCCTCATCAGTTTGACCAGCAACACCACAGGTGTCACTTTGTGACTGTATATACATTTTAAATGGTTTAAAAAACAAATGTTCTTGGTAACTTTGACCCAAATGAGTCTGTGATAAACAGCATATTATCTTTTATCTGGTTATTTATTATAGTCAAAATAACCTGAAAATGATGTTTTTCACAACTCAAAGGTGCATAAACTCAGATTAAGAGACAAACAGACCATAAATAACAGACGTTCAAAAACTGTAATGCTCACAAGAACTTAAGTTGATAAAAAGACCAAACACAACAAGTGGTGATAATAAATCTGTTATTATAGTTTTATGTTTTTATAATTTTTATGATGATCTCAATGGAACGGCCATTTTTGACAGAACAAATTGTTTAACAGAAAATGAACACAACATGAGGGTTAAAGAGGAACGTACAGAGATGACAGTTTGATAAGAGAATCATAAATCAGTGAAATATTTAGTTTGTTAAATAGTCCAATGTGTCACATGCAGGGAAACTAATTTCTTTTTGTGTTTGTAGATAAATTACTCTGTGAATGTTTAAAGTGTGATCTGTACTGTAAGAAACGTATTCGTGGTGACGATTTAATGTTTTACCTATTTTGTTTCTTCAGCAGCAAGTAAACCCAGAGCCACACTGACAGCACAAAGTTCAATCATACCAGCAGGGGGCAGTGTGACACTGAGCTGCTCTGTGGAGGGCTCTGCTGGCTGGAAGTTTGACTGGTTCAGACGTGATTCAGTCTCTTCTAAAGCTCAGCTCATGAGAGGAAATGAAGCAAACAGAGTTATTAGTGTCTCACAAGGAGGTCTGTACCACTGCAGAGGAGGGAGAGGAGATCCAGTTTACTACACAGAGGACAGCAGTGACGTCACAGTTCAGGAAACACGTGAGTTTACTTTTTTTTTTTATTTCTGCCAAGCTGAGAGATCATAATGTGATCTTTGATAACAGTTTTATCTCACACCTGTGAGTTTTTTAACCTTGAGATGAGGCAAACTCTGAGTTTTCTGTTCATTAAGATTATTTGTGAAGGTGGGAAATAGAAAAATAGATTTATTCAGTCTTATTTTTGATCTTTATATTTCTATTTGTCTCTAAGTGAAATCGAATTCTAACAGCACATTTGTTATTATTATTGTATGATTCAGTAAAAGCACTAGATGTTACAATCCCTGACAATGCATTTCTTTAAATGGAGAAAATCTTGGGGGATGGCTGTTATGAGGAAAAGCAGCCCAGAAACTTTACCAGTAGCACACATCGTTGTATGCCTCAACCTTCGGTCTTTTACCCAGGCTAACCTGACATTTTTCCTTGATTAGGTTTAGGGATTAGAGATCTGATCTGATTTTAAAATTTGGGACACATCGTCAGTAGTGGACCTTGGATTCATCGGGTGTTTCGGCCATTATCACTAGACACCCTCATCCAAGGAGGCTCTTCCAGCGTTGATCAGGCCCTGGATTGTGTCAGTGGTTTATGTCAAAATTGTAATTTCTCTTCTTCTTTCTGCTGTTTAGTTTTCTACAGTTTATTTTATTCTATCTACTCACTGCAACTGAGAAATACTTACCTCTTTAGCATTTATGGAGCCTCATTTCTTCAAAGGGACAGAAAAGGTGATAGAGAGAAGTAAGACAAGTAAGATAAGATAGGAGAGAGCAGAGAGGAGAACTGGAAGGGGGGGCGCCCGATCTGGCTTCCCACACCTCCCTACCGGATCGGGCTGTACGCTCGACCTCCCCACTGCCTCCCAGAAAAGGGAAGAAGAGCGGAATATTTTCTTTTCTCACGTGGCTAGGTGACTACCTTAGCTGCCCAAGTGATGTCAGCCCTTTTTAGCCATAACAAGTGACTGGTCCTCTCAGCAGTGTTAGCTAATTCTCTTATAGCCTGCTGTTGTGCCTGTCCTCTGATACCAACCTCTCTAAACAGCTTTGCTGTTGTTCTGGCAACAAAGCCCCTGCACCCCACTTCCACCGGGTGCACTTTGATCTTCGAGCCTCTGTCCTCTGCCTCAGCTGCCAAGTTGGCATACTGCAGCTTCTTACGCTTGAATCCTTCCTCAGTTGCTTCCTCCCATGGTACCATCAGCTCAATGACGTACACAAGTTTTTGGGAGTTAGACCAAAGGACGAGGTCTGGTCGCAGAGTAGCTGCTACAATCTCTGTGGGAAAAATTAGCCTCTGACAAATGTTGATGAAAGCCGACGCTCCTCTTGGTTCATGAAAAAATAGAATAGAAATCATGATATTTTTCTGTTCATCATATGTTTCTATTTGTCTCCTAACTGGATATTTTTCTGTGAACAGTTCCCAGTAAGACCACTGTGACCCTTCAGCCATCCTGGACTCAGATATACAGCGGTGAGACAGTCACTGTCAGATGTGAGATTCAGGGAGGTGAAGGAGCTCAGTGGACGTATGAATGGAGAGCAGCCAAGTCAAACACACCTCCAACATCCAATGAATACAGAATCATCAGAGCTACTAAGTCTGACAGTGGAGGACACAGCTGCCGGGGCAGAAGGGACTATTTCTTATCAGAGTGGAGTGATATCATCACACTGACTGTATCATGTAAGATCTTTCATCCAGAGTATCTAAATAAGGAAAAAGCACTTCTTGTCACGGTCCTGGGTCTCCTGACCCAGCGTTTTTAGTTCTTTGTGATGTTTGTATTATTGTACTTGTGTGATTTATTCTATGGTTTCTAGTTTCGATCCCTTGCCCTTCATGTTTCTCTGTGTCCCCTCTGTTCTGTGTAGTCTGTGTCTGCATGTTTGAGTTCCCCTCTGTGTCTTTCGGTTCTTAGAGTCCTCTGCCTTATGGTTTATGTCTCTGTGTTTCTTAGTTGCTGTCTCCACTGTGTCGAGTTCGCGTCTCTGTGTGATCCTTCCTGTTTTACTTTGAAGGTCCGTGTCTTATGTGAATGTGTCCTGCTTTGCTTGTCTCGTCAGTCCTGATTTCTCCCAGCTGTGCCCTCCTTCTGTGTCTCATTCCCCTCGTTACTCCCCAGTGTATTTAAACCCTGTGTTTCTCTGAGTCAGTGTTGTGTTGTCCCTCATGCTGTGTGGATCTCCCTGTGTCTCTCTGTGAGTTTAGTTTGCTTTGTATGACTTTCTCCTGCCAGCGAATAAAGCTGAGTTCTTTGTGTTTAAACTTCGTGCCTGAGTGCCTGCCTTTTGGGTCCAACTCCTGCCTGCCGCACAGCGATTCATGACACTTCTCCTTTCTTACTAGAGATGGAACGATACCACTTTTTTATGTGCGATACCGATATCATAAATTTGGATATCTGCCGATACACTATATCGGATTCTTATCGGTATTTTTTTTTTAATCAATACTTTTTTTTTAATATCTTGCTGCATTTTGTATAAGTTCATACTCAAGTTTAAAAAAAACCAAAATACTAAAGCTATTCTGTTATACCTGTATGGAAAAAAATACACTGCACCCAAAATATTTAAGAGTTTAGCAACACTGATCAATCTAATAAACTTAAACCTACACATTCCTCCCTATTCTGGTATTTTAAAGAGTACTTTGCGGAAATATTAAGCAACCTAACTAATAGGGTTGCCAACTCCCAGCAAAAAACAAATGGGGAACCACCCCCCAGCCTCCGCCTCCCGATGATTAATCGACGTAATCAACTTTAATTTAATGCACGTGTTTAAAAAAAAACAATCAATTATTTTTCCACAATAATTAAATAGATTCAACATCTTTCTTCAACAGAATTGCAGACTGCACAGATGGAAAAAGTAGTATAGCTTACTAGGGTATATTAGACTTAATAGTTACTATATATAGTAATGGACTTCTATACATTTTACATCAGATTAACACTTTGGGTGTAAGATTCAGATCATTATTTATTAAAAGCTAGACATTTTAAATGAGAATATGTCTTTGTGCCCCCTTTTCCCTGTTCATGCCCTATCAGCCCCCCTGGCTAAACTTTGCTAGATCCGCCCCTGCACAGTTACCAGCCGTCAGCTACGTAGAAAAAGATCCTCGAGTAGAAAGTAATATTAAATAAATCCTAACAACAGCTTATCAAGCTTAAACGTGCTGCTGTTGTTCAGCCGCCGGTTTCCTCTTTCTGGTGCAAAGTGGGCCAAAAACAAACAAGAGAGACGGACTCGCCACAGAAAAGCCGATCAGCTGATCATTAAGCAGTTTCATGATTGAAGTAGCAGCAGGAGAGGGAAGGGGAGAAAAGAGGCAGTTGCTCCATATATCGGTTGTTAAGCTTAACGCGGGAACGCTTTACAAACATTCAGAGATGAACTTACACACCTGCTTTACTTCTCTGGGATAACTTCCTCGGAGATGAAATGCCGGTTTGGTAGCGAGGCTCCAAATGTTCAATCAGACTGCTGACAGGTCTTGCACACCATATGATGCATACATGCTCCACCGTGCTAAGGTTATGAGCTGAGTTACCCCATGTCGCAAGTTTTGTGAGGTGCTTTCGTGATATTTAAAGGATCGGATTACATTTTTTATTTCTCTCCGATATCCGATCCAGTAATTTAGGTCAGTATCGGATCGATACCGATACCTGATATCAGATCGGTCCATCTCTATTTCTTACAGCTTTATAACTGTCTTTCATGTTGGTCAGTAAAATGTTTAGTTTTTATTTCAACAACAAAAACCTGAACAGCAGCTTTTTATTCACAGTGAAGAGAACAAAACATATGAGAGTAACTTCTCTGCTGTGCAGCTCTAATACATGAAAGATGAAATTCAGAACAAATGCTGAATCTGTCTCAGCTGCTCCACCACATCCACTAAGAAACATTAAATCCACTGGTCAAAGGAGCTTGCAAAGAAAAGCGTCTGGACTTCTTTAAGTTGCTTGAAGACGTTTCACCTCTCATCCGAGAAGCTTCTTCAGTTCTAAGGTCAAATGGTGGAGAGTCCCAGATATAAACCTAGTGGGAGTATCCCCCCACAGAGGGACAAAAGGACCCCCTGATGATCCTCTAATCACCTGAGCCAAGGTGTGAAATTGGGTGTGGGACCCAATCAGCCAGAGTTTCGGGTGTGTTCATTGTGAAACCTGGCCCCACCTTATCATGTGAATTCCTGAGGTCAGATGGCCCAGGATGTGAGTGGGCGTTAAGGCGTCTGGGAAGGGATCTCAAAACTGGATTATAGATGGCAGAGAGTTGGTGTCGTAAACCCCCGCCTCTGTTCAAAGATGGTCGCTCACAGTGGACATAGATGGCTTCTTTCACTCCTCTTTCAAACCATCTGTCCTCTCTGTCCAAAATGTGAACATTGGCATCCTCGAAAGAGTGTCCTTTATCCTTAAGATGCAGATGGACTGCTGAGTCTTGTCCTGTGGAGGTGGCTCTTCTGTGTTGTGCCATGCGCTTGTGAAGTGGCTGTTTGGTCTCTCCAATGTAGAGGTCTGGGCATTCCTCGCTGCACTGTACAGCATACACCACGTTGTTAAGTTTGTGTTTTGGCGTTTTGTCTTTCGGGTGAACCAGTTTCTGTCTGAGTGTGTTGCTGGGTCTGAAATACACTGGCCATCTGACCTCAGGAATTCGCATGACAAGGTGGGGCCAGGTTTCACAATGAACACACCCGAAACTCTGGCTGATTGGGTCCCACACCTAATTTCACACCTTGGCTCAGGCGATTAGAGGATCATCAGGGGGTCCTTTTGTCCCTCTGTGGGGGGAAACTCCCACTAGGTTTATATCTGGGACTCTCCACCATTTGACCTTAGAACTGAAGAAGCTTCTCGGATGAGAGGTGAAACGTCTTCAAGCAACTTAAAGAAGTCCAGACGCTTTTCTTTGCAAGCTCCTTTGACTACGATGACCTGGATGACTGAGAACCTTCACAGACATTAAATCCACTGATTGTTCCTCATGTGTGTTTTTAACTTAGAAATGCAGCAAATTAAATATGAAAGATTAGTGTTGTGTTTGTGTGATAGTTGTACAGTTTGTTGTAGCTTCACCATTAAAGTTATGTGATATTTATTATTTCCATATTTCCACCAAGTTATTTCAACTGGTTTGATTCAGTCATTGACTTTTGTTCTTTTTCTAAACTGAACTGCAGATAAACCAAAGGCCAAACTGAGAGCTGATAACACAGCTGTTCCAGTAGGGGGCAGTGTGACCCTGACCTGCTCTGTGAACCCATCATCATCATCTGGCTGGAAATACTACTGGTACAGAGATGAGAAATCCTCTGAAGCCCTGACCACACAAGATGCAGTTTTCCACTCAAATGGACAAATCAGTGTCTCACAGGAAGGACTCTACAGGTGCAGAGGAGGAAGAGGAAACCCAGTTTACTACACAGAGGACAGCCAGTCAGTCAGGATTGGGAAAACTGGTGAGTTTAACATAAATTCAGATAAATTCATGATTAAGGAGGAAGATGAAGAACAAATGTATTAACATTTTTGACATTCATATGGTGGAGTGATATCATCCCAGTGACTCTATCATGTAAGAATTTTTATCCAGTTTATCTGGATAAATTCTCTCAAGCTTTTAATCAGTCAATATGTACTGTTGGCCTTCCAACAAACAAAAAGCCCAAACGTTTTTTTTTTTCTGAATTAAATTTGAGGGGAAATTTTGCTTTAAAACCATGAATGAAAGACTCACTTGTTGAAATCCAAATATTACAAATTTGTAAAGGTTTTATTTTTTCTTGTAAATTTTTGTTGTTCTTCTTATACAAAGTTTTTCCTGAAGCAAGTGACAATCTGATGTTCATCTTTTCCTGTAACTTCAACAGCAATTAAACCCAGAGCCACACTGACAGCACAAAGTTCAGTCATACCAGCAGGGGGCAGTGTGACACTGAGCTGCTCTGTGGAGGGCTCTGCTGGCTGGAAGTTTGACTGGTTCAGACGTGATTCACAGTTTTCTGGAGCTCAGAAAATAGGAGCTGGAACATCAGAGCACACGATCAGTATTTCAGAAGGAGGCATCTATTACTGCAGAGGAGGGAGAGGAGATCCAGTTTTCTCCACAGAGGACAGTGCTGCAGTTACAATTCAGAAACAAGGTGAGGGTTAAGTTTTTTTGTGAAATAAAACAAATTCAAGATTTTATAACACTTTATAACTATACTTTTTAAATGTATTTTGTTTGCTGTTGATTAGTTTTAAAAAAATTGTGTTTATTTGTTTGTTGAACAGTTTTGGCTGCTGTGAAACTGCAGCACAGCTGGTCTCAGATATTCACTGGTGACACAATCACTCTCAGTTGTGAGATTCAGGGAGGTGAAGGAAAGGTGTGGAAATATGAATGGACAGCACCCAACACAAACAGCCATCCAACATCCAGTGAATACAGGATCAGCAGAGTTTCAGTGTCCCACAGTGGAGTCTACAGATGTCGGGGTAGCAGTGACTATCTCTTAACAGGATGGAGTGATGCCTTCAGACTGACAGTTTCATGTGAGTTGGACCATGATTCATGCTGACATTTCATGTTTTCATGTTTACATCTGTCTTAACAGGAGCACTTATTGTAAATTGAACACTAGTGTATCACAGTGCAGTAAATTACACCATACACAATGTAAAATACACCATAGCAACCCTCTCTTAGTAAGCCAAAATTATAAAAAATAATAATATAATAAAATGGCAGGTTTTAGTATCAGTTCAGTTATAGGAACAACCAGCAGCACTAATACAGCCTTGTTGCAGGCCTGTACTGATGCTGGAGAACGTAGCAATGTAATAAGATCTCCAAACCGCAGTCTCTTCAGTCAAAGAGCAAAAAATAAATTAAACCTCAGTACATGGTGAAAATGTGCAACACTCACCAGATTAGTCCAGCTAACAGGTTGTCTTCAGTTCCTTGAGAAGCACAAAGATGATGAAGGTGCGTGATCTCCACGTGGTCCACAGGTATTTGTTTTCCTTTCCCACGTTGGCAGAGGTACTCTGAGCGACTCAGGCACTCGGAGTGACTATCGGGAGTTCGTCTGTCATTATCCAGTCCGGTAACGATCCTCTGCAACTTCTTGCTAACTTTTTACAACAAAGTTAGGAAAACAGCAGTCTACAGTAGTCCTTATTAGCAGCTGGGTTAGCGTCACTCTAACTAAAAAATTACAGCGGCTGCAGAAAACAAAATGCAGTCCTGCAGCTTCACACTGAAACATTACTGTGTCTTACCAATTTGCTTACAGGCACAAACTGTGATTTTTCTTGATGAAAAGTCTAAACTCACTTTATGGAAATACATCAAAACATCAAAACAACACGTATTTCCAACAATAGCTGCAGCTACTTAGTTGTAATATTACTCTTATACTATTTTATTTCTTATACTAATTTTTTTGTAATATTTCTATAATAATATAAAAATTTGATTATTTCCATATTTCCACCAAGTTATTTCAACTGGTTTGATTCAGTCATTGACTTTTGTTCTTTTTCTAAACTGAACTGCAGATAAACCAAAGGCCAAACTGAGAGCTGATAACACAGCTGTTCCAGTAGGGGGCAGTGTGACCCTGACCTGCTCTGTGAACCCATCATCATCATCTGGATGGAAATACTACTGGTACAGAGATGAGAAATCCTCTGAAGCCCTGACCACACAAGATGCAGTTTTCCACTCAAATGGACAAATCAGTGTCTCACAGGAAGGACTCTACAGGTGCAGAGGAGGAAGAGGAAACCCAGTTTACTACACAGAGGACAGCCAGTCAGTCAGGATTGGGAAAACTGGTCAGTTTAACATGAAGTCAGATAAATTCCTGATTAAGGAGGAAGCTGAAGAACAAAAGGCATTAACATTTTTGACATTCATGTGTTTTTATTGTACTTTCTTGAACAGTAACAGCCTCAATCAGGCCTGTTGTGACTCTGCATCCAAACTGGTCTGAGATATACAGAGGAGAGACGATCACTGTCAGATGTGAGATCCATGGAGGAGACACTGAGTGGGATTATGAGTGGGAAACAAACAGCATGATAAAAGCTCCAAATCAAAATGAACACAGGATTAGATCTGCTTCATCATCCAACAGTGGAAACTATCGCTGTAAGGGCAGAATGAAAAGTTCACAGCATGAAACAACAGAGTGGAGTGATTCAGTCACACTGACAGTTTCTGGCAGTAAGTAGAGTCATAGTTCATTTAACCTGGAAATAGAAACAGTTTGTAAAAATGTGTTTTTATTAGGACATGTTGAGATATTTGACATGTTTAGATAGTCTCACTCTTAAAGTTCATCATAAATATTTGTGAGTCAACATTTTAGTGACATTGAATTCAGAGTTAAGAGACGAAAGATTGAGAGAAAATCTTTGTTGAACAGATGAACCCCGTCCTGTCCTCACTGTGTCTCCATCATGGCTGAGTCCTGGAGCCTCAGTAACTCTGAACTGTGAGGTTGAACATCCGTCTGCAGGATGGAGCTTCTACTGGTATAAAGCTGTTCCTGATCTATCAGAGAAATCCTCCAGTTATGAGCTGCTACCTGATGGCAGTGGGACTGCACAGGACTCCTACATCATTCATGGACAGACACACACAGCAGGATATGTGTGCAGAGCTGGAAGAGGAGACCCAGAGTATCACACTGATCACAGTCAACCAAAGTTTGTCTGGTCTGCAGGTCAGTTTGATTCTGTTTATCGTTTCATTGAGCTGATATGATGTCATCATTTAATTCACCAACATCTCTCTCACTGTGATAAACCCATTTAAAAACTATTTTGAGAAGAAGAATCAATCTTTTCATTTCTGACATTATAATCCTAACATCTGTGAGCTTTGTCTCTTCACTGCATGTTGTTTCCAGATGTTCATTCAGCAGCGTCTCTCACAGTGAGTCCTGACAGAGTGCAACACTTCACCTCTGACTCTGTCTCACTGACCTGTGAGGGAAACTTCCCTGAGTGGAGAGTGAGGAAGTTCTCTGAGGACGGCCGACTGTACTCTGACTGTAGGAGAATGACTGGATCCACATGTGACATCAACACATCAAAGTCAGATACTGCAGTGTACTGGTGTGAGTCTGGATCAGGAGAGTTCAGCAGTGCAGTCAACATCACTGTACAGAGTATGTTATTATACATTTACTTCTTGGATGTTAATGATTTAGACGTCACATGAACATTTGTCCCAGCTTTGCTGTATGTGAAGTCATTTCATGTGGGAAAAATAAAACACATACAGCAGTTTTTAAATACACAAGATCAGATCTTCATGATAAAAAAAGCATTTGTACAATCTGTTCTTATTATTGTTTGTCAGCTTTTTCTCAAAGTGTGCAGCAGCTGATGTGACTGAAACAATTGTGTGTGATTGTGTCACAGATGATGGTAATGGTCCTATCCTGGTGAGTCCTGTTCATCCTGTGACTGAGGGAGCTTCTGTTAGTCTGAGCTGCAGTTTGAGAACACAAAAAATACTTTCCAATGTGTTTTTCTATCACAATGACAAACTTATTCAAAATGATACCCGAGGGGAGCTGAAGATCTCTGCAGTGTCAAAGTCTGATGAAGGTTTCTACAAGTGTCAGTACTCAGGAAGAGAGTCAGCACAGAGCTGGATGTCAGTTAAAGGTGAGCAGGATCAAAACATTTGATGGAGTTTTATAAATGAGTTTTGTTTTAAGGCTTGAAGTCACCTCGCTTTATTTTCTGAGAAGTTTCCTAAAATTATTTTATGAATTATAAAGTATAATTAAACTTTATTGTTTGTTGTCACAGTAACTGTGTCAGGAGCTGACAGCTCTTCATCTCCTGTGTGGTTGATTGTTGGACTGGTTTTTGGAGTCTCTCTTCTTATTATTCTCCTGCTCTTGCTGTATCGCTGCAGAACGACCAACAGTGAGAACTTTTTCCTTTACTTATCATTATTCAATGAACCTGTGTTCAGAGTTTGACATGGGAAATATGGGACAAGGAACTATATCTGTGTGTTCACACTGACACTTAAAGCCTACCTTCAACACTGATGTCTAGGGCTGAACGATATATCGCATTTGCGATAATATCGCGACATGATCAAGTGCAATTTTCTAACCGCAAAGGCTGCGATTATACTCTGGACATGTCCAAATTCATGGGCTGCATCCTCCTGAGGCCGCATTTGTAGACCGATTACGTCACAGCGACGCGCCGAAGGCTGTCCAAATTACTACCATACCCCAGAATTCATAGCGCGGCCCAGCCAAACTCCAGTTTCCAACAATGGCGGCCGCTACTAAGTTTTAAAATTACTCATACTAATCTTTCTGGGTCACAAAATAAGCTTTTAAAATATTTTCAGGCGAGAAAGTAGCTGTGTAAACATCAAATATCTGCTCGGTTTATCAAGATATCCCATATTTGCAAAAGTGCTTCGACGTTTTCAGAGGCGTCTGCTACCCACCAGCTCGACAGCTAGCCGGGAGCTCGAGGGTTACTGATGCGGCCGAGAACGGCACAACTCCCGGCACATCATTTTCAGATCACCGCGGAGTTTCGCTGCTCGGGTTAAACGTAATATATAAGTCACTTAGACAACCTAAAAATGTTATTGTTGGGCTTTTTTCAGTGTTTTGTTTGTTCGTGAGTAAATCGGTTTGGCTGAGATTAAAGTTATTAGATTAGATAAAATAAAACTTTATTAATCCCCCGGGTGGGTTCCTCCTTGGTTTTCACACAGCTGACTAAACGTCAAACAGAAAACTTATTAAACAGAAGTATGAGACAGTCGAGAATTTACGCCAGTGTCTGGTTATATTTTAGATAGCAAGAAGCAGACGGCCGAGTTTATTAAACTCCACCGAGACAGCGGTGACGCTAATCAGAACTAGACCGTCCAATTTCACGCCTTTAAATTTTAAAGGCGTGTTTGTGTGTGTGTTTATACAATTGCTATTATGTTTGCACTTTATGTGTAATGTTACTGACTGCAGAGATCAGTAAGATGTGTGTATTTTTTATTTATTAGTTTTATTTATTTAATATTATTTTTTAATTGAATGACTGTCTAGTAGTTCACAGATGTCGAAAAACTGAGTGTGGTAAAGCCACTGATTTTGTTTATGTATATTTCTGCAATCTGCACATTGTACTGACTTTCATTTTAATGTTTACACCAGGGTTCCTTGTCAGCACTTTATGCTCAGATGTTTGTAAGCTAAAAATAAACTATTGTGTATGTTCAAATATACTGTTGTGATTGAAGAAGTTAAATAAAAATGTCAGTCATCAATTCATGCATCACCTCATGTCATCATAACAGAGGTCTGTCTTCCAGGAAAGAACAGTTTAAAATTAATGTAATATAGTATTGGCCATACTATATGATGTATTGCTTGTCTTGTTTAATAATACAGAAGACAAAGACCTTAAAAAATAATCGCATATCGCATCGCAATCGCAATATTGGGGCAAAAAATCGCAATTAGATTATTTTCCATAATCGTTCAGCCCTACTGATGTCTTGGTGGGCACTGTCACTTGGTGTTCGCTCTCTCTTCGGTAGAGTATTAGTGATGGGATTTCCAGCTCTTTTTAGAGAACCGGCTCTTTCGGCTCGGCTATATAAACAGTGGCCCCTAGAGACAAAGCACGTACAAACTCCAAAAAGCACGTACGAACTACAAAACACATTCCTAGCGTTAACTAAACTTCCAAAACAGAGCTACCTAGATCACTTAAATTACACAATTGAAAGCATATGTGTATTGTTTGTGTATTTATACACAAGCAGTCATATATATTCAAATAATTTAAAAAAAAAGTTCATTTACCTGTTACTACCACACACCAAATCCGGTCATTGGTACTTCCTGGCTTGTGTAGCCACGAGGTAACAAAAGCTCAACACTGGGCCTAGCATCCTGGAGCACTTCTGTTGTGTTTTGTACGTGCTTCAGAGTTTGTATGTGCTTCGGAGTTTTTACGTGTTTTGGAGTTTGTACATACTTTGTCTCTAGGGGCCAACGTAAATATACTTTTATTTATTCACTCCACATAAAATGTAATCAATAAATCATATTATACAAAAACCAACTACTTACATTTCAACTTTTAACTACTTAAATTTTCAGTTTTTTCCTTTTAAACAAATTTAAAGTGAAACAACACAAAACACTGCAAACCACAACACAATTAAATATAAATTAAAATATGAAAACAAAAAGAAGATGCATATTCTCTGTCATATGGGCCTGCATGAATAAACTTTCTGAATCCTTTATCATCCGCAACTGAAAATAGTTGTGGATGATTACTATACCTTTCTAATGTGACCTTGTTTTCCCTGGCTCTCTTTCTCTCTCTTTCCCTCCCGCTCTGTTCCTGTGCTTCTGCGAGTGTAACTACCGCCCCTCCCCCCTCTTCCCAGCCCAAAGCACAAGGCTTGCGTGCAGAGTGAAGTGGGAAAAAAAGTGCGAGAGAGAGGGTGAGAGAAAGAAAAAAAAAACAAAAACAAAAAAAACCACGGCTGTACACCACCCACGACTGTACACCACCCACGGCTCCCAATAAGGAGCCGGCTCGTGTCGTTCACTTCAAAGAGTCGGCTCAAAGAGCTGTTTCGTTCGCGACCGACACATCACTATAGAGTATCACTTCCTGTTCCTGTTCCAACACACAGTGGTGTTGTTGAGTAGCTTATCTGCATAGCAATTTAATTAAACACTTTTAGATAACTTCTGTTTTTATAGTATAATCTTCACGTGCTTCATCCAAAGCACACTCTCTGTGTACTCACTCCCTAATTTATAGCCAAAGTATTCATTCACTGTGTCTTTGCTGTTTCACTAGCTTAGCTTGGCTTGTAGCCGACTCGCTAGCAGCATGGCCTCTTCACCTGTCCCGCCTGCACTTTCCTGCCTCCTCAGCAGTAATGATACTTGTAACAAATCTAGCATATTTGCAGCTCTGGAGGCCAGGATTACTGAATTTGAGACTCGACTTCACACCCTCGATTCATCCGTTGCTAGCCAGGCCGCTATCCAGTCTTTATGTCTGACGTCACTAGCCTTGTCTGGGCTCAAACTCCACTGCAGGTCCATAAATCAAACGATCACTGTGGCATCACTGAGAGTTGAAAAACGGTCTAAAGTCTTTCATCTGTAATAACATGATCAGCATTCTGCTCTACCAGGTGTAACAATTAAGTTTAACATCCAGGCATCCATGAAAACTGATTTATGACAAATTTATGACAGTTAACGGAGTTAGAAATTAGCAGGAAGTTAGCTCGCTAGCTTCCATTTAAATACAATATAGCATGTCCTGACTGCGGGGTTTTGGAAACAAATTCAAACGTACAGCTCTGTTATCACTTCCGACATAAATGAAGACAGAAAACTAATCAGCAGTGACATTTGTAGGGTTACTGAAGTTTGGCTAGCTGGTATATAACGATGTGCTACGTGACCTCTAGGGATACAGCTATGTGAGCATAATATGAACACGCTAACTTTTTTCCACTCGATAAAAGTTAACGTGAGGATTCTCGGTGGTCAGGGACAAATGTAAACACATGGTAGGATGCTGTAAACAGACCAAACTTCAGCCAAGAGAACAACTAAGATAATCCATCCACAATACGAAGTTAGTAATTCATATAGGGGAGACCGGGGATAGTTGTAACATTTTTGACATTTCTATCTGTAAATTGGAGCTCTTTTAAGGTAGTGGATTCAAAATGTAATGCAAAGTATTTACATGTCTCGGCTATTAAATAGTGCAGCTATTTTCTCTGCAGCACAATTACCCATTGCATGGTATGGCCTCAAACACAAAGAGTGAAATGTTACAATTAACCCCATAGTCTGGGTTAGTTGTAACATATCCTGGGGTGAAATGTAACACAATGAAATAAGGGTACTAACAAAACATTAACATGTAATCTTTGTTTATTCAACACATGAATGCACTTAGAGCCATTTATATAGCTGTGTGTGTGTGTGTGTGTGTGTGTGTGACAGAATGCAGAAATCCAGCTTTTGAACATATTCCAACCCCCCAAAAAAGACAAGTTATGGAAATTTCTGCAACTGAATATTTCATTAATTTTGGTTGGTCTTCCTTGAGTTTGGCCTCATTGGCTCAGTGGGCATTATAACCTACAACTCTTGCACCAATTTTGAACATAACAATGAAGCTGAAAAAATGTAGTTGTTCACCAGCATCGCAATTCCATTACTTTTTATCATGGCTTACCTTGGTGTGGTTTGCAAAGTGCTTCAGAAAGATGAGGAAATCTGTTTCTTGCACCCATCCTGATTTATTTCCACTACCAGTACTTCCTATTGGTCCATCTCTGACACAGTGGTCTGCATAATGTATGTGTGGGAACACAAACAGTGGAGGAATTGTGTTGCCAATGGCATTAACCGCATATACAAAGGTGACCAGTGAACCTCTCTCTGCTGATGTCGTTGCCCCAACTTGTTTAATATAAGTTAAAGTAATAGTATGGTAAGTTGTAACATCTGCATTATTGTTACAACTGACCCAGACTCCTATAGCCATGAACTAGCTAACATTACAGCCAACGGCTAAAACATTAGCACTAAAGACCTACACAGAATATATCCCCATAGACATACAAATAACACAATTTAAGTTTGATGAGTTTAACTGCAAAGCAGATAATGCTATTAGAAATTGAAATAAAGTAGAAATACTTACTTTTTGGCATACAAATTACTTTTTTTCATGTTAAATTGTCTGTGTTTGACAAAATGTGCTGATTTTTTACATGTGATAGCAGAACTGAATTGGGCATGCACAGGATGAATCACATAATTTGAAACTTAGCCCTGATTGGAGAAATTGGAAGTGTTACAACTGACCCACGTTACAACTATCCCCGGTCTCCCCTACTGCTGCATGGGCTGGGCGTTACATCGTAAGGTTTTAAAAACTGAACTTTAAAATAATTATTGGTAATAAAAGCCGAGAGAGTCCGACAGTGATCGCTGACTGTTTTTAGGGGCTTTTTGAAAATAAATAGAAGAAGATACAAAACATTAAACATGTTAACAACACAAAAGCCATATTAAACACAGACTACTTTGCAGGATTTGTCACGTTATCGCTTAAAGTGATCGGCGATCGTGGCTCAAGAGTTGACAGTTCTTCTTGTAATCAGAAGGTTGCCGGTTCAAGCCCCGGCTCCGACAGTCTCGGTCGTTGTGTACTTGGGCAAGACACTTCACAAGTGTCAGTGTCCGGCAGCCTCACCTCTGTCAGTGTGCCCCAGGGCAGCTGTGGCTACAATGTAGCTTGCCATCACCTGTGTGTGCGAATGGGTGGATGACTGAATGTAGTTTAAAGCATAAATAAATAAATAAATAAATATAGGCCATTTACCATTTTAAAGACCGGATAGGGCGTGCTGCCGAAGATAGCGTAGGCCCCGCTAGCTGTTCCCCGGCACACCCCATGCGGCTGGGTGACGATGAGGAGGAAGCATAGTCTTAAACAGAAGCCCCTGTTCATATTTCAAACTGTTTTTCCCCACTCGGTGACACACCAGCCAGGGGTCAAACTCTGGTAATTGGCGATTCTGTTCTGAGACATGTGAAGCTAGAGACACCTCAACCATAGTCAATTGTCTTCCAGGGGCCAGAGCAGGTGACACTGAGGGAAATTTAAAACTGCTGGCTAAGGGTAAATGCAAATTCAGTAAAATCTTAATTGACGTCGGCAGTAATGACACGCAGTTACGCCAATCAGAGGTCACTAAAATCAATATTGAATCGGTGTGTAACTTTGCCAAAACAATGTTGGACACTGTAGTTTTCTCTAGTCCCCTCCCAAATCAGACCAGGAGTGACATGTTTAGCCGCATGTTCTCCTTAAATTGCTGTCTGTCTGAGTGGTGTCCAAAAAATGATGTGGGCTTCATAGATAATTGGCAAACCTTCTGGAGGAAACCTGGTCTTGTTAGGAGAGACGGCATCCATCCCTCTTTAGATGGAGCAGCTCTCATTTCTAGAAATATGGACAAATGTATTAAACCCCCCACAATATGGGGGGGGGGGGGGGGGGGGGGGGCTAGAGGGGCTTGAGCACCCGCCCCTTTCCTCATGGGTGCCCAAAGTGCCCTTTTGTTGAGGCAACTTTTTAAAAAAAATTATTTATTTTTTTATGTGTGTGTGCGTGCGGAGTCCTGTCTGTGCCCCTCAACAATAATATTTAACTATTAATCACAGTTTTGCTAAATAAAAGGATCTGGCTTGCATCAGTCACATGATCACATTTAACCAATGATCACCCTTGACGGCAGAACGCGCTGGTTACGAGCCGGGAACGAGCTCACAAAGAGCACGCGCATTTTTAGCGGTCCGGAGCTGTAGGAGAAACACAAGTTAACTCAGAGACACAGACTGATGCGACAAAACCAGTAAGTAGGTGTACAGCGTACACTGTAGTGTATAGCACCCAGGAGTATTAGCTTATTATGTACACGTTGGTAAGCTGTCTTGTTGCAACTGACGAACTGAAACAAACGAGCGTGCTGTGTTTGCAACAGCGTGACAAACATTACCTGTCCTTGTATTAACTGCACAAGTAGTGCTGGTCATAGCTGCTGGCTACCTGTGTAAGGCTGTCATGGGTCTGTCCCCGTTTTAGGGAACATATTTAGTTTTAAAGTAAGTTTCCGGGCTTTTCCTGCCTTTCTGGAGGGATTATATTTCACTAAAAAACGATCTAATATGCATGTCCACATAATTATGCATTATTATAATTATAATATAATAAAAAACACAAGCTGTATTTTAAAGAACATACATTAAGAAGCAGATTATATTAGATTTATATTTTAAATAAGACAAAATTTGGATTTTACAGCAGTAAAATGATTGTATATCTACAGTTTAAAAATGTAATAAGCTTTGCCCCTGCACAGAGTGGATAGTGAAACAAATGGAATCATCATAATGACATTATTTCATATTTATTACTTCCCCCTCCTCATTGCTTTATTATTGTAGCTCTAGTAATAAATAATAATGTAAGGATTCTGGATCAGCACTGTGATGCCCATAGTATATACAGTATTCTGAAGAAGGTCTAAAATGTCACTGTGTGTGCGTGCATGTGTGTGTTTTATTTAGATGGATTAAAAAAAAAAATATTACTCATGATATAACATTGTCCAGACATGCCTGGTAAGGACATGAGGAGGAAACAGCCGGAGCTGTGTGAGGCTACTAAAGGCAGTGCTATAACATTTTTCTGTCATCATTTTATTATAGATTAAGTGCAAGAGTTGTTAGGTGTGGATAATTAGATTATAGTTTATTGCAATAGCAAGTTGTGCCTTGTTCTCAGATAGACAGCAAGTGGAGAGTGATATATGAAATGATAGGATGAAAGGAAGAAGAGAAGCAAAGAGTGATTCACAGGCAGAGCCTAAATTATTTCTCACAGTTTTTTGTTGCCTTATGGTTCCAAGCGCTGTCACCAATCTTTGGATTTTGTTATTATCTCATGACACTTGTTTAATCAGCTACCATCTCTCCTGTGGACTTTTTTGTCTACAGTCTCAGATCAACACAGCCCTGCCCTTCCCATATTAGATTCTTGATGAATGTGTGTTGTTGTTATTCAGCCTGGTTCAATGTGCCCCTTTTTAACTTTGAGCACCCGCCCCTTTAAACCTCTCTGCACGGCCCTGATCAGAATTGTTGTCTAAAGGCAAAGAAAGATGCCCAACGGATTTACTTTACCAAATTGACCATCCCAGCCTTGCCGTAATGGTCCATTTGATTCACCTTTTATTGTTTATTTTATTTTCACTTACTGAATACAGGACAGACTTGACTGGGGGAAAGAAGGGGAGAAAGAAAGAGGGAAAGAGAAACAGCTGAGAAGAGGGACGGGGGAGAAGGGCAAAAAACAAAAACCAACAGAACGGGCAGAAAAAAAAAAAGAAAAAGAAAAAAAAATGCATCTATCGATCACCTGGGTCACCTGCTGAGAAAGAAAAAAGAAAACAAGCAGAAGAGAACAAGAGTAATAGAATAAACAACATCACAATGATATATGGGAATATGACAGTAAATACTAAATATTAAACATTATTGTGCAGCACATAAGATCAACAGAACACAGTGTGCTTTGAGGTAGGAGCCAAAAAGGGTGTAGTTTGTGGGTGTGATCACCCATGTGTACCCCTGTGAGCATGGACGCGCTTGTTTTTTTAAAAGGTTCCTTCATGTAATGATCTGCTAGAGGGTGTGGGGGGGCCACAGCCCCGTCCTCCAGGGCATGAAGCAGGTATGGAGGAGATCAAAACTCCAGACATCCAGAGGCCCCCAGAACACAAGAGACCAAGGAAGACCAACAGAGGGGCAGCCGCGCCACTGTCCCAGAAAGAGCTGAGGAGAGTCCCAGATGAGGGCTCACTCAGCAGCCGCGGAGCAGAAGCCAGGGGGAGTTGCAGTGACGCGCCCGTGAGCTCCGCCGGCAGCCAGCCGTGCCTGAGTGACCGAGCCCCAGGCCGAGAGGGGTGCACCGATGTCTGAGGGAGTCCGCCACTGGCAGGGGAAGTGGTGGTGGGGGGAGATAGGCCTCCAAACCTTGGAGGGCCTGAGATGTCCCCAGAGAGGTGGCGTCTGACACCCAACCTGACATATAGACACAGACATACAGGCACACACAGATACAAACATCCATTCCCACCCTCATGCTCTCATATGCACTTACTCCACACTCAACCAACGTGGAGACAGACATAAAGAGACGCTGTACACACGATCACACTCCCCAAGCGTACTCTACGAACCGGGTCTAGGTACCCTGCACTGCCTTACATCTACATTTTCACTGCTATGCTGATGACACCCAGCTCTATCTATCCATGAAGCCAGATAACACACACTAATTAGTTAAACTGCAGTGGGCCCTGGTCTGATGGGCCTGGGCCCCCCTTCCCTGGCGGGTCGCGGAGGGTGGGAGTGCCTACTGGGGTCAGCGGGGGAGCTGGCCCCAGGGAGGGGTTACCTGCCCCTCCCTTCCTTCCCTCCCCGTCTCCAGCTGCCTCCCTCTTCCCGCTCCTCCACAACCACCCACACATGCAGGGCCTTGGAGTGGGGGTATGTCACCAGGGTGCAGAGGAGGCTACCCCCCCCCCCCCCCCCCCCTGTCCCCTTCTGGCTGCCTCTGCCTCAATTTTATCCCACAACTTAGACATTCACATTATTCACACTCTCATTACACATACATATAGGATCTTGGGGGTGGGCACAATCACGGAGTCAAAATTACCATCAGGGTGTATACCTCACCCCTGACGTCGTTGCCCACCTCTCAATTTTAAATACACTTAGTCATTGAGGGCTAGCAGGAGGGACTATGCGCTTACCTGCTGCTCCTTGGCAGGTAGCTCCATGCCCTCCTGGGTTTTAATTGCACCTTAGAACACATATGCATCAACACTACAATGAGCGGGTGGAGGGAGGTTTGGAGTCTTCTCCCACCCCCATTCTCTGCGGCCTGCTGGAGCGGGAGGGCTAGTAGGAGGAGTTGGCCGTCCGACTGCGGTCTGGGGTGTGGGGCCTCCCTGCTGCTGCGGAGTCGGGGTGGTCTGCCTCTCCCCACCGCAGGGAAAAGGGTAACACCACCTGGGTCTGGGTGCAATTCCCCCCTCCAGGGGCAAGGGTACCTAGACCCGGTTTGTAGAGTACGCTTGGGGAGTGTGATTGTGTGTACAGCGTCTCTTTATGTCTGTCTCCACGTTGGTTGAGTGTGGAGTGAGTGCATATGAGAGCATGAGGGTGGGAATGGATGTTTGTGTCTGTGTGTGCCCGTATGTCTGTGTCTATATGTCAGGTTGGGTATCAGACGCCACCTCTCTGGGGACACCTCAGGCCCTCCAAGGTTTGGAGGCCTATCTCCACCCACCACCACTTCCCCTGCCGGTGGCGGACTCCCTCAGGTGTCGGTGTGTTGGTGGTTCTTTGTGTCTGGGGGTGGGCGTCCGGGTACACACCGGCTCACTCCTTGGCGGCCGCTTGTCGGGGCCTGGGGCCTGGGGCCTGGGGCTCGCTCGGGCCCCTTTGGAGGTGGGGTGCCCCCGGCCTCTCGGCCTGGGGCTCGGTCACTCAGGCACAGCTGGGGGCCGGCGGAGCTCACGGGCGCGTCACTGCAACTCCCCCTGACTTCTGCTCCGCGGCTGCTGGGCGAGCCCTCATCTGGGACTCTCCTCAGCTCTTACTGGAACAGTGGCGCGGCTGCCCCTCTGTTGGTCTTCCATGGTCTCTTGTGTTCTGGGGGCCTCTGGATGTCTGGAGTTTTGATCTCCTCCATACCCACTTCACACCCTGGAGGACGGGGCTGTGGCCCCCCCACACTCCCTAGCAGATCATTACATGGAGAAACCTTTGGAATGCAAGCATGCTGATCCACACAGGTATGCACACATGGGTATTCACAGACGCGGACTAAAGCTTTCTTGGCTGCTGCCTCAAAGCACACTGTGCGCTGTCTATCTTGCGTGCTGCACAATATCGTTTATTATTTAGTAAATATTGATATCTATGACTAGCTAGTTTATTGTGATGGTGCTTTGTTTTCTCTATTATTATGTTGCTCTTTGTTGTTTGCTGTCTCCTCTGTTTGTTTTTTTTTGTTTGTTTTTTTTTTTTCTCCATACAGGTGACCCAGGAGTTCTTTTTTTTTTTCTCTCTCTTCCCCCCCCCTTCTCACCGTCTCTTCTCCCCTTTGGTTTTCCTTCTTTCTCTCCCCCTCTTTCTCTCATTCATTCCCCCTGTCCTATTTATTAAAAAAAAAAAAAAAAAAAAAAAAAAAAAGTTAAACTGCAGGAATGACATAAAGGACATAAAGATCTGGATTAGGGCTGGGCGATATGGCCTAAAATTCATATCGTGATTAGGGCTGGGCCATATTATACCGTTCACGGTAATACCGGTATAATGTTAGGCAATGATAGGAAAATGAAATATCGCGATAGAATATGAGTAAAACGCGCATGCGCAGTGCCTTTGTTTTCATACGCACATGGCCGATTGTTGAGTGAAACAAATGAACCAGAATTGGTTTGTAAAAATGGTGCAACTTCAGTGATGTGGAACTGGTTTGGTGTTTGTCCGTCAGATACACGACAAAGCACATTTTTTTGCAGAACATGCAAGCGGCCGTCGTTATTGTCGTATTTGTCGGACTAAGATGCTCTTAAATCTGGGAGTAATCTGGGTCCTAAACTCTGTATGCTTCAGGTCAAACAACACTGCAGCATCACTGAGAGTTAAAAACTGTCTAAATTCTTTCATCTTTAATAAAACGATCAGCATTGCTGCTTTACCAGGTGTAACTATGAAGTTTAACTTCCAGGCATCCATGAAAACAAAATTTATTACATTTAACGTAGTTAGAAGTTAGCAGGAAGCTAGCGGAAGTTAGCTCGCTAGTTTCGCTAGTTACCTAAGCATGATAGTTAGAGACAAATTCAGTCGCATGGCAGGATGCTGTAAACGGACCAAACTTCAGTCAGGAGAACAACTGAGATAATCCATCCACAATACAAGGTTAATATACTGCAACAACATGGGAATAGAGCAGCTGCCAGAGAATTCAACATTAATGAATCAATGGTACAGAAGTGGAGGAAGCAAGAATGAGTCTAATAAAGTTTGATTTATCTGACTGCTTTGTTTCACTTAATGTGCCTTATAATCCCGTGCACCTTATGGTCCGAAAAATACGTACTGCACACTGCAGTTTAATGTTGCAAAGCACCTCTTTTTAACTTCAGTGGATATTATACATGGTTATGCTCAGGATATGTCAGCCCATTTCTACTGGAAATGCCTTTTAGTTAAACTTTCAGCAAGGAATTTGCATTTGCACTGTTACATTTTTATAAAGCTTTAATGTACATAAAAACCAGCTTCTTGTTTAAGTGAAAATAAATGGAAGGTTGTCTTTTTGCGCTAGTAATGTTGTGGAGTTGTATTTTGTCTCGCATAAATTATATCGTCAGTTATATCGTTATCGCAAATTTTCAAATATATATCGTGATAAATATTTTTGGCCATATCGCCCTGCTCTAATCATGATACCATTTGAAGCACATGCGGTAACGATATATATCACGATATATTCTTTTCTTCTGTATAACGTATTTTTCACACTATAAGGCACACTTAAAATCCTTTAATTTTCTCAAAAATTGAGAGTGTGCCTTATGTATGAATTCTGGTTGTGCTAACTGACCTCGAACCGATTTTGGCGTGCAGAAATCTGTTAAAAAATGTTTTAGTACAACTTTGGTAAGCCACACTGCTTGATGGATTGTCAGAGTATTACGGCTGCCATAGTGAGGAGCTTCGCGGAGTAATCTGGGTCCAAAACTCTGTCAACTTTAGGTCCCAAAGTCAAATGAACACTAAGAGTTAAAAACGGTCTAAATTATTTCATCTTTAATTAAATCATCAGTTAGAAGTTAACAGGAAGTTAGCTCGCTAGTTTACACCTAAACATTTCATGCCATGCTCTGACTGAGAGATTTTTGAAACTAATTAAAACGTACAGCTCTGCTACCACTTCCAACATAAATGAAGACAGAAAACTAAACAGCAGTGGCGTTTGCAGGGTTACTGAAGTTGGACTACCTGGTATATAATTTTGTGCTACGTGATTGCTAGCGACACAGCTATGTTAGCATAACATTAGCACATTGAAGCTGGAGGATGAACGCCAACTTTTTTCCCACTCGATAAAAGTTAACGTGACAGATTCTGGTGGTTAGGGACAAATGCAATCGCATAGCAGGATGCTATACACAGGCCAAACTTCAGTCAGGAGAACAACTGATATTATTCATCCACAATAAAAGGTTAGTTATTAATATACTGCAACAAAATGGGACTAGAACAGCTGCGAGAGAATTCAACATTAACGAATCAATGTTACGGAAGTGGAGGAAGCGTAGTTTTTGGCTTTCCCCATATTTCAAAAGTGCTTCATCTCTTTGCTATGACTGTCGCCCGCCATAATTTGCAGATGATAATGGTTTTAGCCGGTGCGATGCTTTCGACCAAAACAGGTGCAGCTTGATGACATCATCAACATGCGCTATAGCGATATAGTCAAAATCTCTATCGTTGGCCAAATTTATATTGTTTCTATCGTATATTGTTTATATCACCCACCCCTAATCTGGATGGCCGCTAACTTTCTGCTCCTTAATTCAGATAAAACTGAGGTTATTGTACTCGGCCCTGAAAAGCTTAGAAATATGGTATCTAACCAGATTCTTACTCTGGATGGCATTACCTTGGCCTCCAGTAACGCTGTGAGGAACCTTGGAGTCATTTTTGACCAGGACATGTCCTTCAACAGTTCATAACTTCTCTTCAACTCATTCATGTTAACTAAAAGGTAAACCTGTTTCTCCATCACCTGTTCAGCTCTGATGATTCAGTAAGGACATCTCCTGGTTTCATCTTCATGTTTCCCTCTCATCACATAACCAAACCGATATCATGACCAGCAGTTTTACAGCTGTGGCTCCAGCCAACATCAGCTGATACTAGAAATTAATATTAAATAAATTCTAACAACAGCTGATCAAGCTTAAAAGTGCTGCTGTTGTTTAGCGCGACATCAGCTGGTTTCCTCTTTCTGGCGCAAAGTGGGCGAAAAATAAAAAAGAGAGAAAAGCCGATCAGCTGATCATTGATCAGTTTCATGATTGAAGTAGAAACAGGAGAGGGAGGGTGAGAGGATGAGAGAAGAAGAGGCAGCTGTGCAGCGTAAACACAGAATAACTCCAGCTTTGCGTCTTTTTCATTGTAGCTGAAGTCCGGGACAAAATGTGTTCCTTTTCACCTCAATACGAAACGCGTAATATTTTCTCTGAATACGAGACGATTCTGTTTTTTACAGGACGGTTGGCAACTCTAATAATTAACCTTATGAACAAAATAAAGGTCAACATCAGTAACATAGCACCCACCCAGCTGTATAGAAACTCCGTCATGCTAGCTAGCACGCAGTACGAAAAAGTCAGCATAACGAAAATAAACTCCACCTAAACTTGGTTTATATCTGACCCAGATAGACTGCAGGTTATAACTTCTTACCTGAAGTTCAGTTCACCTGACACTCTCGGACCAGCGGCCGCTTCGGGTCTCTCCTCTTGCCTCCCTTTTCCTTCATCCACCTGCTGCCTCCACCACTTGCTAATGTTATTGAATCTGTGGAAGCTCCGCGATAGCCACCACACGAAGTAACGAATAACGAACCTATCTAAATCCCAGTAACGAGTAACGCGTTCCTGGTTTTGGCATAATAACTAGTTACCGTGCTCGTTACCACAATAATAACGTAGTTACTGTAACGCGTTACTTAATAACGCGTTAGTCCCAACACTGCATACAAGGTCTTAAATAATCAGGCCCCATCTTATCTTAATGACCTTGTAGTACCATATCACCCTATTAGAGCACTTCGCTCTCGCACTGCAGGCCTACTTGTTGTTCCTAGAGTATTTAAAAGTAGAATGGGAGGGAGAGCCTTCAGTTTTCAGGCCCCCGTCTATGGAACCAGCTTCCAGTTTGGATTCTGGAGACAGACACCATCTCTGCTTTCAAGATTAGGCTTAAAACTTTCCTTTTTGTTAAAGCATATAGTTAGGGCTGGACCAGGTGACCCCGAATCCTCCCTTAGTTATGCTGCAATAGATGTAGGCTGCTGGGGATTCCCATGATGCATTGAGTTTTTCCTTTCCAGTCACCTTTTTCAATCACTGTGTGTTAATAGACCTCTCTGCATTAAATCGTACTTGTTATTAATCTCTGTGCATTTTATCCTGTCTTCCTTCTCTCACCCCAACCGGTCGCAGCAGATGGCCGCCCCTCCCTGAGCCTGGTTCTGCCGGAGGTTTCTTCCTGTTAGAAAGGAGTTTTTCCTTTTTTCCAAAGTGCTTGCTCATATGGGGTCAATTGATTGTTGGGTTTTCTCTGTATGCATTATTGTAGGGTCTACCTTACAATATAAAGCTCCTTCAGGTGACTGTTGTTGTGATTTGGCGCTATATAAATAAAATTGAATTGAATTGAATGTCTCTCTGATGTGGAGAATAGATGTCTTCAAATGTTCTGTTAGCAAGATGTTCTGTTGAATTATCATTCAAAGACATAAATGCATCACGAGGTACATTTAAAAGCAAAAGTCTTATTTTACATTTTTAATAAAGGTGCTGTTAATGAGCAGACGTTTAATCAACATCAGCAGCAGCAAGTGTACTCCTCTCTTCCTGTTGGTTAGTTTTTCATCAATTTATCATATTCTGATGCTGTTTTCAACAAGACCGTACTTATTACATCTGCTGCAGGTTTTAAAATAAATGTTATTTTCAATAATATTTGTGTTTAAATTAGCATCACAAACATGAGGTGACTGATTTTCTCTGACCTGCAGGTGATCATTGTGGCTATGAGATAATCAGAAGGTTTGAAAACACTGAAAATGGTAAAGTATAAACTTTCATTAATATTGAGCTTGTGGACGCTGGATGATTATATAATAACTGTGTTTAACATTGAAGTCCATGCGTCCAACTATTTTCTTACACTTGGGTGCCAGGTCATGGGGGCAGCATCCTAAACAGAGAGGGCACATCCTCCAGCTTGTCTGGGGGAACACCAAGGCTTCCCACACCAGCCGAGAGATATAATCTCTTCAGCATTTCCTTGTTTTGCCCCAGGGTCTCCTCACAGAGTGACATGCCTGAAAAGCTCACACATGAGGCATCCTTGTCAGATGCCTGAACCACCTCAAATGTGGTTCTACTCTGAGCCCCTCCCGCATGGCCAAACACCTAACGCTATCTCTAAAGGAGAAGCAAGCCAAACTTTGAAGTAAGCTTATTTCCACTGCTTATATCCACGATCTCGTTCTTTGGGGTCACTAACCCAGAGCTTGTGACCATACGTGAGGGTAGAGATGTAAACTGAGAGCTTCACTTTTACGGTCAGTTCTCTCTTCATCTTGACGTACTGGTACAGTGGACGTAGCACCATTCTGCTCCCCTCTCCTCCTGCAAGTGGTTTGCCTATAGGAGGGTGGACCCATGTCCTTTTTTTGGGCTATGCCCAGCCGGGCCCCATGGACCAATGCCTGGCCACCAGGTGCTTGCTCTTAGGCACCCTCCCCAGGCCTTGCTTCATGGGGGCCCATTAACCTTTTCAAGGGCAGAGTGAACTGTTCCTTTCATTCAGGTTTTTAAATTATTCTTTGTCTGGTCCTGGGTGAGGGACCGGATAAAATTTGCCATGGGAGACCCTACCAGGGGGCAACCCCCTCTCCTCCAACAACAACACAGCCCCTGGGATCCATGGGACACACGAACCCCTCCACCACAATAATTTAGAGATTCACGGAAGGGAACATTAACATCAGTAAGATTATTATTTCAGGTCCTGCAGAAGATGTTTACGCCAATGTCGCATCTGTGATTCAGCTCAAAGTCATTAACAAGACAAGTGAGTGCACAAAACGCGAGATTTAAAATGCAAAATATACATTGGTGATTATTCTCCTCGACAATGAATGCATTTAAGCAGAGAACAGAGGGAGTTTGTTTTGAAATGCTTTCATTTGATCACCTTTACAGGGCAACGTGGTGACGCAGAGGAGAGCTCTGACTACAATAATGTCAATCTGTCAGGGTGCTGGGTCGTTGACCAAAGATTCTGAGGTTATTTTGCTTTTGTGAGTCTCTCTGTGAAAGTGTGAAGATGGTCTAAGTTTAAGTTAAGAAAAGACAATGCAGTGTCTCAAAAATGACTTAATAAAACAAGATTGGACTATTGTATATAAACACAAGGATGTCAATAAAGCCTATGAGGCATTCTTAAGCATATTCATGGCCTTATTAGAGGAAAACAGCCTACTTATTGAAGACAACAGGAAAGATAAGTATGCAGGAAGACCATGGATGACAAAGGGACTGCAAAATGCCTGTAAAAAAAAGAACACCTTATATAGAGAATTCATTAAAAAGTGAACTACAGAATCTGAAAAGAAATATAAAAGTATAAAAATAAATTAACTAACATGATGAGAACTTGTAAAAAAGAATACTTCATCAAAAAGTTAGAAGATAATAAAGATAGCATGAAAGGGATATGGAAGGTATTAAATAGTATAATAAAAAATGGACCAAGGACTAATGACTACCCTGGGTATTTTGTGGAAGGGACAAATACTATTAGTAAAATGAACGAAGTAGTAAATGGATTCAATGAATTTTTTGTAAATATAGGGCCAAAACTGGCTGCGGAAATAAAGGTTTATATGATAGAAAGGGAGACTGGAGGAAACATTGAAAGGAATGCAAGCTCAATGTTTTTAAGAGCAGTGGAAGAGAAGGAGATATATGATATTGTCAGTGGACTTAAGAACAAAACGAGTACTGACTGTCATGATATTGATATGGTAACGGTAAAGAAAGTAATTGATGGTGTTGTAAAACCACTACAATATATTTTTAATTTGTCTTTCCAGGAAGGGGTTTTTCCACAAAAATGAAAGTTGCAAAAATTATTCCTATTTATAAATCAGGTGAAAAGCATTGTTTTACAAATTATAGACCAGTGTCGGTACTCTCCCAGTTTTCTAAGATACTGGAAAAACTATTTCTAAAAAGATTTGATAGCTTTGTGGATAAACATGATTTGTTGGCAAATTGCCAGTATGGGTTTAGAAATAATAGATCAACAGTTTTGGCATTGATGGATTTAATGGAAGAAATAACAGAATGTATGGATAACAAGAAGTATGCACTAGGAGTCTTTCTAGATCTAAAAAAAGCATTTGATACTGTTGACCACAAAATTCTAAAAATCAAACTGGAAAAATATGGGTTCAGGGGTGTGGTACTGGATTGGATAAGCAGCTATGTGATGAATTGACAGCAATATGTACAAATAAATGAGTTTAAATCTAAATTGATGGATATTGAATGTGGAGTACCTTAAGGATCAGTATTAAGTCCGAAAATGTTTATTATGTATATAAATGATATTTGTAAAGTATCGAAGATACTAAAGTTTGTAATTTTTGCAGATGATACCAATATACTTTGTTCAGGTGTGGAATTTCAACAGGTTCTGGAGGTGATCACACAGGAGTTAAAGATATTAAAGAAGTGGTTTGATAGAAACAAATTGTCCTTAAATTTAAATAAAACAAAATTTATGTTATTCGGAAACTATAAGAAAAACATTAACATTGAAATTTGTGTCGATAATATATATCTAGAAAGGGTTAATGCCATAAAATTTCTTGGTGTGATCATTGATCAAAAGGCCTGTTGGAAATCACACATCACTTATGTGAGGGGAAAGTTAACACGGGGCATTGCTGTCTTGGGGAAAGTAAAACAATTTCTGGATAGGAAAACATTGTATATGTTATATTGTGCTTTGCTATTACCATACATGAGTTATTGTGTAGAGTTTTGGGGAAATACATATAAAAGTAATATTCAGACTATAATCATAATGCAGAAAAGGGCCATTAGACTAATAAATCAGGAGGGGTATAGGGCTCACACAAATGCACTCTTTATTAGGACGCAAGCTATAAAATTCCAGGATCTGGTGAAGTTTAAAACAGTGCAAATAATATATAAGGTAAGGAAAGGGATGCTCCCAATCGAAATGGTTCTTAGAAAGAGAAGGGAGGTATAATTTTAGAGGGAAGTCGAATTTAAAATTACAAAGAGTAAGAACAACATTGAAAAGGATGTCTATTTCAATAGCGGGAGTTAAATTCTGGAATGAGTTAAAAGAAGAAATAAAGGTCAGTAGTGATATAAACCAGTTTAAAATAAAACTCAAAAAAGAAATATTAAATAAGTATAAGAATGAAGAAAATGCAATTAACCCAAGACAGCAGTCAAACTCATGTTTATTTTCTTCTGCAAATTAGCAAATCTAAATATAGTTTTAGTTGAACATGTAAAAATATTTTTTTGAGATGTTATGTTCTAAGTTGAAGGCAGTGTATACGTTTTTGTTGTTCAAATTTAGATGATGAGGATGTAAACCTGAGGGGGTAGGGCTAAATAAGTATATACTTCTGCGTACTCCTTTTCAAACAACTGTATGGAATGATTTTATGAAACGTTGGTGAATGTATATGTTTGAAATAAAAAAGAACTGAACTGAACTGAACTGAAGTTTATACAGTTTAAGCAGGAGTTTAGTTCTTTCTATGTTTCCGAGTTTTCTTGATTTCCAGTTTATGGTTTATTGTCTGTGAGGTTCCACTTGTGTGTTTGTCTCATCCCTGTGTCGCTTGTGAGAGTCTGTCGTGTCATCCATGTTTATGCTCACTCGCCCTCCGTGTGTCTTAGTTGTGTCAGTGTGTTTTGTCATCTCTTTTGTCTCTCTGTTTGTTTATCCCCGTTTCTGCATCAAGCTCATGTGTTCATGTACTTCCTGTTTTATTTTGACAGTATTTCATCCCGTGTTCAGTGTGTTTGGTTTGGCTTCCCTGTCTCGTTATATTTAATTCATCAGAGCTGTTTTCCAATGTGTTTCCACTTCACTGATCACCCTCTTGTGTATATATTGTGTCTGTTGTCAGTGCATCTGCTAATCCTTATGTCTCCATGTTCTCTCAATCCTTCAAAGGTGCTTCAAGGTATTCCCAGTGTTCCAGGTTTCCTGTTACTTTAAGTTTCAGCTTTCCCAGTTTGTTTGTTTTTTCTCAGTCAGTTCTTTGTTTATTTTTGGTTAACCTGATTTGGTTCATGTTTGTTTCCAGCCATGAAAATTGATTTTGCCTCTCGTTGTCTGCATTTGGATCCTTACAAAGAGCCACAGAGTCTGCAGCCACAGATTGTGACAAAATCCAAATTCAGCCACAGCTCTAAAATCTTAACAGCAGCTCTTTAGCTGTTTTTTCTCTTTAAAGTCTCTTAAATACTTGAAGTCACTTTGAGTGACAAGGAGAAGGTTTTGAATTCAAACCAATGATCCTGATGCCTGAGTTTATATTTCCCCACTCCGCTCAGTGTGTTTCACTTGTTTCTCTCCCATTAGATAGTAATTTTAATGGACTTTAATGTACTGCAGATCTGTTTTTCTTTTTAATTGTTTCTTGTATTTGTAATATATTATAAATGTCTTTCTGTGAAGCACTTTGTAACTTTGTTAATAAAAGTGTGACATAAATAAACTGTGTTGTTGTGTGTCAGACTGAGAGTACATGTTACAGCTGTTCAGTGTTGTGCATGAATCCACTGAAAGAGAGCTTTTATTTAAAGGCACTCATTGTAATGTAAAACAGGGTACAACCCTCCAAAATGAACTAAAGCTATCAACATAATGGGAAGTAACAACTGCTGTGACGTTATGCTCAGCAGCCTTTTTACTGTAAAGCAGTTTTTCCAGTTTTCTCAGGGAGGTCTGGCCTGTACTTTCATGTACTACCAATTTATTTTGACAGTGTCAGTCTCATGTTCACCAAAGCCATGAAAACTCTGTGTATGACATATAAATCTTGATTTTCTATTTTATGTATGTTATTACACTGTAGATTCTTTATTATCTGTTCAATAAAGTGAGCTGGTAAAAATCAAATCGCTACTACTTAAAATATAGTTTCTAACTTTGTCTCCTCCTTCATGATTTTTTTATGCACTGAAATTAAAGGAGCTCCTTGTCACGATCCTGGGTCTTATGATCCAGTGTTTTGAGTTTTAGTTCATTTTGATGTTTATAGTACGTTTAAGCTCATTGGGTCTCCTATGTCCATTTGCTTATTAGTTCCCCCTTGTGTTTCCAACCCATGTTAAGTCTCCCCTGCTCTTCATGTGTTTCATGTCTGTGTCTTACGTTGTCAAGTTCTGGTTGTCATGTTTCCTATTTTATTTTGAAGAGATCTTGTGTTTTTATATTATGGTTTATGTTTTGAGTCCTTTGTTGTACTGTTTCTTGTTTCCCTAGGTCTCAGTTATGGTTATCATAGGTTTAGTTCTTTGGCTTTGTAATATGGCTTCCCTGTGTTCCATGTTGTGTCTACTGTGACGTTTTTGTACCATGTGTCAGGTTCCTATGTTCTGTCTCCCCAGTTGCTGTTAAGTTTACATGAAGTTCAGTCAGTGTGTTTCCTGTTTTACTTTGAAGGTCTGTGTCTCATGTCAGTGTTTCTACTTTTGCTTCCCGTGTCTCGTCCAGCCTGATTACTCCCAGCTGTGCTCTCCTTCTGTGTCTTGTTCCCTCGTTATCCCTCTGTGTATTTGAGCCCTGTGTTTCTCTTTGTCAGTGTCGTAGTCTCCGTCATGGCTGTGTTTCCCTGTGTGTTAGTCATCCATGTCCCAGTTTAGTCTTCCATGCCATTTTGCAATAAAGCAGCTTTTGAGTTTAATTTCGTTGTCGTGAGTTTTGCGTTTGGGTCCTTCTCCTGCCTGTACACAGCCGAAACATGACACTCCTGATTTCTGACTGAGCCACATAGAGAAGAGGAAACACAGCCTGTGGTTTGAGCCACAAGTCTTCCTTTCAGCAGATTTATGATTGATTCATGTTCTCATCAAACTTCACACAGCAGAGAGGAAACAAGGAGTTCAGACAAAGAGCACAGCGGGAATTTCATGAGCAGCTGTTTTCGTGATTGTTGATTTATGATCTGCTCATTTAGTGCTTCTGTGTTCACTTTATTGCTACATGTGTTACTAGAACATTTTATGTTATTTATTATGAAAGAACCATCAAATTTATTGTTTAATTTAAGTTCTCATATTTTACTTTTTAGAGGCAAATTCATTTTCATATTAATGATATCATTTTCTGTGTGTGTGCTCCATATGTGCTGTGCTGTTCTTGAATCACAGGTGGAGGTGATTCTGTGTGGAGTTTGCATCTGTGTGGGTTTCCTCCATGAACTCCAGCTTCCTAACAGCTGTTCTTATCATTATTTATGATATGTTCATTTAGTTATTCTGTTTCCACTTCACTGCTACCCGAAATCTTGCGAACAGAACATTTGAAGTCATCTATTCTCCACATCAGAGAGACATCAGTACTCAAGGTCGGTCCTGTGATGGGCTTTAAGTGTCAGTGTGGATATAAAGTTATAGCTCCTTGTCCCATATTTCCCATGTCAAACTCTGAACACAGCTTCCAAGTCCAATCACTGGACTGTGCTTACAGCTGGTGGCCAATAGAGGGAGACATTAATCCATTTATAATTTATTGTAAGGAATGAGAACATGTTGATATGACTGAAGAACAGACAGAACAGAGGAATGATATTGACTTTGGACCCTATCATGAAAATAATCAGGCCCTGGATGGATGTCATAGTGATCAAAGCATTTACATTAACAAAGTTTAAAAATACAGTTTCATTAATAAAGTTTTATTGGACTCCAATAAATAGTAATCATGGGCGTATCGATCCAAATATTGATCATTTTGATACCAACATTTGTATCGATGTTGATCAATACGAGTGTAATGAGCTTGATGCTTCAGTTTCTGTTCTCCTGTATGCACCGCTGCAGTTTCATCAAAGAGGCAACCTGGCTGTCTGTGTAAATGCTGCTGCTTTCAGGTGTCACAGAGCAGCCTCAGTTTGCTTCTCCTCTCTTGTGTTTTATGTTTTACTGTCACTGACTCAGCAGTGCCAGTAAAACAAGTAAGCAAACGTGCTCAGCTAACCAGGACCGTCCAGCAACCCAGTAAGTAAAGAATATCTATGTAGATAACTGTGGTAATAGTGATAATTCAGTTATATTACTTTAATTTATAGTGGAAATGGCTCATTCTTACTTTAGCCAACTCCTAAAGTCTCAATTATGCTAAAACCTTGATATAATACATTTATCTAACTGAAACATTTAAATGAAAACAATTACAGGAATTGAAACAAATATACCAAACATAGTATGGCTCAGATTTGATTCAATATAATTACCCTGTTGTGCTAAATGTGAAAAAGATACTGTCTGATTACTGTAGTTAAAATACTATTAGATGTGCTAGATTATTGTCTTTATTTCTGTCCCAGGTTTGAACTAATTAATAATCCAAAGGAAAAAAGAAAACACTTAAAGGTCATGAAAATTCAGTCAGAATTAGCAATCTGATGATGGAGCTTAATTATTAAAAAGTATTGGTACTGGTATCAGTCTTGTATTTTACTTGAAATCAGATTAATATCAAATCTTGCATTATTACACACGTCTAGAAATAGTGAAATATTAAATTTATTTACCTTAAAATTTCAGCACCATGGACAGCGCACAAGGTTCTCACTGCTGTGCTTATTAACATGTGACTGTTTGTCGTGGTGGACCTGCACAAATTTAGCTGCATGCATATATAGATCTCTCTTTTACATTTATGGGCATAAGTTAATAATTTCTGTTAAAAAGAAAAATGCAACAATTTACTGTTGTACTGTTTCTAGGGTCCCTGTCCCTGGTTATATGTGTATTCTCTGAATGTATTCTCTTTGCAGCATTTCACTGCAAAAGTGTATGTATATTTGAATTAAGAAATCTCAAGAGAATCTGTCACTCTCTCTACCCACAAAACCAGATCTGAATATATTTTTCTTTGTGTAACTTCAGACAGTCAGATCCTTGTCATTCTCCACCTTTCTCATACAAAAACACCTCTCCAATATAAACACTGGGTTGTGTTTAGAGCTGGTATTCAACAGAGGGCGCAATTCAGTTATTTTTTATTGCAATGCATTAGTCTGCTTGTCTGAGTGTTAAATATTTCCCAGAGTTGTGATGATAAAGGAAAAAGACTTTGACTTCAGAGTCTATTATTTACATCACAACATGTTGCAGAAGAAAAATAAATCTCTGTGTGTTGTAAATGTAGGTGTAACTGTGTCCAAAGAACCAAGATCAGCATCTGAAGAGGCATATGCCTGCTGAATGGCCTCCACAACCCTGTGGAACAATTGTGACTTAGACAGGGGTCTGCCCAGAATTCCACAGTGGAAGCTCACAAAAATCTCGTCTGTCTTCCTGAACGACCAGATTTGCAAGACATGCTGTGACAAAGCACAGAGATGGCACAGGGCAACCAGGCCTGCAACCTTGTCCAGGTCCCCAGTGGGAGATGTTCGTAACTGTTGGGCCGGAGGATCACCACTTTCCCGTCCAGCAACCAGCAGCAGCATTGCCTGTGTACCGACAGAGCTCATTAATCCACCTGGCAGATTTTATATGATGGACCACAGGTTCTCAATGGGGTTCAGATCAGGTGAACAAGGAGGCCATGTCATTAGTTTTTCTTCTTTTATACCCTTTCTTGCCAGCCACGCTGTGGAGTACTTGGACGCGTGTGATGGAGCATTGTCCTGCATGAAAATCATGTTTTTCTTGAAGGATGCAGACTTCTTCCTGTACCACTGCTTGAAGAAGGTGTCTTCCAGAAACTGGCAGTAGGACTGGGAGTTGAGCTTGACTCCATCCTCAACCCGAAAAGGCCCCACAAGCTCATCTTTGATGATACCAGCCCAAACCAGTACTCCACCTCCACCTTGCTGGCGTCTGAGTCGGACTGGAGCTCTCTGCCCTTTACCAATCCAGCCACGGGCCCATCCATCTGGCCCATCAAGACTCACTCTCATTTCATCAGTCCATAAAACCTTAGAAAAACCAGTCTGAGATATTTCTTGGCCCAGTCTTGACGTTTCAGCTTGTGTGTCTTGTTCAGTGGTGGTCGTCTTTCAGCCTTTCTTACCTCGGCCATGTCTCTGAGTATTGCACACCTTGTGCTTTTGGGCACTCCAGTGATGTTGCAGCTCTGAAATATGGCCAAACTGGTGGCAAGTGGCATCTTGGCAGCTGCACGCTTGACTTTTCTCAGTTTATGGGCAGTTATTTTGCGCCTTGGTTTTTCCACACGCTTCTTGCGACCCTGTTGACTATTTTAAATGTTCGATGATCACGCTTCAGAAGCTTTGCAATTTTGAGACTGCTGCATCCCTCTGCAAGATATCTCACTATTTTTGACTTTTCTGAGCCTGTCAAGTCCTTCTTTTGACCCATTTTGCCAAAGGAAAGGACGTTGCCTAATAATTATGCACACCTGATATAGGGTGTTGATGTCATTAGACCACACCCCTTCTCATTACAGCGATGCACATCACCTAATATGCTTAATTGGTAGTAGGCTTTTGATCCTATACAGCTTGGAGTAAGACAACATGCATGAAGAGGATGATGTGGACAAAATACTCATTTGCCTAATAATTCTGCACTCCCTGTATTCTTCCTCAGTCGAACAGCAGCACTCATGCGATTGTTTTGCCCCCTAAGCTCCAGGTGTTGTGCCAAAAAGTGGTCATCTTCCAGAAAGTGATTGCCGTCCACAGGAGCACGCGCAGTTACTTAAAGCCGTAGCACCCAGATGACTTATGTAGACAGCTACTTCTGTGCAACTGATATAGGATGTGGTAAGCTGAACACAGCTTCAACCGTCTGTTGACAAAAAGTAACGCAACCCCACCACATGCCGTTGCGTAACGGTTTGTAACGGTAACGATGTTGTAATGATAGAAATAGCAATTAGTTAGATTACTCATTAATCTGAAAAAAGTAACCTTGTTAGTAACACCGTTACTTGTAACACCGTTATTCCCATCACTGCAGGTAGGTGGGGCAGCAATTCACTGAGCCTCTGGCACACTCGTCAGACGCTTTCATCAGAAGCGTTCTTAAGGAGCTGCACGACGGTTGTCTCGTGTCGGAGTATTGTCCTTTTCAGGGGTGTCTGTGTAACTGCTCACCCACCTACCGGAGCTTGTGGAGATCATCTTCTCCGAGTCTATACAGAGATTCAATTCACGTCCCAGCACCTCACCTCTCAGTCTCCCTCTGTGCCTTTTAAGTCTGGCCTCTAATAACTTCCCCAGTGTCTATATGTCAGACTGTATCAAGTAAGCTCTCCAGTTCTTGTTTATTTTCCCGTTTGTGTTCTTTTCGGTTTATGGTAAAACACCACTAACACTATTATCCCTCCCCCTGAGATCAAGTGCGCCACCAGTGTATGTTCACCCTGCACGTCCTGGCTCCGTGTTTCCATACATGTCCTGTCTTGTAAATACGTTCCTTCCCTGTGTCTGTTATGACAATGACATGGTGCCCTGGAATCTGTACGTCAGACTGTATCAAGTAAGCTGGCCAGTTGTCATTTATTTTCCCATTTATGTTCTTTTTGGTTTCCGGCAAAACACCCCTAGCGCTACTGGGTCCTACTGGGAAAAGATGGAACGGTGACCCCCTTCACCTGGGACAGGAGGACCTTCAGAAAAGGGAGTCCTGGACAGGTGTAGTGGGACAGCTGGAAACCAGGCCATGTGGGGCCAAAGTGGGGCCACCAGGATCAACCCCACCTCCTCGGTCTGGACCTTGCAAAGGAATGACTGGAGGAGGAAATATAGAGGGAAGGGAAAAGCATTTGCCAGGTTGTCACATGCAAGGGGAGGGACATTGTTCTGCAGGGAGATGAACAGATAGAAAAATGTTGACTCTCTATATAAAAAGAAAAAGGTTGTCTTCTGCCCTGTCTGTTCTGACGATGACATGGTGCCCCTGCAGACACAACAGAACTTGCTTGAGTGCCAGGATAACAACTTGAAGCTCCAGCATTTATGTCTGAGACACCCAATGACTGATCTAACAGCTGTTGAGCCGAGAGCCTTCATGGACTGTACACCAACCTGTTGGGGAGTCATCTGTGAGGACTAACTGGCAGTCACGGGACCCATCCCTTGGCCCTCCTCCAGGATGGAGTACCCTCCACAGATGGAGAGCTCGATGAAGCCCCTGTGAGACCACCACTGTTGGGACTGTGTTAAAATATGCTTTAGTTTCTCACATTTGCTGAAAGCTGAAAGTCTGAGTTTCATTTAAAATGAATTCAGGGGTTTGGGTTGGGGTGGGACTAAGGAAGTTTCAGAGTACTATTAATTGGCAGATGACTCAACCTGTAGATGATAGTACATATGAGTCTAGTGGTTCAGGTCACCCCCTCCCCGTTTGTTCTTTGTTTCTCTGAGCAGACTGTGATGACTGCATGTGTGTAAAAGACTGTTGTAGGTTTATTTTTATCTGCTGAAAATCAGACACCACAAAATTTCTGTCTGGGCCTCCAAGAAAAGAGGAAATGCAGCCTGTGGTTTCAGCCTGAAGTCTAATGTTTGTCTTCTTTAAAGTCAACACAGCACAGTGGAAATGTGCAGGTATGACAATGTGTGAAAAGAGGTTAAAAGTAGCTTTATTGTGGTGATGACACATGCTGGACTAAAGAATAAATAAAGCATGTGGGCATCAAGAGAAACGGTGAAAAGCTTGTTTCTCACGCTCATGTCTTTAAGAGTCTCTGCATGGACGTGCTGTAAATGTTCATTTATCTCTGAAATAAATAAAATCATCCATCACTCTCTCTGTCCACAACATCATATACAGACATGTTTTTCTTCTTACTGCAACTTCCAAACATGTCAGTTCCTCACAGTATAACACAAAACTCCAAAGTATAATCACTGCTTTGTAACCAGCAGAGGAGCCAGTAAATCATCTAAACCTACTGATACTAATGTGTCTGTTTGGCTGCTGTTACAGAAATGGTTCCTACACCTGTGATGATGACGTCAGTGTTTGACTCCAAACTGTCTGCTGGACTCTGCAGTATCACAGAGACTTGCTGTCTTCAAGCCTCATAACATATTGATATGTACTGAAACTTTTGCACTTATGTTAATATATAAACTGCAAATAACATAAAAACATGAAGTAACATCTTAATGTATTTTACCTTTCCCACAGAAAAGTGGAGGGAAGGAGAAACACACCTGCTGTTCAACAATCTAAAACACTTCGATATCAACATGTTTGTGAGTGTGTGTAGATGATACTGCAACAAACCTTAATCAAAGGTTATCTTTGTAAGAAAGTGTTTGACAGAATAAGGATAGATGCTGTGTTTGCAGGCTTTAACTATTACTAATATTATAGACTGTATATTGAGAATGAGAAGTGAGAAACTGAGGTACACCTTATGCTCATATGGAGGGGATTAGCCAATCACAAAGTTACCACACCTTAAAGCATTTACTGCTGTGTTGTCCTTTTGGACTCTAATGTGGGCGGAGCCTATAGTAGCTTTCATAGTGTGACAGATGAGGTCCAACTAGACAGGTTATGGAGAGACAGACAACCATTCATGTTCACATTCACACCTGCAGGCAATCACCTGAATCACCAGTTAACATAATAATATATGACTTTGGAGAGAACCCAGACAGGTGGAGGGAGAACATGCAAACTTCACACAAAAAGTCCAGCTGGTGGATTCTAACAGGAAACTTTCTTGCTGTGAGGCAACAGTATGAACTACTGTATCTATGTGCCACCTTTCTATTTCTGGTTTAATGTCTTTGTAGGTTCTCAGTCATCCAGCTCATGGTGGTCTAAGAAGTTTGGAAGGAAAGTGACTAAACTTCTTTACATTTCTTGAAGATGTGTCACCTCTCATCTAAGAGGCTCTTTGACTTCTAAAAATAAAACAGTAAAGAGTCTCAGGTATTTTAACCTCAGTGAGGGTTTTACTTTAAGTGGGTCAAAGACCCACAATTAATCACGACATCACATGAGCCAAGCTGTGAAAAAAGGTGTGGGTCATTATAGACCTATAAGTTTTTGGAGTTAAAAAACACATTCATGAATCAAAGCTAATCAGTGCTCTGTGTTTGGCTTATTTAGAGATTCAAAAATACAAAAGAGTGGCAGCACAAATAAAAGTTTACAGTTTGACTGTTGTTTTAGGTTCAGTGCTGCCATCTTGGATTGCTAACTCACAGTCTGTGTGTCTGCTCAGACTTTCCAAGCAGTAAATGTGAGTTTAGTTCCACAAAAAAACTTTTCGACTGGTAACTCAGAATTTCCAACTTCTGTCTTATTCAAAAATTATCACCAGAGATTTGGGGTAAGAACACTTTGAGACCTTTCCTCCCCCCATCATGTAACCTACTGAGGTCACCTGAGGAAAGTACCATGGAGGGGTTGTGGCACAAGGAAGGGATCTCAAAACTACATTGTAGGTGACTGACAGCTGATGCCATAAGGCTCCACCTCTGGTCATTCACAGTGGACATAGATGTACTTTTTCACTCCTCTTTCAAACCGTCAGTATTTTCTGTTCAAAATGTGAACACTGGCACCTTCGTATGAGTGATATTTGATATGATATTGGAAGCAGATGAAACCAAATAAATATTTGGAGATCATTGTCTGTGCATAATCCTGGAGAGTGAGTGTGGTGGCCAGAAACTGAAAACAACACATTTTGGGAAGACAGCATTCATGTATCGCACAATAAATGTCTGTGGATGTTCAGAAACATTTGCTGATAAGATGACTCGAGATAAAATATTCCAACATTATGATGATCCACAGCACACTGCACAAATCACATAAAAGTCTCTGAGAATAAAACATAATTATGAGCTGGTAAAATATGTCACCTGACCTGAAACAACAGGAGGTAAGAAGAAAACACAAGAAGCAAGCCTGCATGTTTGCAGTGGACAGGAAATGTGAACACGTCACACAACTGCTGTGGTCAAAGCTACAGGAGCTGTTTGAGGTTTGTATAAAAGGAAAGGAAGCACAGAGAGGCCACAGTCAGAAGAAACACTCTGGTCTTATCTGTATTAAATGCAGCTTCTCTTTTTATTATTGATGTAAAGTCAAAGTGTTTGAGATCAGCTGAGGATCAGAGTGCAGCAGGGCTGGATGTGAGGATGGGGCACTCTTTGCTCTGCATGACGGGGTTATTGTGTAAGTACATTTGTGACATTGTTTGAATGGCACTGATTAATGAAAGTGTTTCTCATGTGTGAGAATTAGAGTGTATCACTGGTTTGAAGTGTTTATGTGAGAGTTTGAACAAAGCATATTTGTGATGTTTATGAAAGTTACAGACAAATGTTGGCTGGTTCCTTGGTTCAGTTTAGTCTGGAGTATCGTGTTGGATACATCGCTGCTTGTTGCACTTGACTCACTGTTGTGTACAAGTTCATATATTCATAGTGTTTTATGCACAGAAATATTTTGATGAGCAGTAACTGTGTCATGTGAAAACTTATCTTTAAAAAACACTTTTGTCCATTTTGAGTTTGATTTTCTGTCAGTTTGATCCTGATGATGTTTAATCTTTACTTTAGTACTCGGTTCTCTCTTCTACGTTAATGCTGAAGGTGAGAAATGGTTCTTTATTTTCTTCACATTCATATAATATGTATAATTTTAATCTGATATTTTGTATTTCATGCACCATTTTAAATCACATCCTGTTTCTCTGTTTGTGCATCATTTTATTTAAGATACTAAATGGGTTTATAAACAGTGAGTGAGTTAAATCCTGCAGGTCTGTGCAGTCACTCTGTGGTTTTACTCAGAATATTAATTAACTGCTTTAATTTGTTTCATGAAAACACATCTTATTATTTTCAAGTCCAAATGTCACCAGGATGCAGTAAATCTTTTGACTCTTAACAGCAGCAATAAAAATCAGTTCAGCTTCAAAATGACTTTATGCTTCCATCAATCTCTAACTTGATGTGTTTATGTGAACAGTTCCCAATAAGCCCACCGTGATCCTCGAACCATACTGGCCTCAGATATACAGCAGTGAGACAGTCACTGTCAGATGTGAAGGAAGTCAGACGCTGTTTGTATGGAGAGATGGCACATTAATCAGACCTCGAACATCTGAATACAGAATCAGCAGAGCTACTGAGTCTGACAGTGGAGGATACAGCTGCTGCACCATGAGTCTTTCAGTCTGCAGTGACATCTTCACACTGACTGTATCATGTAAGTTGGACACATTTCATTGAGTCATATTGTTCTTTGTTTTAGTTTAGTAACAAAATCAGAGAAAATCGTAACAAACATTAAACACAGATGTGATGATCTCAGTTTCTTCAGTACCTGCACATGTGTAGTTTCCACCACTGCAGCTCAGAATTATGACACAATTATTTTGTTTTTATAATTTATTTGAAGTTGTGGAACAAACATGATCAATAAATACAGAATGAGCAGAGCTGCTGTCTGACGATGGAAAATACAGATGCTGAAAAAAGAAAAGGCTGATCATCAACAGAGAAGAGTTCTGTTATCACATCACAGCCCTGGTTGGGGTCGGGGATAGCATACAGTATGAAAAACATCTGTGTGAATTATGACTGATAAATGCTGCTGACTGTGCACTGGTTATGCATCTTTATGCATATATATTTATGTGATCATGATCCTTAAAACAAACATTTAAATAAAAAACAGATTAACAAAAAATCTGATAATAAGAGCGACCACAATCAACTGGCCTCAGATCAGCTAACAGTGTATAGTTCACCTGTCTCTGCATTTAGGAGTACAGTTTGGTGACAGAGCATAAAAACAGTCTCACCTGATTCTTGATTCACTCTGATAAAGTTTTCATCATGTTATATACATCCAGTGTTAGCTACTGGCTCTCTAGCTGGCTAACAGTTAGCTGAGATACCTGTGCTGTCCTCATGTGTGCTGCTGCCAGTTGTTGATTCTCATCAAATTTGCTTTGAAGTCACTTTTTTTTCTTGTGCTGTTTGTGCCTGTTTGCATCAAGTGTGATGATCACACTGAGATCAGGGACCGACCTACCTGAGAAACCTGAGATCTATTATTGAACTCCATCCATCTTCTTAACCCATCATCCAGGGTCGTGACCTATTAAGCACTTACTGAATTAAAAAAATACATAAATTGTAAATTAATAAAAATAAATTGGATTTTTTTAAATTACTATTGAGTTTTTATGTTGAAATCTTTATTTGTTATATAACAAAGTTTTTCCTGAAGCAACTGACAGTCTGATGTTTGTCTTTCCTGTAACATCAACAGCAAGTAAACCCAGAGCCACACTGACAGCACAAAGTTCAGTCATACCAGCAGGGGGCAGTGTGACACTGAGCTGCTCTGTGGAGGGCTCTGCTGGCTGGAAGTTTGACTGGTTCAGACGTGATTCACAGTTTTCTGGAGCTCAGAAAATAGGAGCTGGAACATCAGAGCACACTATCAGTATTTCAGAAGGAGGCATCTATTACTGCAGAGGAGGGAGAGGACATCCAGTTTTCTCCACAGAGGACAGTGCTGCAGTTACAATTCAGAAACAAGGTGAGGGTGAAATTTTGTTGTGAAATAAAACGAAACATCATGATTAAACTGAAGTAACAATTGATTTATGATTTTTTTCAGTTTAATATTTGTATTTATTTGTTTGTTAGGGAAAGTTTGGGCTGCTGTGAAACTGCAGCACAGCTGGTCTCAGATATTCACTGGTGAGACAATCACTCTCAGATGTGAGATTCAGGGAGGTGAAGGAAAGGTGTGGAAATATGAATGGACAGCACCCAACACAAACAGCCCTCCAACATCCAGTGAATACAGGATCAGCAGAGTTTCAGTGTCCCACAGTGGAGACTACAGATGTCGGGGTAGCAGTGACTATCTCTTAACAGGATGGAGTGATGCCTTCAGACTGACAGTTTCATGTGAGTTGGACCATGATTCATGCTGACATTTCATGTTTTCATGTTTACATCTGTCTTAACAGGAAAACTCCAACAATGATCCAGCTGTCTGCAGGCAGCTCAGGACAACAGTTTTTCTCACTGTGCAAACAGAAAGGAGAGACACCATGGAGGCTCTTAAAATATCAGCAGTTTAAAGAGGAATGTACAGAGATGACAGTTTGATAAGAGAATGATAAATCAGTGAAATCTTTAGTTTGTTAGACAGTCTAATGTGTCACATGCAGGGAAACTAATTTTTTTTAATTACTCTGTTAATGTTTAAAGTGTGATTAGTGCTGTAAGAAATGTATTCTTTATGATGATTTAATTTTTTTAATGGTTTTGTTTCTTCAACAGCAAGTAAACCCAGAGCCACACTGACAGCACAAAGTTCAGTCATACCAGCAGGGGGCAGTGTGACACTGAGCTGCTCTGTGGAGGGCTCTGCTGGCTGGAAGTTTGACTGGTTCAGACGTGATTCAGTCTCTTCTAAAGCTCAGCTCATGAGAGGAAATGAAGCCAACAGAGTTATTAGTGTCTCACAAGGAGGTCTGTACCACTGCAGAGGAGGGAGAGGAGATCCAGTTTACTACACAGAGGACAGCAGTGACGTCACAGTTGTGGAGATTTGTGAGTTTTAAACTTTCTGTTATTTAAGTTTCTCATGTGTTTCATACAAATGTAAAAATAAACATTGTGGCATCAACTCCAAAAAAAAACTGCACATTTATCGCTCATTAGCTGCTGTTAGTCTTTAAATTGTATTGTATTAAATATTTTTGGCCTCTCTCTTTAAATGCTTCTTCACCTTAAACTGACTTTAAGTGGACATGAAAGACTGTGTATTAAGCCATAGAGCCATAAAAACAAACAAACAAACAAACAAACAAACAAAAATAAAGGTTAATCCTGAACATGTTGTTATCCGAGGTCATCAACAGCTCAGCTAACATCAGGTCAGATCAGGGTCGGTAACCCGCGGCTCTTCCGCCCCTCAGCTGTGGCTCCCGCAAGCTTTGGGTGAAAAAAATGAAAAATAAAAGTCCCACACAACATCCCTAACATCTGCAGGAGGAAGTTTACAGAGTGAGAAAAAGAAAAGTGTGTTTATAGCAGCAGCTACTGCAGCCAGAGAGAGTCTGACAGGCCCAGCTGTGAGCCACATGTTAGCATCCAGCTGTTCACTGTGTTCACCGCCTCCAGAGGAAAAAAGTGTGCTGCTGTGACCTTCCCACGCCTCTCTCCATCTCTGCACTTTGCCATAAGTTGACCCAGAGCAGAAAGCTAGTTAGCAGCTACGAGCCAAACTCAGAACACTGAGCATCAGCCAGAGGTCTCCGTGGGTCAGAGCCGTGGATCTGGAGATAAACCTGCCGTTCTGACACTCATGTCAACACGACAAAGTCTGCTTTCCATAAGGAGACAAATTTGTGTTGAAAGTATTACAAACACACACAACATGATCAACAAGCAATGATTTGTGGCTTGAAAGCAGCTCACATTTGTGGATCTGTGTGAAGCTGGCAGTTAAATTAGACTCAAAACCCCACGTGGGCACGAGACGTGATCTGTGCGTGTCAGGTGATTCGTCCACATGTATTTAAGGTGTTGTGAGCTGTGTATTATCATCAGATCTGCTGTTATTGTGCAATAAATATCTTTATGTTTTCGACCCTGAGCTGATGTATTTTATACTCAGGGCTGCCCGTGGCTGCATGAAAACAACAGAAGATGATCGCTCATTGAAACGGACTGAAGACATAATTATATACAAATAGTTTTCATGATTATTCTTCTTATTTTACAATTATTGGACCACAGCTACATTTTATTTACTTATTCTGAACTCAAACAGACCTGCAGAATGATGCTTTATTTAAAGTAGGCCTGCACAGGCCTGTGCTGTTTTTCTCCTCTTTAAAGTTTTGTTAAAAAGTTCTTAAAAGGTAAAAAAGCTCTTCTTATTATTAAGACATCTTGTATTGTATTAAGTATATTTATTATCATCTCTGAATTATGGACGATGAATTTTAAAGAAAGAAATCTGAAAAACAATCTGGACGTTAAAATTTGTGCCTCAATGATCAGCAGTTACTCAGGTTTGTGTCGACACATTTGTACAATAGTTTGTGTGAACTGGAGACCTGAAAAGTTGCACACAAATCACTGCACACATCTGTAAATCTTACTTTCTGCTTGTGAATCATATTATACACAGTTGTACCACTTTCAAGGTAAATTTGTTGCCATAAAAACAAGGATATACTGTCCACCTTCACTCCCTGTCTCTGTAGCTGTAAGTGGTTCTTCAAAGGGAAAATGCAGCTGTTAGCTGTAATGTTAGGATTTGTAGATCACTTTATAAATGTGGAGTGTGTGGAGAACAGGCTGTGTGAGTCAGATACACCAGTGGGCCACCACACATTAAATAAATGTAAACACTGATTTTTAAATCCAACTTCATTTACAGTTAAAGTGTCACCAGGATGCAGTAAATCTTTCTCCTCTGAACAACAGAAAAAAGAAAATCAGGCTTCAAAATGACTTCATGTTTCTATTTGTCTCTAACTGGATATTTTTCTGTGAACAGTTCCCAGTAAGCCCACTGTGACCCTGCAGCCATCCTGGACTCAGATATACAGCGGTGAGACAGTCACTGTCAGATGTGAGATTCAGGGAGGTGAAGGAGCTCAGTGGACGTATGAATGGAGAGCAGCCAAGTTAAACACACCTCCAACATCCAGTGAATACAGAATCATCAGAGCTACTGAGTCTGACAGTGGAGGATACAGCTGCCGGGGCAGAAGGGACTATTTCTTCTCAGAGTGGAGTGATATCATCACACTGACTGTATCATGTAAGATCTTTCATCCAGATTATTTCAAATTACTTATTGTGTTAATCTAACCTTTAATTGGGAAATGAGTCATCTGCCTATTAAATAAAATCACAAATCAGATGTTAATTTATTTATTTTTTATTCTAGTAAACTTTCAAACATGATAACAGACAGTTTTTGTTTATATTACAAAACATATCATTTAACCATTTGTGGACAGGCTGCAGTCTTCAGTGTCCATGAACAGCATCAACATGCTGGTTCAGACGTTTCTTCTCAGGGTAGAAATTATTTCTTTTCTTCTTGTATAAAAATATTTTTAATGTTAGTTTTAATTCAAAATTAATGGTTAAAAACATGTAACACATATAAACATCATAGAAAAAGCAAATGAATGTTTCAGTTCAACAAGCGCTCCAGTCAGACATTAAACTTCAGCAACACTGTGCAGTTATGAAACTTTAATCTGAGTCAAACTGATTTAATCAGCATTAAATAAATCAATGAAATAAACATCACCCCACAGATACAACCTCAGTGAATTATGTCCAGTGTTCACTCAGTGTGGGTGTTAAACTGTGTGACTGGAGTCGTGCTTTGTGGCATCGAGAGCTCAGAACAATCCGTCAGCAACAAACTGAGTATGGATTAAAAAAGTACACTTGGTGACAGACAAACAGGGTATTTTACAACTTTACTTATACTCGATAACACTATAGTTGCTGCTTGTGAATTGAAATGCATTCTGGGATACCTGGCTGCCCCACGTCCACAGTACCACCAGTTCATCGCAGTCGATTGTCTAGTATTGATCTGTGCTGACTTACTCTACATGGTAACCAATCAGATGTTAGACGAGCTGCAGTGGCAGCGTTAAACAAGACCCTCCACAGGTTTTTCACATTTTGGCAAGTTTGGTCTCATGAGGAACACAAACTCCATCTTTAGCTGAATTAAAATCAAAGGACTCCTGTGTGGTTTTATTTTATTGGAGACTTCATTGGAGTCTGTCAGCCTCTCTGATTGTTCAGTTTTCCTCTGTAAATAAGGTGTTTACATTATTCAAAATTACATCATAGAAAACTACCTGAACTTGATGTTGGAACCATGTCAGCGATGGTCACGGTGCTCGAACAATAACAGACACCATTCAGTGTAGAGTGACTTTAGACTATTATTAAAGGGAAAAGTAGAGAGGACACAAACAAACTGACCATGGATTAAACATGGATAAAGTACTTTGTATTTGTAACATTTGTCTTTGAATAGATGAAGAATAAGTCAGAGGGAATCTGTAGTGTAGTTGTGCATGAAGACCGTCTAATGTGTCACATGCAGGTAAATGTTTTCTGTTTGGTGCTAGAAGCTAAATGACTGAGTGAATGTGTAAAGTTTGATCATTACTATTAAGCACTTACTGAAAAAAACAACAAATTGCATATTTCTAAAATGATTCTTGAATTTTTTACTTTCTCTTTAAAATCTTTATTTGTTATATGACAAAGTTTTTCCTGAAGCAACTGACAGTCTGATGTTTGTCTTTCCTGTAACTACAACAGCAAGTAAACCCAGAGCCACACTGACAGCACAAAGTTCAGTCATACCAGCAGGGGGCAGTGTGACACTGAGCTGCTCTGTGGAGGGCTCTGCTGGCTGGAAGTTTGACTGGTTCAGACGTGATTCAGAGTTTTCTGGAGCTCAGAAAATAGGAGCTGGAACATCAGAGCACACGATCAGTATTTCAGGAGGAGGCATCTATTACTGCAGAGGAGGGAGAGGACATCCAGTTTTCTCCACAGAGGACAGTGCTGCAGTTACAATTCAGAAACAAGGTGAGGGTGAAATTTTGTTGTGAAATAAAACGAAACATCATGATTAAACTGAAGTAACAATTGATTTATTATTTTTTCATTTTAATATTTGTGTTTATTTGTTTGTTAGGGAAAGTTTGGGCTGCTGTGAAACTGCAGCACAGCTGGTCTCAGATATTCACTGGTGAGACAATCACTCTCAGATGTGAGATTCAGGGAGGTGAAGGAAAGGTGTGGAAATATGAATGGACAGCACCCAACACAAACAGCCCTCCAACATCCAGTGAATACAGGATCAGCAGAGTTTCAGTGTCCCACAGTGGAGACTACAGATGTCGGGGTAGCAGTGACTATCTCTTAACAGGATGGAGTGATGCCTTCACACTGACAGTTTCATGTGAGTTGGACCATGATTCATGCTGACATTGCATGTTTTCATGTTTACATCTGTCTTAACAGGAAAACTCCAACAATGATCCAGCTGTCTGCAGGCAGCTCAGGACAACAGTTTTTCTCACTGTGCAAACAGAAAGGAGAGACACCATGGAGGCTCTTAAAATATCAGCAGTTTAAAGAGGAATGTACAGAGATGACAGTTTGATAAGAGAATGATAAATCAGTGAAATCTTTAGTTTGTTAGACAGTCTAATGTGTCACATGCAGGGAAACTAATTTTTTTTAATTACTCTGTGAATGTTTAAAGTGTGATTAGTGCTGTAAGAAATGTATTCTTTATGATGATTTAATTTTTTTAATGGTTTTGTTTCTTCAACAGCAAGTAAACCCAGAGCCACACTGACAGCACAAAGTTCAGTCATACCAGCAGGGGGCAGTGTGACACTGAGCTGCTCTGTGGAGGGCTCTGCTGGCTGGAAGTTTGACTGGTTCAGACATGATTCAGTCTCTTCTAAAGCTCAGCTCATGAGAGGAAGTGAAGCAAACGGAGTTATTAGTGTCTCACAAGGAGGTCTGTACCACTGCAGAGGAGGGAGAGGAGATCCAGTTTACTACACAGAGGACAGCAGTGACGTCACAGTTGTGGAGATTTGTGAGTTTTAAACTTTCTGTTATTTAAGTTTCTCATTCATACAAATGTAAAAATAAACATTGTGGCATCAACTCCAAAAAAAAACTGCACATTTATCGCTCATTAGCTGCTGTTAGTCTTTAAATTGTATTGTATTAAATATTTTTGGCCTCTCTCTTTAAATGCTTCTTCACCTTAAACTGACTTTAAGTGGACATGAAAGACTGTGTATTAAGCCATAGAGCCATAAAAACAAACAAACAAACAAACAAACAAACAAACAAAAATAAAGGTTAATCCTGAACATGTTGTTATCCGAGGTCATCAACAGCTCAGCTAACATCAGGTCAGATCAGGGTCGGTAACCCGCGGCTCTTCCGCCCCTCAGCTGTGGCTCCCGCAAGCTTTGGGTGAAAAAAATGAAAAATAAAAGTCCCACACAACATCCCTAACATCTGCAGGAGGAAGTTTACAGAGTGAGAAAAAGAAAAGTGTGTTTATAGCAGCAGCTACTGCAGCCAGAGAGAGTCTGACAGGCCCAGCTGTGAGCCACATGTTAGCATCCAGCTGTTCACTGTGTTCACCGCCTCCAGAGGAAGAAAGTGTGCTGCTGTAACCTTCCCTCGCCTCTCTCCATCTCTGCACTTTGCCATAAGTTGACCCAGAGCAGAAAGCTAGTTAGCAGCTACGAGGCAAACTCAGAACACGGAGCATCAGCCAGAGGTCTCCGTGGGTCAGAGCCGTGGATCTGGAGATAAACCTGCCGTTCTGACACTCATGTCAACATGACAAAGTCTGCTTTCCATAAGGAGACAAATTTGTGTTGAAAGTGTTACAAATGTGCACAATATTATGAACAAGCAATGATTTGTACGCATTTGTTTCACACTGGGACTTGAAAGCAGCTCACATTTGTGGATCTGTGTGAAGCTGGCAGTTAAATTAGACTCAAAACCCCACGTGGGCACGAGACGTGATCTGTGCGTGTCAGGTGATTCGTCCACATGTATTTAAGGTGTTGTGAGCTGTGTATTATCACCAGATATGCTGTTATTGTGCAATAAATATCTTTATGTTTTCGACCCTGAGCTGATGTATTTTATACTCAGGGCTGCCCGTGGCTGCATGAAAACAACAGAAGATGATCGCTCATTGAAATGGACTGAAGACATAATTATATACAAAGAGTTTTCATGATTATTCTTCTTATTTTACAATTATTGGACCACAGCTACATTTTATTTACTTATTCTGAACTCAAACAGACCTGCAGAATGATGCTTTATTTAAAGTAGGCCTGCACAGGCCTGTGCTGTTTTTCTCCTCTTTAAAGTTTTTGTTAAAAAGTTCTTAAAAGGTAAAAAAGCTCTTCTTATTATTAAGACATCTTGTATTTTATTAAGTATATTTATTATCATCTCTGAATTATGGACGATGAATTTTAAAGAAAGAAATCTGAAAAACAATCTGGACGTTAAAATTTGTGCCTCAATGATCAGCAGTTACTCAGGTTTGTGTCGACACATTTGTACAATAGTTTGTGTGAACTGGAGACCTGAAAAGTTGCACACAAATCACTGCACACATCTGTAAATCTTACTTTCTGCTTGTGAATCATATTATACACAGTTGTACCACTTTCAAGGTAAATTTGTTGCCATAAAAACAAGGATATACTGTCCACCTTCACTCCCTGTCTCTGTAGCAGTAAGTGGTTCTTCAAAGGGAAAATGCAGCTGTTAGCTGTAATGTTAGGATTTGTAGATCACTTTATAAATGTGGAGTGTGTGGAGAACAGACTGTGTGAGTCAGATACACCAGTGGGCCACCACACACGTGTACCACACGGTAAATAAATGTAAACACTGATTTTTAAATCCAGCTTCATTTACAGTCAAAGTGTCACCAGGATGCAGTAAATCTTTCTCCTCTGAACAACAGCAAAAAGAAAACCAGGCTTCAAAATGATTTCATGTTTCTATTTGTGTCTAACTGGATATTTTTCTGTGAACAGTTCCCAGTAAGCCCACTGTGACCCTGCAGCCATCCTGGACTCAGATATACAGCGGTGAGACAGTCACTGTCAGATGTGAGATTCAGGGAGGTGAAGGAGCTCAGTGGACGTATGAATGGAGAGCAGCCAAGTTAAACACACCTCCAACATCCAATGAATACAGAATCATCAGAGCTACTGAGTCTGACAGTGGAGGATACAGCTGCCGGGGCAGGAGGGACTATTTCTTCTCAGAGTGGAGTGATATCATCACACTGACTGTATCATGTAAGATCTTTCATCCAGATTATTTCAAATTACTTATTGTGTTAATCTAACCTTTAACTGGGAAAATGAGTCATCTGCCTATTAAATAAAATCACAAATCAGATGTTAATTTATTTATTTTTTATTCTAGTAAACTTTCAAACATGATAACAGACAGTTTGTGTTTATATTACAAAACTGATCATTTAACCATTTGTGGACAGGCTGCAGTCTTCAGTGTCCATGAACAGCATCAACATGCTGGTTCAGACGTTTCTTCTCAGGGTAGAAATTCTTTCTTTTCTTCTTGTATAAAAATATTTTAATGTTAGTTTTAATTCAAAATTAATGTTTAAAAACATGTAACACATATAAACATCAAAGAAAAAGCAAGTGAATGTTTCAGTTCAACAAGCGCTCCAGTCAGACATTAAACTTCAGTAACACTGTGCAGCTATGAAACTTTAATCTGAGTCAAACTGATTTAATCAGCATTAAATAAATCAATGAAATAAACATCACCCCACAGATACAACCTCAGTGAATTATGTCCAGTGTTCACTCAGTGTGGGTGTTAAACTGTGTGACTGGAGTCGTGCTTTGTGGCATCGAGAGCTCAAAACACTCCGTCAGCAACAAACTGACCATGGATTAAAAAAGTACACTTGGTGACAGACAAACAGGGTATTTTAAAACTTTACTTATACTCTATACCACTATAATTACTGCTTGTGAATTGAAATGCATTCTGGGATACCTGGCTGCCTCACGTCCACAGTACCACCAGTTCATCGCAGTCGTATTGATCTGTGCTGACTTACTCTACATGGTAACCAATCAGATGTTAGACGAGCTGCAGTGGCAGCGTTAAACAAGACCCTCCACAGGTTGATCACATTTTGGCAAATTTGGTCTCACGAGGAACACAAACTCCATCTTTAGCTGAATTAAACTCAAAGGACTCCTGTGTGGTTTTATTTTATTGGAGACTTCATTGGAGTCTGTCAGCCTCTCTGATTGTTGAGTTTTGCTCTGTAAATAAGATGTTTACATTATTCAAAATTACATCATAGAAAACTACATGAACTTGATGTTGGAACCATGTCAGCGATGGTCACGGTGCTCGAACAATAACAGACACCATTCAGTGTAGTGTGACTTTAGACTATTATTAAAGGGAAAAGTAGAGAGGACACAAACACACTGACCATGGATTAAACATGGATAAAGTACTTTGTATTTGTAACATTTGTCTTTGAATAGATGAAGAATAAGTCAGAGGGAATCTGTAGTGTAGTTGTGCATGAAGACCGTCTAATGTGTCACATGCAGGTAAATGTTTTCTGTTTGGTGCTAGAAGCTAAATGACTGAGTGAATGTGTAAAGTTTGATCATTACTATTAAGCACTTACTGAAAAAAACAACAAATTGCATATTTCTAAAACGATTCTTGATTTTTTTTACTTTCTCTTTAAAATCTTTATTTATTGTAACAAAGTTTTTCCTGAAGCAACTGACAGTCTGATGTTTGTCTTTCCTGTAACCTCAACAGCAAGTAAACCCAGAGCCACACTGACAGCACAAAGTTCAGTCATACCAGCAGGGGGCAGTGTGACACTGAGCTGCTCTGTGGAGGGCTCTGCTGGCTGGAAGTTTGACTGGTTCAGACGTGATTCAGAGTTTTCTGGAGCTCAGAAAATAGGAGCTGGACCATCAGAGCACACGATCAGTATTTCAGAAGGAGGCATCTATTACTGCAGAGGAGGGAGAGGAGATCCAGTTTTCTCCACAGAGGACAGTGCTGCAGTTACAATTCAGAAACTAGGTGAGGGTGAAATCTTGTTGTGAAATAAAACGAAACATCATGATTAAACTGAAGTAACAATTGATTTATGATTTTTTCAATTTAATATTTGTGTTTATTTGTTTGTTAGGGAAAGTTTTGGCTGCTGTGAAACTGCAGCACAGCTGGTCTCAGATATTCACTGGTGAGACAATCACTGTCAGATGTGAGATTCAGGGAGGTGAAGGAAAGGTGTGGAAATATGAATGGACAGCACCCAACACAAACAGCCCTCCAACATCCAGTGAATACAGGATCAGCAGAGTTTCAGTGTCCCACAGTGGAGACTACAGATGTCGGGGTAGCAGTGACTATCTCTTAACAGGATGGAGTGATGCCTTCACACTGACAGTTTCATGTGAGTTGGACCATGATTCATGCTGACATTTAATGTTTTCATGTTTACATCTGTCTTAACAGGAAAACTCCAACAATGATCCAGCTGTCTGCAGGCAGCTCAGGACAACAGTTTTTCTCACTGTGCAAACAGAAAGGAGAGACACCATGGAGGCTCTTAAAATATCAGCAGTTTAAAGAGGAATGTGCAGAGATGACAGTTTGATAAGAGAATGATAAATCAGTGAAATCTTTAGTTTGTTAGACAGTCTAATGTGTCACATGCAGGTAGGGATGGGAATGGATAACAATTGATTGATTCTCATTGGCTCCACTTTGAGAGTCGCCACCATCTCTAAGCAGAATATCAAAGACATTCATGCAGATTAGAGGCTGTGAGGTCAAATGTTTGTGCATGTTGGAGGTATTTCCCCTCTTTGTTGTGATCAGTGTTGGGATCATTTCTCAAAAATGTAAAGCAAAAAAGCTCTTACACAAAATCAGCACAAAGAGACCTTACATCGGTTGTCATGGTGATTCTACAGTAGAAACATGAACAGGTAGAAATGGAGCTGCAGCCTGACTGCTCATCAGTTTGTTAGGATGAAGTTCATCACTCTTGGTTATTTGCTAGCTTAGCATTAGCATGCTATCCGTGCAGGTGCTTTAAAGAGCTCCAACAAAAACTACTTTGTTTCTGTTTGTAGATAAATTAATCAGTGAAAGTTTAAAGTTTGATCAGTGCTGTAACAAGTTTATTCTTGAGGGTGATTTAATGTTTTACTTATTTTGTTTCTTCAACAGCAAGTAAACCCAGAGCCACACTGACAGCACAAAGTTCAGTCATACCAGCAGGGGGCAGTGTGACACTGAGCTGCTCTGTGGAGGGCTCTGCTGGCTGGAAGTTTGACTGGTTCAGACGTGATTCAGTCTCTTCTAAAGATCAGCTCATGAGAGGAAATGAAGCAAACAGAGTTATTAGTGTCTCACAAGGAGGTCTGTACCACTGCAGAGGAGGGAGAGGAGATCCAGTTTACTACACAGAGGACAGCAGTGACGTCACAGTTACAGAAACTTGTGAGTTTAATTATTTTATTTCTACCAGAGTAAGAGGTCATTATGTAATGTGTGCTAACAACTTTATCTAATAGCTGTGAGTTTATTAACCCTTAAATAAGAAAATAAATAAGAAAAATGAGATCTTGCAGTGAAAAGTTTCAGATTTTGTTTTAATAACAAACAACAAAACAATTGTTTCTGTGTTACAGTGTTGATGTAAACACCAGCCGTACCTGCAGGTGTAAACATGAGACTGTGCTGTAACAATGTAAACACTGTATATGAGAGCTGTGTTGGATCTGATTGTTCAGTGTTCAGCATGGTGATGGCTGAGGGATCAAAGCTGTTCCTTAGTTTGTTAGTTTTTGTCTTTATGGCTCTGAAATGTCTGCCTGAAGGTAGACGTTCACACAGTGCATGACCTGGGTGAGATGGATCCTGAAAGATTTTCTTCGTGTTCCTGAGACTGCGGGAGCTGTGCAGGTCTTCAAGTGAGGGCAAAGGATGGCTGACTATCCTCTGGGTGACCTGTATAACCCTGTGGAGCTAATTCCTCTGTGCTACTGTGCAGCTGTGCTATACAGTTCTTCATGTAGCACAGTATGCTATCAAAAACCAGCTACAGGTCAGGGTGTTTGAAAATATCTCAGTGCATCCTGATGAAACAATCCTGCCTCTGGACAGGTTTTGACTGTCTTTGTGCTGATTGTAGCTATTTTACTAAGTGGGATGTGGCCGTGATCAAAAACAGTTATCTGTGGTCAGACTTCCTGAGGTGTGGTTTAAACCTGTAGCCTGTTTGAGGTTGATTTTTTTTTTCACTCACGTTACTCTCATGTTTTAAACATCAGAATTTTTATGTTTCTATTTGTCTCTAACTGGATATTTGTCTGTGAACAGTTCCCAGTAAGCCCACTGTGACCCTGCAGCCATCCTGGACTCAGATATACAGCGGTGAGACAGTCACTGTCAGATGTGAGATTCAGGGAGGTGAAGGAGCTCAGTGGACGTATGAATGGAGAGCAGCCAAGTTAAACACACCTCCAACATCCAATGAATACAGAATCATCAGAGCTACTGAGTCTGACAGTGGACGATACAGCTGCCGGGGCAGAAGGGACTATTTCTTCTCAGAGTGGAGTGATATCATCACACTGACTGTATCATGTAAGATCTTTCATCCAGAGTATCTAAATAAGGAAAAAGCACTTCTTCTTTCTTACAGCTTTATAACTGTCTTTCATGTTGGTCAGTAAAATGTTTAGTTTTTATTCCAACAACAAAAACCTGAACAGCAGCTTTTTATTCACAGTGAAGAGAACAAAACATATGAGAGTAACTTCTCTGCTGTGCAGCTCTAATACATGAAAGATGAAATGCAGAACAAATGCTGAATCTGTCTCAGCTGCTCCACCACATCCACTAAGAAACATTAAATCCACTGATTGTTCCTCATGTGTGTTTTTAACTTAGAAATGCAGCAAATTAAATATGAAAGATTAGTGTTGTGTTTGTGTGATAGTTGTACAGTTTGTTGCAGCTTCACCATTAAAGTTATGTGAAATTTATTATTTCCATATTTCCACCAAGTTATTTCAACTGGTTTGATTCAGTCATTGACTTTTGTTCTTTTTCTAAACTGAACTGCAGATAAACCAAAGGCCAAACTGAGAGCTGATAACACAGCTGTTCCAGTAGGGGGCAGTGTGACCCTGACCTGCTCTGTGAGCCCATCATCATCATCTGGATGGAAATACTACTGGTACAGAGATGAGAAATCCTCTGAAGCCCTGACCACACAAGATGCAGTTTTCCACTCAAATGGACAAATCAGTGTCTCACAGGAAGGACTCTACAGGTGCAGAGGAGGAAGAGGAAACCCAGTTTACTACACAGAGGACAGCCAGTCAGTCAGGATTGGGAAAACTGGTGAGTTTAACATGAAGTCAGATAAATTCCTGATTAAGGAGGAAGATGAAGAACAAAAGGCATTAACATTTTTGACATTCATGTGTTTTTATTGTACTTTCTTGAACAGTAACAGCCTCAAACAGACCTGTTGTGACTCTGTATCCAAACTGGTCTGAGATATACAGAGGAGAGACGATCACTGTCAGATGTGAGATCCATGGAGGAGACACTGAGTGGGATTATGAGTGGGAAACAAACAGCATGATAAAAGCTCCAAATCAAAATGAATACAGGATTAGATCTGCTTCATCATCCAACAGTGGAAACTATCGCTGTAAGAGCAGAATGAAAAGTTCACAGCATGAAACAACAGAGTGGAGTGATTCAGTCACACTGACAGTTTCTGACAGTAAGTAGAGTCATAGTTCATTTAACCTGGAAATAGAAACAGTTTGTAAAAATGTGTTTTTATTAGTACATGTTGAGATATTTGACATGTTTAGATAGTCTCACTCTTAAAGTTCATCATAAATATTTGTGAGTCAACATTTTGGTGACATTGAATTCAGAGTTAAGAGACGAAAGATTGAGAGAAAATCTTTGTTGAACAGATGAACCCCGTCCTGTCCTCACTGTGTCTCCATCATGGCTGAGTCCTGGAGCCTCAGTAACTCTGAACTGTGAGGTTGAACATCCGTCTGCAGGATGGAGCTTCTACTGGTATAAAGCTGTTCCTGATCTATCAGAGAAATCCTCCAGTTATGAGCTGCTACCTGATGGCAGTGGGACTGCACAGGACTCCTACATCATTCATGGACAGACACACACAGCAGGATATGTGTGCAGAGCTGGAAGAGGAGACCCAGAGTATCACACTGATCACAGTCAACCAAAGTTTGTCTGGTCTGCAGGTCAGTCTGTCTAATAAGTTGTGTCATCACTGTAATCCACCAAGGTTCAGCTCATTATTTTTTTTCTAATAATAATTTGACATTTTTTGTTCCTAATGTCTCTGTACTTTGTCTCTTCACTGCATGTTGTTTCCAGATGTTCATTCAGCAGCGTCTCTCACAGTGAGTCCTGACAGAGTGCAACACTTCACCTCTGACTCTGTCTCACTGACCTGTGAGGGAAACTTCACTGAGTGGAGAGTGAGGAAGTTCTCTGAGGACGGCCGACTGTACTCTGACTGTAGGAGAATGACTGGATCCACATGTGACATCAACACATCAAAGTCAGATACTGCAGTGTACTGGTGTGAGTCTGGATCAGGAGAGTTCAGCAGTGCAGTCAACATCACTGTACAGAGTATGTTATTATACATTTACTTCTTGGATTTGGATGATTTAGACGTCACATGAACATTTGTCCTAGCTTTGCTGTATGTGAAGTCATTTCATGTGTGAAAAATAAAACACATACAGCAGTTTTTAAATACACAAGATCAGATCTTCATGATGAACATTTGTACAATCTGTTCTTTTTATTGTTTGTCAGCTTTTTCTCAAAGTGTGCAGCAGCTGATGTGACTGAAACAATTGTGTGTGATTGTGTCACAGATGATGGTAATGGTCCTATCCTGGTGAGTCCTGTTCATCCTGTGACTGAGGGAGCTTCTGTTAGTCTGAGCTGCAGTTTGAGAAAAACACAAAAAATACTTTCCAATGTGTTTTTCTATCACAATGACAAACTTATTGAAAATGATCCCCGAGGGGAGCTGAAGATCTCTGCAGTGTCAAAGTCTGATGAAGGTTTCTACAAGTGTCAGTACTCAGGAAGAGAGTCAGCACAGAGCTGGATGTCAGTTAAAGGTGAGCAGGATCAAAACATTTGATGGATTTTTATAAATGAGTTTTGTTTTAAGGCTTGAAGTCACCTCGCTTTATTTTCTGAGAACTTTCCTAAAATGATTTTATGAATTATAAAGTATAATTAAACTTTATTGTTTGTTGTCACAGTAACTGTGTCAGGAGCTGACAGCTCTTCATCTCCTGTGTGGTTGATTGTTCGACTGGTTTGTGGAGTCTCTCTCATTATTATTCTCCTGCTCTTGTTGTATCGCTGCACAACAACCAACAGTGAGACCTTTTCCTTTACTTAACACAAACTCATTATCCTTCAAAGACACAAATCCATCATGAGGTTCATTTAAAAGCAAAAGTCTTATTTTACATTTTTAATAAAGGTGCTGTTAATGAGCAGACGTTTAATCAACACCATCAGCAGCAAGTGTACTCCTCTCTTCTTGCTGGTTAGTTTTTCATCCAGTTATAATATTATACTGCTGTTTGCAACAAGACTGTACTTATTAAATCTGCTGCAGCTTTTAATATAAATATTATTTTCAATAATATTTGGTTTTTAAAATAGCATCACAGACATGAGGTGACTGATTTTCTCTGACCTGCAGGTGATCGTTGTGGCTATGAGATAATCAGAAGGTCTGAAAACTCTGAAAATGGTAAAGTATAAACTTTCATTAATATTGAGCTTGTGGACGCTGGATGATTATATAATAACTGTGTTTAACATTGAAGTCCATGCGTCCAACTATTTTCTTACACTTGGGACCAGGTCGTGGGGGCAGCATCCTAAACAGAGAGGCCACATCCTCCAGCTTGTCTGGGGGAACACCAAGGCTTCCCACACCAGCCGAGAGATATAATCTCTTCAGCATTTCCTTGTTTTGCCCCAGGGTCTCCTCACAGTGGGACATGCCTGAAAAACATCACACATGAGGCATCCTTGTCAGATGCCTGAACCACCTCAAATGTGGTTCTACTCTGAGAACTGAGAGCTTCACTTTTACGGTCAGTTCTCTCTTCATTTTGACGTACCGGTACAGTGGACGTAGCGCCAATCTACTCCCCTCTCCTCCTGCGAGTGGTGGGCCTATAGGAGGGTGGACCCATGTCCTTTTTTTGGGCTATGCCCAAAAAATGCCCATGGACCAATGCCTGGCCACCAGGTGCTTGCTCATAGGCACCCTCCCCAGGCCTTGCTTCATGGGACCCCATTAACCCTTTCAAGGGCAGAGTGAACTGTTCCTTTCATTCAGGTTTTTTTTATTATTCTTTGTCTGGTCCTGGGTGAGGGACCGGATAAAATTTGCCATGGGAGACCCTACCAGGAGGCACCCCCCCCCCCCCCCCCCTCCTCCTCCTCCAACAACAACAGAGCCCCTGGGATCCATGGGACACACAAACCCCTCCAACATAATAATTTAGAGATTCACGGAAGGGAACATTAACATCAGTAAGATTATTATTTCATTGCTGCCAATGTCGCATCTGTGATTCAGCTCAAAGTCATTAACAAGACAAGTGAGTGCACAAAATGTGAGATTTTAAATGCAAAATATACATTGGTAATTAGAGATGGGTATTGATAAGATTTTCACGATTCCGATTCCATTTTCGATTCTGTTTAACGATTCGATTCTTTATCGATTCTCTTATTGATTCTTTTTTTAAAAAAAGAAGAACACTAAGGTCGATTAGCTTAGAACTTTGTTTTATATCTTCTCTTTGAACAAGATAGAAATTTAGGAGTAACATGGCCTTACAAACCCAACAGTGAGATCTTAAGAGATCCAGTCTATGGCTCTTCAATGGGGTGTCACAGGGTCCCCGGGGAAAAAAAATGTAAAATAATAAAATAAACATTCTTCTGTAGCAATAACAAAGTATAACATAAATTATTCTGTAGCAATTACACAAGAATATCCAGTAATGTCCCTGCCTACAATTAAATACAGTCACTTACCGAAAATCGGGGGCATCTGCTGTGGTAAATGGGTGCAAGCCATCCATCCATCCATTCGCTTCCGCTTATCCTTTTCAGGGTCGCGGGGGGCGCTGGAGCCTATCCCAGCTGTCATAGGGCGAGAGGCGGGGTACACCCGGGACAGGTCGCAGGGCCAACGCACAGGGACAGACAACCATTCACACTCACATTCACACCTAGTGGCAATTTGGATTATCCAATTAACCTATCCCCACAAACTGCATGTCTTTGGACGGTGGGAGGAAGCCGGAGTACCCGGAGGGAACCCACGCAAACACGGGGAGAACATGCAAACTCCACACAGAAAGACCCCGGCCTGATGTTGGAATTGAACTCAGGACCTTCATGCTGTGCAGCAACAGTGCTAGCCACTGTGCTACCTCTCTCTTACCACAAACTTAGTCACTGCTCAGTGACATTCGTCTATCCTGGCCTGAAAGGAGACGCTACCAGTAGACTGCAGCGAGAACTGCAAGCATCTGAGCCAGCCAGACTCTGTCTGTCTCACCATGGTCACCTAAATGAACAGTAATAGCAGGTTTTGTAATAAGGCAGATTGCGCTAACATAATATGGACTGTTAGTTGATTATTTACCTGCCGTGTTAACGGGAGAGGACGTGCAAACGTTACCGCTGCTGCTGGGTTGAGATTCACGAGTCCGTAGCGGAATTAAAATCACGACATTCATTTAAGGTCATCGCGTGTTTTGTGAGCAAATGCTTTTGCATATTCGTAGTGTTTCCTCCCTTAAATGAAATATCTACTTTGCAAGTATTGCAAGTTGCCCTGTTGTCATCCGTTCTCATAAAGTATAATCAAACTTTTGAGCATTTAAGCCGCTTAGGCGCCGTTTCCTGCCAGATAAATGACGCTCCGCAACGTGGTGAGGCCATTCGGGGCGACTGGAATCGATAAGGGAATCGTTTGCAAAAATGTCAAACAATTCCAAGGAATTGAAACAGTGGGAACCGGTTCTCAACAAGAACCGGTTTTCGATACCCATTCCTATTGGTAATTATTCTCACTGATAATAAATGCATTTAAGCAGAGAACAGAAGGTGTTTGTTTTGAAATGCTTTCATTTGATCACCTCAACAGGGCAAGATGGTGACGCAGAGGAGAGCTCTGACTACAATAATGTCAATCTGTCAGGGTGCTGGGTCGTTGACCAAAGATTCTGAGGTTATTTTGCTTTTGTGAGTCTCTCTGTGAAAGTGTGAAGATGGTCTAAGTTTAAGTTTATACAGTTTAAGCAGGAGTTTAGTTCTTTCTGTGTTTCTGAGTTTTCTTGATTTCCAGTTTATGGTTTGTTGTCTGTGAGGTTCCACTTGTGTGTTTGTCTCATCCCTGTGTCGCTTATGAGAGTCTGTCGTGTCATCCATGTCTCTGCTCACTCGCCCTCCGTGTGTCTTAGTTGTGTCAGTGTGTTTTGTCTTCTTCTTGTGTTTCGTCTTTTGTCTCTCTGTTTGTTTATCCCTGTTTCTGCATCAAGCTCGTGCGTTCGTGTCCTTACTGTTTTATTTTGACAGCATTTCATCCCGTGTTCAGTGTGTTTGGTTTGGCTTCCCTGTCTCGTTATATTCAATTCATCAGAGCTGTTTTCCAATGTGTTTCCACTTCACTGATCATCTCTCAATCCTTCCAAGGTGTTTCAAGGTATTCCCAGTGTTCCACATTTTCTGTTAGTTTAAGTTTTAGCTTTCCCAGCTTAGTTTTTTTTTCTTTATTTATTTTTGGTTAACCTGATTTGGTTCTTGTTTGTTGGCCATGAAAAACGTTTCTTTGTTAAAATTTTGATTTTGTCTCTCGTTGTCTGCATTTGGGTCCTTACAAAGAGCCACAGAGTCTGCAGCCACAGATTGTGACAAAATCCAAATTCAGCCACAGCTCTAAAGTCTTAACAGCAGCTCTTTAGCTGTTTTTTCTCTTTAAAGTCTCTTAAATACTTGAAGTCACTTTGAGTGAAAAGGAGAAGATTTTGAATTCAAAGCAATGATCCTGATGCCTGAGTTTATATTTCCTTCAGAAAGAATTGTTTAGTGTGTTTCACTTGTTTCTCTCCCCTTAGATAATAATTTCTATTTACTTTAATGTACTGTAGATCTTTTTTTTAATCTTTTTAATTGTTTATTTTATTTGTAATATATTATAAATGTCTTTCTGTGAAGCACTTTACAACTTTGTTAATAAAAGTGTGATATAAATAAAGTGTGTTGTTGTTGTTGTGTGTCAGACTGAGAGTACATGTTACAGCTGTTCAGTGTTGTGCATGAATCCACTGAAAGAGAGCTTTCATTTAAAAGCACTCATTGTCATTTAAAACAGCTTCAAGCTCTCCAAAATGAACTAAAGCTATCAACATGATGGGAAGTAACAACTGCTCTGATGATGCTCAGCAGCCTTTTTACTGTGTAGCAGTTTTTCCAGTTTTCTCGAGGTGGTCCGGCCTGTACTTTCATGTAATACCGATTCATTTTGACAGTGTCAATCACATGTTCAGCAAGACCATGATAACTCTGTGTGTGACACATAAAATCAAATCGCTTTTAAACTACTTAAAATATAGTTTCTAACTTTCTCTCCTGCTTCATGACTTTTTTATGCACTGAAATTAAAGGAGCTCCTGATTTCTGACTGAGCCACATAGAGAAGAGGAAACACAGCCTGTGGTTTGAGCCACAAGTCTTCCTTTCAGCAGATTTATGATTGATTCATGTTCTCATCAAACTTCACACAGCAGAGAGGAAACAAGGAGTTCAGACAAAGAGCACAGCGGGAATTTCATGAGCAGCTGTTTGATCTGTTTATTTAGTGCCTCTGTGTTCACTTTACTGCTACATGTGTTACTCGAACATTTGAAGCTATTTATTTATTATCAAAGAACCATCAAGTCGTTTAATGTAAGTTCTCATATTTTACTTTTTAGATGCACATTCATTTTAGTTTGCATCTGTGTGGGTTTCCTCCATGAACTCCAGCTTCCTAACAGCTGTTCTTATCATTATTTATGATATGTTCATTTAGTTATTCTGTTTTCACTTCATTGCTCCCCGAAATCTTGCGAACAGAACATTTGAAGTCATCTATTCTCCACATCAGAGAGACATCAGTGTTCAAGGTTGGTCCTGTGACGGGCTTTAAGTGTCAGTGTGGATATAAAGTTATAGCTCCTTGTCCCATATTTCCCATGTCAAACTCTGAACACAGCTTCCAAGTCCAATCACTGGACTGTGCTTACAGCTGGTGGCCAATAGAGGGAGACATTAATTCATTTATAATTTATTGTAAGGAATGAGAAGAGTTGATATGACTGAAGAACAGAGGAATGATATTGACTTTGGACCCTATCATGAAAATAATCAGGCCTTGGATGGATGTCATAGTGATCAAAGCATTTACATTAATACACTTTAAAAATACAGTTTCATTAATAAAGTTTTATTGGACTCAAATAAATAGTAATCATGTGCAGATTGATTCAAATATTGATAATTTTGATACCAGCATTTGTATCAGTGTTGATCAATACGAGTGTAATGAGCTTGATGCTTCAGTTTCTGTTCTCCTGTGTGCACCGCTGCAGTTTCATCAAAGAGGCAACCTGGCTGTCTGTGTAAATGCTGCTGCTTTCAGGTGTCACAGAGCAGCCACAGTTTGCTTCTCCTCTCTTGTGTTTTATGTTTTACTGTCACTGACTCAGCAGTGCCAGGCAAACAAGTAATCGAGTGTGCTCAGCTAACCAGGACCGTCCAGCAACGCAGTAAGCAGAGAATATCTATGTAGATAACTGTGGTAATAGTAATATTTCAGTTATATTACTTTAATTTTCAAAGTGGGACCGGCTGATTCTTACTCATAAAGTGTCATTTATGCTAAAACATTGATATAATACATTTATCTGACTGAAACATTTAAATGAAAACAATTACAGGAATTGAAACAAATATAACAAACATAGTATGACTCAGATTTAATTCAATATAATTACCCTGTTGTGCTAAATGTGAAAAAGATACTGTCTGATTACTGTAGTTAAAATACTATTAGATGTGCTAGATTATTGTTTTTTATTTCGGTCCCAGGTTTTAACTAATTAATAATCCAAAGGACAAAAGAAAAAACTTAATGGGCATGAAAACTCCTTCATTCAGAATTAGCAATCTGATGATGTAGTTAATAATTAAAAAGTATTGGTACTGGTATCAGTATCAGTGAGACAGGCCTTGTATTTTACTTGGTATCAGATTAATATCAAATCTTGCACACACATCTTATTGCACACGTCCAGAAATAGTGAAATATTAAATTTATTAAACTGTTACAATTTCAGCACCATGGACAGCGCACAAGGTTCTCACTGCATGAGCTGTGCTCTCTAACACGTGACTGTTTGTCGTGGTGGACCTGCACAAATTTAGCTGCATGCACATATAGATCTCTCTTTCACATTTATGGGCATAGGTTAATAATTTTCATTAAAAAGAAAAATGAAATAATTTACTGTTGTACTGTTTCTAGGGTCCCTGTCCCTGGGTTACATCATATCACTGCAACAGTGTAATTATATTTGAAATAAGAAATCTCAAGAGAATCTGTCACTCTCTCTGCCCACAAAACCAGATCTTTGTGTAACTTCAGACAGTCAGATCCTTGTCATTCTCCACCTTTCTCATGCAAAAACACCTCTCCAATATAAACACTGGGTTGTGTTTAGAGCTGGTATTCAACAGAGGGCGCAATTTAGTTATTTATTGCAATGAATTAGTCTGCTTGGCTGACTGTTAAATATTCCAGTCCTTCTACTTGTAAGTCACTGGGTGTCCATCTGAAACTGGGAAATTAAGGAGGAGTCGGCCTCATTAAGTGCTAAATGACCCAAGAGAACAGCCTTGATTGCTGCCACCATGCCTCGCAGGGTAACTGCACATTTATCACCTCCAGCTGGGACTGCAGAAACTGCAGGATCATGTCAACTGTGGGGGTCCAGCTGGTGGACCACACCAGGAGGTCAACAGCCACCAGCAGAAGGATTAGTAGTCCTGGTGGGTGGTGTAAAAGACTCCTGTAGTGTTCTCACTTCTGGATCAGGCTGGATCAGGGACTACAGAAACTGCAGGATAATGTCAACTGTGGAGCTGGATTATTGTTGTGTTTTTTGTTTTGTTTTTTTGTCTCCTTTTTTATGGCACAGGTAGGCAGGGCACCAATTCACTGAGCCTCTGGCACACCTGCTACTCGTCAGACGCTTTCATCAGAAGCGTTCCTAAGGAGCTGCACGATGGTCGTCTAGTGTCAGAGTATTGTCCTTTTCAGGGGTGTCTGTGTAACTGTTCGCCCGCCTACCGGAGCTTGTGGAGATCATCTTCTCCGAGTCTATACGGAGATTCAGTTCATGTCCCAGCACCTCACCTCTCAGTCTCCCTCCGTGCCTCTTAAGTCTGGCTTCTAATAACTTCCCCAGTGTCTATATGTCAGACTGTATCAAGTAAGCTCTCCAGTTCTTGTTTATTTTCCCGTTTGTGTTCTTTTCGGTTTACGGTAAAACACCACTAACACTATTATCCCTCCCCCTGAGATCATAAGCGCCACCAGTGTATGTTCACCCTGCACGTCCTGGCTCTGTGTTTCCATACATGTCCTGTCTTGTAAATACGTTCCTTCCCTGTATATAGCCTTTCACTGTAAATAAACTTTCCCCGAACTTCCGTGTTTTCTGCTCTTGAGTCCACCCATAGCTACACCTAACAACAGGCTGCCAGCCTGAGCCCTACTGGGAAAAGGTGGAACAGTGACCCCCTTCACCTGGGACAGGAGGACCTTCAGAAAAGGGTGTCCCTTTCTGAGTGGTGGGACAGTTGGAAACCAGGCCATGTGGGGCCAAAGTGGGCCCACCAGGATCAACCCCACCTCTTTGGTCTGGACCTGGCAAAGGAATGACTGGAGGAGGGAGTATGGAGGGAAGGCAAAAGGGTTTGCCAGGTTGTCACACACAAGGGGAGGGACATCGTTCTGCAGGGAGACAAACAGATGGAAAAATGTTGACTCCCTGGAAAAAAAGAAAAAGGTTGTCTTCTGCCCTGTCTGTTATGACAATGACAAGGTGCCCCTGCAGACACAACAGAACTTACTTGAGTGCCAGGACGACAGCTTGCAGCTCCAGCATTTACAGTGAGGTCAGTAAGTATTTGATCACCCTGTGATTTTTTTTCTCTTACTTAGAAATCATGAAGGGGTCTACAATTTTCAGCATAGGTGCATTTACACAGTGAGAGACAGAATCTAAAAAGAAAAATCCAGAAATCACATTGTATGATTTTTGAACTATTTATTTGTGAATTACTGTGTCAAATAAGTCAAACTTGAGTCAAAAAATGTTAATATTTGGTACAGACGCCTTTGTTAACAATTACAGAGGTCAAACGGTTCCTGTAGTTCTTCACCAGGTTTGCACACACTGCAGGAGGGATTTTGGCCCACTCCTCCATACAGATCTTCTCTACATCTGTCAGGTTTCGGGGTTGTCGCTGAGCAACACAGTTTCAGCTCCCTCCAAAGATTTTCTATTGGATTTAGGTCTGGAGACTGGCTAGGCCACTCCAGAACCTTAATATGCTCCTTACGGAGCCACTCCTTGGTTTTCCTGGCTGTGGGCTTTGGGTCATTGTCATGTTGGAAGACACAGCCACGACCCATCTTTAATGCTCTAACTGAGGGAAGGAGGTTTTTGCCCAATATGTCACAATACATGGCCCGTTCATCCTCTCATTAATACAGTGCAGTCGTCCCCTATGCAGAAAAACACCCCCAGAGCATGATGCTTCCAGCCCCATGCTTCACTGTACGTATGGTATTATTGGGATGATACTCATCATTCTTCTCCCTCCAAACACGGTGAATGGAGTTAAGACCAAAAAGTTCTACTTTGGGCTCATCTGACCACAGGACCTCCTCCCATGACTCCTCTGGATCATCCAGATGATCCCTGGCAAAATTCAGACAGGCCTGGACATGGGCTGACTTAAGCAGGGGAATCTTCTGTGCGATGCAAGATTTTAAACCATGATGTCTTAGTGTATTACTGATAGTAGCCTTGGAAACGACCAGCTCCTCCCGTGTAGTTCTGGGCTGATTCTTCACCATTCTTGGTGTAACCTGGACGTGTGTCCCTCTATCTATAAAGAGATGATCTATACTGCTCGCCCAAGTGCAATGTCTACAATATCCGAATCTAGGTTTGGGAAGGAGATTGGCGGTAGCAACTCTGTAAGAGCAATGAGACTTCCAACCCACATAACACGCACGACCACAGGCTTGTGAAACAAAGTTTGCTTTATATATTTCCTTTTGGATCAGTTCCCTTTGCTCATCCTCAATGTAGGGATACCTCCAAATGCAGTAACCATCTCAAATGCATCACAAAAATAATTGAAACAATCAAAATAGATGTAAGACAAGAAACACAATATTTCAACACCCCAAAGAAAAGGAAAAAGAAAAGAAAATAGCATGTGAGTGTCCAGTTCCTTATGGTGTCAGTTTATTCAGTTACCCACTGTCTTGGGTTAAGAACTGAAAATGACCTGAATCTCAGGCGGAGAAAAAGTAGCAAAGAAAATGATAAGGTATCTCTCAGGTGGGCTTCCTTTTGTTTTTTTCCCTACCGCCCTCCTGGTACGGCAGGCATCAACGTGTCGGCGTCCTGACACAGAGAAGGCCTCCACAGCAGCAACAGTGTCTTAGACCCACGATACCAGCTCCTCACTTGGCACCCATGGAACTGTACCTCAAAAAAAAACCAGTCTGCACACAAATACGCAGAATGTTAGATGTCCACATTCCTTAAATGTCCTTGTTCCTAATGTCCTTGGTTCTTTTGAAATATTAAAATAAATTTGCATCTTGTGACACATTAAAAGTAAATACACCGTATTACTGTGCATCACCCGCAGTTACAGTAACAGCACAGCTATTGCACGTGAACTGCGCATAACCACTTAGCTGGCCGCGGCTGAACTAGCAGACCCAAGAAAGTAAAAACATTAGACACTCATAATAAACAAAACTGTCACAACATTGCAATACTATGAAAACACGTCTTAAACATCATTAAACACATTTACTACTATTCTGACTGGTTAGTTATTTTTTCCAGTGCATTGAACTGCAATAGCGGTGCTAAGTGAGCTAGGCTAACTCACCAGAATAGTTCAAAAAGTTCAAAGAAATACTCCGACTCCTTTCAGGTAGGTACCCGTCTGTGGTTCACCGCTAACGACAGCTCTTTCACAAATGTTAATTAAACCTCTTTCCTCTCTTTCAACTGGAAAAAACCGTGCTCCGCGGCAGCATGGAGTTTTTCCTTGCCGTCCTTTTTCCTCTACACCACACCTTCACGCGCACGGAGCTGCAGATGGTGCCTTCAGGGCAAGCCCGGAAATTAAACTATCAGACAAGGACTACGATGCATTCAAAGAACCCTGTACTTCTGATTGCTGTAAATCTTACCAGGGTTACATTGGCATCACTGAAACCCCACGAGGAGAGATCTTCCGTGGGGCCGACGGACATTGACAGTCATCGTTAGCCTCTTCCATTTCCTGACAATTGCTCCAACAGTTGTTCTTTTTTCACCAAGCTGCTTAGCAATTGCCCCGTAGCCCTTTCCTTTTTTTTTTTTTTTTTTTTTTTTTGTGTCCCGTTTGGATCTATAGCCATCAGAATTGTTGTCTTAAGGCCAAGAAAGATGCCAAGCGGATTTATTTTACCAAGTGGATCATCATGGCCTTGCCATATTGGTCCATTTGATTGACCTTTATTATAATTATGAATTTATTTTATTTTCAGTTGCTACAAACGGGACAGACATGACTTGGGGATAGGGCAGGGAGAAAGAATGAAAGAAAGAGAGGGAGAGAAAGAAAACCAAAGGGGAGAAGAGACGGTGAGAAGGGGGGGAAGAAAAAAAAACAAAAAAACACCTGGGTCACCTGTATGGAGAAAAAAAACAGAAGAGAAAGCAAACAACAAAGAGCAACATAATAAAAAAAAAAAAAAGCACCATCACAATGAACTAGCTAGCAGTAGATAACAGTAGATACTAAATAATAAATGATATTGTGCAGCACGCAAGATAGACAGCGCACAATGTGCTTTGAGGCAGCAGCCAAGAAAGCTGTAGTCCGCGTCTGTGAACACCCATGTGTACACCTGTGTGCATACCTGTGTGGATCAGCGCACTTGCATTCCAAAGGTTTCTCCATGTAATGATCTGCTAGGGAGTGTGGGGGGCCACAGCCCCGTCCTCCAGGGTATGAAGCAGGTATGGAGGAGATCAAAACTCCAGACATCCAGATGCCCCCAGAACACAAGAGACCAAGGAAGACCAACAGAGGGGCAGCCGTGCCACTGTCCCAGTAAGAGCTAAGGAGAGTCCCAGATGAGGGGTCATTCAGCAGCCGCGGAGCAGAAGCCAGGGGGAGTTGCAGTGACGCGCCCGTGAGCTCTGCCGGCAGCCAGCTGTGCCTGAGTGACCGAGCCCCAGGCCGAGAGGCCGGGGGGACCCCACCTCCGAAGTGGCCCGAGCGAGCCCCAGGCTCCAGGCCCCGATAAGCGGCCGCCAAGGAGTGAGCCGGTGTGTACCCGGACGCCCACCCCCAGACACAAAGAACCACCAACGCACCGATGTCTGAGGGAGTCCGCCACTGGCAGGGGAAGTGGTGGTGGGTGGAGATAGGCCTCCAAACCTTGGAGGGCCTGAGATGTCCCCAGAGAGGTGGCACCCGTAGCCCTTTCCAGCGAGGTCTACAGTTTTGTCTCTTGCGTCTTTTGACAGCTCTTTGGTTTTGCCTATGTTGCTACTTAGACTTGGCTGGTGCCAGGATGACACAGGTGTCTTTATGACAGCTAACGACCTCAAACAGGTGCTACTTATTTAGAATCATGAGCAGAGTGTAGCTGGACTATTTGAAAGCAAAATAACAGGTCTTTGAGGGTCAGAAATCTGGCTGATAAGCAAGTGATCAAATACTTATTTGACACAGTAATTCACAAATAAATTGTTCGAAAATAATACAATGTGATTACCGGATTTTTCTTTTTAGATTCTGTCTCTCACAGTGGAAATGCACCTATGCTGAAAATTGTAGACCCCTCCATCACTTCTAAGTAAGAGAAGTTGCAAAATCACAGGATGATCAAATACTTATTGACCTCACTGTAAATGTCTGAGACAACCAATGACTGATCTAACAGCTGCTGAGCCGAGAGCCTTCATGGACTGTGCACCAACCTGTTGGGGAGTCATCTGTGAGGACCAACTAGTGGTAGGTTACAGGACCCATCCCTTGGCCCTCCTCCAGGCTGGTTGAGTACCCTCCACCGATGGAGAGCTCGATGTAGCCCCTGTGAGACCACCACTGTTGGGACTGTGTTAAAACATGCTTCAGTTTCTCACATTTTTTATGCAATCCTTGTTCATCCTACAGAGTTATCAGTTTCATCAAAAAAAAAATCAGGGGTTTGGGGTGGGATTAAGGAAGTTTCAGAGTACTGCAGATTCCTCAATCTGTAGATGATAGTACATATGAGTCTAATGGTGCACGTCACCCCCTCCCTGTTTGTTCTTTGTTTCTCTGAGCAGACTGTGATGACTGCATGTGTGGAAAAGACTGTTGTAGGTTTGGTTTATTTTTATCTGCTGAAAATCAGATACCACAAAATTTCTGTCTGGGCCTCCAAGAAAAGAGGAAATGCAGCCTGTGGTTTCAGCCTGAAGTCTAACGTTTGTCTTCTTTAATCTCAACACAGCACAGTGGAAATGTGCAGGTATGACAATGTGTGAAAACAGGTTAAAAGTAGCTTTATTGTGGTGATGACACATGCTGGACTAAAGAATAAATAAAGCATGTGGGCATCAAGAGAAACAGAGAAAAGCTTGTTTCTCACGCTCATGTCTTTAAGAGTCTCTGCATGGACGTGCTGTAAATGTTCATTTATCTCTGAAATAAATAAAATCATCCATCACTCTCTCTGTCCACAACATCATATACAGATACAGTGATACAAATAAATCATTTAAAAATCATGCAATGTGATTTCCTGAATTGTTTTCAAAATCCTGTCTCTCACAGTGGGAATGCAGCTACATTGTGAATTTCAGACCCCTCCATGATTTCTAAGTGGGAGAACTTGCAAAGTCGCAGGGTGTTCAAATACTTATGTTCCTCACTGTATGTTTTTCTTCTTACTGCAACTTCCAAACATGTCAGTTCCTCACAGTATAACACAAAACTCCAAAGTATAATCACTGCTTTGTAACCAGCAGAGGAGCCAGTAAATCATCTATACCTACTGATACTAATGTGTCTGTTTGGCTGCTGTTACAGAAATGGTTCCTACACCTGTGATGATGACGTCAGTGTTTGACTCCAAACTGTCTGCTGGACTCTGCAGCATCACAGAGTCCCCAAGTTTTTAGGCCTTTTCAGACTTCATGTCTGGAGGCATTACAACCTCATGACATATTGATATGTACTGAAATTTTTGCACTTACTTAACATAAGCTGTAAATAACATAAAAACATGAAGTAACATCTTAATGTATTTTTCCTTTCCCACAGAAAAGTGGAGGGAAGGAAAAACAATCTAAAACACTTCGATATCAACATGTTTGTCAGCTCACTCTGCAGGTGGGGGAGAGATATAGGAGTAGGGATGGGTATTGATAAGATTTTCACGATTCCGATTCCATTTTCGATTCTGTTTAACGATTCGATTCTTTATCGATTCTCTTATCGATTCTTTTTAAAAAAGGAGAACACTAAGTTCGATTAGCTTAGAACTTTGTTTTATATCTTCTCTTTGAACAAGATAGAAATTTAGGAGTAACATGGCCTTACAAACCCAACAGTGAGATCTTAAGAGATCCAGCCTGGCTCTTCAATGGGTGTCACAGGGTCCCCAGGAAAAAAAATTGTAAATGTAAAATAATAAAATAAATATTCTTCTGTAGCAATAACAAAGCATAACATAAATTATTCAGTAGCAATTACACAAGAATATCCAGTAATGTCCCTGCCTACAATTAAACACATTCACTTACCTAAAATTGGGGGCATCTGCTGTGGCAAATGGGTTCAAGCCAGTGTTTCCAACTTAGCGACTTTGTCGCTATATTTAGCGAGTTTTCAGACCCCTTAGCGACTTTTTTTTAGAAAAAAGGTCGCTAAAAAAGGACGTGAAAGCGCGTATCGATTTTACTCTCAACAAGCAGTGGGTGCTGTAACGCAGTCAGTTCTTCTTTTACTCGTATGCTGTTTTGTGGATCACAAGGTTTAAAACTACTCATAAACACACACACAAAGTAACTCCACCAGAGTGCCTATTTCAGGTCACTTTTGCCGGTCCAAGCCCGGGTAAAGGAGCAGGGTTGGAATTGTGACATTAAAAAAAACAATAATTGCTAAAATAAATTTAATTTGTAGTTCTAAATAAACTAAATGCATTTAGGAAGTTTTTTACTCACTTTATGTCTCTTCCACGATGTTATTTCTCTCTCCAACAACATAGGTTACAATTAGATTAGCATGACCAATTATGCAAATCAGGCGATGACATCATTTAGCGACTTCTAGCGACTTTTAGGACAGCCAATAGCGATTTTCCTTACTGAGGAGTTGGCAACACTGGTTCAAGCCTTTTACCACAAACTTAGTCACTGCTCGGTGACATTCGTCTATCCTGGCCTGAAAGGAGACGCTACCGGTAGACTGCAGCGAGAACTGCCAGCATCTGAGCCAGACTCTGTCTGTCTCATCATGGTCACCTAAATGCACAGTAATAGCAGGTTTTGTAATAAGGCAGATTGCGCTAACATAATATGCACTGTTAGTTGATTATTTACCTGCCGCATTAACGGGAGAGGACGTGCAAACGTTACCGCTGCTGCTGGGTTGAGATTCACGAGTCCGGAGCGGAATTAAAAACATGACATTCATTTAAGGTTATCACGTGTTTTGTGAGCAAATGCTTTTGCATATTCGTAGTATTTCCTCCCTTAAATGAAGTATCTACTTTGCAAGTATTGCAAGTTGCCCTGTTGTCATCCGTTCTCGTAAACTTTTGAGCGTTTGAGCCGCTTACGCGCCGTGTTTCCTGCCAGGTAAATGACGCTCCGCAACGTGGTGACGTCATTCGGGGCGACTGGAATCGATAAGGGAATCGTTTGCAAAAATGGCAAACGATTCCAAGGAATTGAAACAGTGGGAACCGGTTCTCAACAAGAACCGGTTTTCGATACCCATCCCTATATAGGAGAGGTAGAGAATGAACTCAACCTGGGTGTCTATTGTCTTGTGTCGTTTGGGAGATGATTGGATGATGGGGTGGGTGCAGTTTTCTCTGCGGTTGGGTCGGGTGGGCTGCCCCGGACTCTGTGGGGCTGGGCGGTGCTGCTGCTGTGGGCCCCTGTAACAGGGCAGCCCTTAGCGGCTGGAAACACAGTGAGACAGACCAAGGCAAGTGTAGTGGAACAAAGTATTTATTTGCTATATGGCTCTCCTTACAACAATTAAATGGTCGCGCTTCTTCACAGCACAAAAAAAAATCCACCCTCTAATGAGTGGATTTGGCACTGGCAGCCTTAAATATGTTCAGCTGTCACAGACTTAACCATTATTCCACTCTCAGGTAAATTCTTAAATCCCAACCTTCCACCACAGTATACAATATATCAATAAGAATAAATAAATACATAAATACATTTTCACATTTACATATTAATAAATATTTCACACTTTAATGTTACACCAAACCCAATATTATAAAAACCCAGAAACCCAAGCACAAAAAGATTCACCACACTCTTTACCCATGGTCTCTCCCGGAACCTTTAAATGGTGTCTGGACCCCCAGGGAAACATTTGCCCAAACACCTTAAAGAGGACACAAGCAAGAAAGGTGAGTAATCATTAACTTACAAACACTTATTTGCACCACTTTTATCCCTTGATTTCACACACACATTTGCATTAGTTTTCCTTATTGGTAAACCTTAATCTCAATCACCATTCTTCTCTCCTGACAGACAACCACCACATTCCTTGACGAGGAGCAGCTGTGCAGGATCTGAAATAAGGCCACCAACTGATTTTAAAATTCCCAATAAATAGTCAATAAATATTTAAACTTCTTGTGTGCAAATCCATGCTTAAAGTGCAATGCTCATAAATTGCTTGATAAGGTGCTTTTAATAAAGTGAAAGGTGTGCTCTAAAGTGCTATACAGACAATACAATATAAATAAATGCAGTAAGGGAGTCCTCTTCCTTACAGCCCCTGTCCGGATGGGCCTGGGCCCCCTTGCCCTGGTGGGTTCCAGAGTGTGGGGGTGGCTACTGGGGTCAGCGGGGGAGCTGACCCCAGGGAGGGGGAGCTGACCCCAGGGAGGGGCCGCTTTCCCCTCCCTTTCCTCCCTCCCCATCCTCAGCTGCCTCCCTCTCATCTCAGGCCCTCCAAAGTATGGAGGCCTATCTCCCCTCACCACACTCCCTGCCAGTGGCTCAGACGTTGGTGTGTTGGTGGTTCTTGTCGACTGGGGCTGGGCGCTCATGTATGTACCGGCTCACTCCTGGTGGCCGATTGGCGGGGCCTGGCGCCTGTGGCCCGGCTGAGCCCCTTCCGGGGGGTGGGGTGCCCTCTGGCCTCTGGGCCTGAGGCTCGGTCCTCTCTGGCACAGCTGGCTGCTGGCAGAGCCCACGGGCACGCCACTGCAACCCCCTCTGGCCTCTGCTCCGTAGCTGCTGGGTGACCTCTTGTTTGGGGCTCTACTCTACTCAGCTCTTCCCCGGAGGGTGGGAAGGTTGCCCCCCTTTGGTGGTCCTCCTTGGGTCCTCGTACTCTGGGGCCTCTGGATGTCTGGGGCCTGGATCTCCTCCATACCTGCTTCATGCCCTGGGGGACGGGGCTGTGGCTCCCCACACTCCCTAGCAGATTGTTACATGGAGAAACCTTTGGAATACAAGTGTGCTGATCCACACAGGTGTGCACAGACACAAACTACAGGGAGTGCAGAATTATTAGGCAAGTTGTATTTTTGAGGAATAATTTCATTATTGAACAACAACCATGTTCTCAATGAACCCAAAAAACTCATTAATATCAAAGCTGAATGTTTTTGGAAGTAGTTTTTAGTTTGTTTTTAGTTTTAGCTATTTTAGGGGGATATCTGTGTGTGCAGGTGACTATTACTGTGCATAATTATTAGGCAACTTAACAAAAAACATATATATATACCCATTTCAATTATATATTTCTTTTTTTACCAGTGAAACCAATATAACATCTCCACATTCACAAATATACATTTCTGACATTCAAAAACAAATCAGCGACCAATATAGCCACCTTTCTTTGCAAGGACACTCAAAAGCCTGCCATCCATGGATTCTGTCAGTGTTTTGATCTGTTCACCATCAACATTGCGTGCAGCAGCAACCACAGCCTCCCAGACACTGTTCAGAGAGGTGTACTGTTTTCCCTCCTTGTAAATCTCACATTTGATGATGGACCACAGGTTCTCAATGGGGTTCAGATCAGGTGAACAAGGAGGCCATGTCATTAGTTTTTCTTCTTTTATACCCTTTCTTGCCAGCCACGCTGTGGAGTACTTGGACGCGTGTGAAGGAGCATTGTCCTGCATGAAAATCATGTTTTTCTTGAAGGATGCAGACTTCTTCCTGTACCACTGCTTGAAGAAGGTGTCTTCCAGAAACTGGCAGTAGGACTGGGAGTTGAGCTTGACTCCATCCTCAACCCGAAAAGGCCCCACAAGCTCATCTTTGATGATACCAGCCCAAACCAGTACTCCACCTCCACCTTGCTGGCGTCTGAGTGGGACTGGAGCTCTCTGCCCTTTACCAATCCAGCCACGGGCCCATCCATCTGGCCCATCAAGACTCACTCTCATTTCATCAGTCCATAAAACCTTAGAAGAATCAGTCTTGAGACATTTCTTGGCCCAGTCTTGGTTTCAGCTTGTGTGTCTTGTTCAGTGGTGGTCGTCTTTCAGCCTTTCTTACCTTGGCCATGTCTCTGAGTATTGCACACCTTGTGCTTTTGGGCACTCCAGTGATGTTGCAGCTCTGAAATATGGCCAAACTGGTGGCAAGTGGCATCTTGGCAGCTGCACGCTTGACTTTTCTCAGTCCATGGGCAGTTATTTTGTGCCTTGGTTTTTCCACACGCTTCTTGCGACCCTGTTGACTATTTTGAATGAAACACTTGATTGTTCGATGATCACGCTTCAGAAGCTTTGCAATTTTGAGACTGCTGCATCCCTCTGCAAGATATCTCACTATTTTTGACTTTTCTGAGCCTGTCAAGTCCATCTTTTGACCCATTTTGCCAAAGGAAAGGACGTTGCCTAATAATTATGCACACCTGATATACGGTGTTGATGTCATTAGACCACACCCCTTCTCGTTACAGAGATGCACATCACCTAATATGCTTAATTGGTAGTAGGCTTTCGAGCCTATACAGCTTGGAGTAAGACAACATGCATGCAGAGGATGATGTGGACAAAATACTCATTTGCCTAATAATTCTGCACTCCCTGTACACCTTTCTTGGCTGCTACCTCAAAGCACATTGTGCGCTGTCGATCTTGCGTGCTGCACAATAACATTTATTATTTATTATCTACTGCTACCTAGTTCATTGTGATGGTGTTGTATTTATTATGTTGCTCTTTTTTGTTTGTTTTCTCTTCTGTTTTTTTTTTCTCCATATAGTTGATCCAGGTGTTTTGTTTGTTTTCATTCTTTCTCCCCCCTTTCTCACCGTCTCTTCTCCCCTCTATTTTTCTTTCTCTCTCTCTCTTTCTTTCATTCTTTCTCCCTGTCCTATCCCCTAATCATGTCTGTCCCGTCTGTAATAACCGAAAATAAAATAAAATAAATACATAATTATAATAAAGGTCAATCAAATGGACCAATATGGCAAGGCCATGATGATCCACTTGGTAAAGTAAATCTTTCTTGGCCTTAAGACAACAATTCTGATGGCTAAAGATCCAAATGGGACAGGCAAAAGGCCGTTATGGAGCTTTTTGTACTTAAAAAACACATTAATGAATCAAAGCTAATCAGTGCTCTATGTATGACTTATTTAGTGAGTCAAAAATACAAAAGAGTGGCCATACAAATAAAAGTTTACAGTTTGACTGTTGTTTTAGGTTCAGTGCTGCCATCTTGGATTGCTAACTCACAGTCTGTGTGTCTGCTCAGACTTTCCAAGCAGTAAATGTGAGTTGAGTTCCACAAAAAAAAAACCAATTCCAACTTCTGGCTTGTTCAGAAATTATCACCGGAGATTTTGGGTGAGAATGCTGTGAGAGGTTGCCTCACCCCATCATGTGATGTATTGAGGTCACCTGAAGAAAGATACTAGTGGGGGTTGATGTGCCTGGGAAGAGATCTCAAAACAGGATTGTAGTTGGCTGACAGCTGACACCATAAGGCACCACCTCTGGTTAATGATGGTCATTCACAGTAGAGACGGCCTCTTTCACTCCTCTTTCAAACCATCATACTTGTCTGTTCAAAATGTGAACACTGGCACCTTTAAATGAGTGATATTTGATATGATATTGGGAACAGATGAAACCAAATAAATATTTGGAGATCATTGTCTGTGCATAATCCTGGAGAGTGAGTGAGTGTGGTGGCCTGAAACTGAGAACAACACATTTTGGGAAGACAGCATTCATGTATCGCACAATAAATGTCTGTGGATGTTCAGAAACATTGACTGATAAGATGACTCAAGATAAAATATTCCAACATTATGATGATCCACAGCACACTGCACAAATCACATAAAAGTCTCTGAGAATAAAACATAATTATGAGCTGGTAAATATGTCACCTGACCTGAAACAACAGAAGGTAAGAAGCAAACACAAGAAGCAAGCCTGCATGTTTGCAGTGGACAGGAAATGTGAACACGTCACACAACTGCTGTGGTCAAAGCTACAGGAGCTGTTTGAGGTTTGTATAAAAGGAAAGGAAGCACAGAGAGGCCACAGTCAGAAGAAACACGCTGGTCTTATCTGTATTAAATGCAGCTTCTCTTTTTATTATTGATGTAAAGTCAAAGTGTTTGAGATCAGCTGAGGATCAGAGTGCAGCAGGGCTGGATGTGAGGATGGGGCACTCTTTGCTCTGCATGACGGGGTTATTGTGTAAGTACATTTGTGACATTGTTTGAATGGCACTGATTAATGAAAGTGTTTCTCATGTGTGAGAATTAGAGTGTATCACTGGTTTGAAGTGTTTATGTGAGAGTTTGAACAAAGCATATTTGTGATGTTTATGAAAGTTACAGACAAATGTTGGCTGGTTCCTTGGTTCAGTTTAGTCTGAGTATCGTGTTGGATACATCGCTGCTTGTTGCACTTGACTCATTGCTGTGTACAAGTTCATATATTAATAGTGTTTTATGCACGGAAATATTTTGATGAGCAGTAACTGCGTCATGTGAAAATTAATCTTTAAAAACCACTTTTGTCCATTTTGAGTTTGATTTTCTGTCAGTTTGATCCTGATGATGTTTAATCTTTACTTTAGTGCTCGGTTCTCTCTTCTACATTAATGCTGAAGGTGAGAAATGGTTCATTTTCCTTTCTTCATATTTATCAAATATGAATAATTTTGCTCTGATATTTTATATTTTGTATTTCATGCACCATTTTAAATCACATTCTGTTCCTCTGTTTGTGCATCGTTTTATTTAAGATACTAAATGGGTTTATAAACAGTGAGTGAGTTAAATCCTGCAGGTCTGTGCAGTCACTCTGTGGTTTTACTCAGAATATTAATTAACTGCTTTAATTTGTTTCATAAAAACACATCTTATTGTTTTCAAGTCCAAATGTCACCAGGATGCAGTAAATCTTTTGACTCTTAACAGCAGCAATAAAAATCAGCTCAGCTTCAAAATGACTTTATGCTTCCATCAATCTCTAACTTGATGTGTTTATGTGAACAGTTCTCAATAAGCCCACCGTGATCCTCGAACCATCCTGGCCTCAGATACACAGCAGTGAGACAGTCACTGTCAGATGTGAAGGAAGTCAGTCGCTGTTTGTATGGAGAGAAGACAAGTTAATCAGACCTCAAACATCTGAATACAGAATCAGCAGAGCTACTGAGTCTGACAGTGGAGGATACAGCTGCTGCACCATGAGTCTTTCAGTCTGCAGTGACATCATCACACTGACTGTATCATGTAAGTTGGACACATTTCATTGAGTCATATTGTTCTTTGTTTTAGTTTAGTAACAAAATCAGAGAAAATCGTAACAAACATTAAACACAGATGTGATGATCTCAGTTTCTTCAGTACCTGCACATGTGTAGTTTCCACCACTGCAGCTCAGAATTATGACACAATTATTTTGTTTTTATAATTTATTTGAAGTTGTGGAACAAACATGATCAATAAACACAGAATGAGCAGAGCTGCTGTCTGACGATGGAAATACAGATGCTGAAAAAAGAAAAGGCTGATCATCAACAGAGAAGAGTTCTGTTATCACATCACAGCCCTGGTTGGGGTCGGGGATAGCATACAGTATGAAAAACATCTGTGTGAATTATGACTGATAAATGCTGCTGACTGTGCACTGGTTATGCATCTTTATGCATATATATTTATGTGATCATGATCCTTAAAACAAACATTTAAATAAAAAACAGATTAACAAAAAATCTGATAATAAGAGCGACCACAATCAACTGGCCTCAGATCAGCTAACAGTGTATAGTTCACCTGTCTCTGCATTTAGGAGTACAGTTTGGTGTCTGAGCATAAAAACAGTCTCACCTGATTCTTGATTCACTCTGATAAAGTTTTCATCATGTTATATACATCCAGCGTTAGCTCCTGGCTCTCTGGCTGGCTAACAGTTAGCTGAGATACCTGTGCTGTCCTCATGTGTGCTGCTGCCAGTTGTTGATTCTCATCAAATTTGCTTTGAAGTCACTTTTTGTTTTTGTGCTGTTGGTGCCTGTTTGCATCAAGTGTGATGATCACACTGAGATCAGGGACCGACCTACCTGAGAAACCTGAGATCTATTATTGAACTCCATCCATCTTCTTAACCCATCATCCAGGGTCGTGACCTATTAAGCACTTACTGAATTTAAAAAAATATATAAATTGTAAATTAATAAAAATAAATTGGATTTTTTTTAAATTACTATTGAGTTTTTATGTTGAAATCTTTATTTGTTATATAACAAAGTTTTTCCTAAAGCAACTGACAGTCTGATGTTTGTCTTTCCTGTAACATCAATAGCAAGTAAACCCAGAGCCACACTGACAGCACACAGTTCAGTCATACCAGCAGGGGGCAGTGTGACACTGAGCTGCTCTGTGGAGGGCTCTGCTGGCTGGAAGTTTGACTGGTTCAGACGTGATTCACAGTTTTCTGGAGCTCAGAAAATAGGAGCTGGAAGATCAGAGCACACGATCAGTATTTCAGAAGGAGGCATCTATTACTGCAGAGGAGGGAGAGGAGATCCAGTTTTCTCCACAGAGGACAGTGCTGCAGTTACAATTCAGAAACAAGGTGAGGGTGAAATTTTGTTGTGAAATAAAACGAAACATCATGATTAAACTGAAGTAACAATTGATTTATGATTTTTTCAGTTTAATATTTGTGTTTATTTGTTTGTTAGGGAAAGTTTGGGCTGCTGTGAAACTGCAGCACAGCTGGTCTCAGATATTCACTGGTGAGACAATCACTCTCAGATGTGAGATTCAGGGAGGTGAAGGAAAGGTGTGGAAATATGAATGGACAGCACCCAACACAAACAGCCCTCCAACATCCAGTGAATACAGGATCAGCAGAGTTTCAGTGTCCCACAGTGGAGACTACAGATGTCGGGGTAGCAGTGACTATCTCTTAACAGGATGGAGTGATGCCTTCAGACTGACAGTTTCATGTGAGTTGGACCATGATTCATGCTGACATTTAATGTTTTCATGTTTACATCTGTCTTAACAGGAAAACTCCAACAATGATCCAGCTGTCTGCAGGCAGCTCAGGACAACAGTTTTTCTCACTGTGCAAACAGAAAGGAGAGACACCATGGAGGCTCTTAAAATATCAGCAGTTTAAAGAGGAATGTGCAGAGATGACAGTTTGATAAGAGAATGATAAATCAGTGAAATCTTTAGTTTGTTAGACAGTCTAATGTGTCACATGCAGGGAAACTAATTTTTTTTTAATTACTCTGTGAATGTTTAAAGTGTGATTAGTGCTGTAAGAAATGTATTCTTTATGATGATTTAATTTTTTTAATGGTTTTGTTTCTTCAACAGCAAGTAAACCCAGAGCCACACTGACAGCACAAAGTTCAGTCATAGCAGCAGGGGGCAGTGTAACACTGAGCTGCTCTGTGGAGGGCTCTGCTGGCTGGAAGTTTGACTGGTTCAGACATGATTCAGTCTCTTCTAAAGCTCAGCTCATGAGAGGAAATGAAGCAAACGGAGTTATTAGTGTCTCACAAGGAGGTCTGTACCACTGCAGAGGAGGGAGAGGAGATCCAGTTTACTACACAGAGGACAGCAGTGACGTCACAGTTGTGGAGATTTGTGAGTTTTAAACTTTCTGTTATTTAAGTTTCTCATGTGTTTCATACAAATGTAAAAATAAACATTGTGGCATCAACTCCAAAAAAAACCTGCACATTTATTGCTCATTAGCTGCTGTTAGTCTTTAAATTGTATTGTATTAAATATTTTTGGCCTCTCTCTTTAAATGCTTCTTCACCTTAAACTGACTTTAAGTGGACATGAAAGACTACATGTATTAAGCCACAGAGCCATTAAACAAACAAACAAACAAACAAAAATAAAGGTTAATCCTGAACATGTTGTCATCCGAGGTCATCAACAGCTCAGCTAACATCAGATCAGATCAGGGTCGGTAACCCGCGGCTCTTCCGCCCCTCAGCTGTGGCTCCCGCAAGCTTTGGGTGAAAAAATGAAAAATAAAAGTCCCACACAACATCCCCAACATCTGCAGGAGGAAGTTTACAGAGTGAGAAAAAGAAAAGTGTGTTTATAGCAGCAGCTACTGCAGCCAGAGAGAGTCTGACAGGCCCAGCTGTGAGCCACATGTTAGTATCCAGCTGTTCACTGTGTTCACCGCCTCCAGAGGAAAAAAGTGTGCTGCTGTAACCTTCCCACGCCTCTCTCCATCTCTGCACTTTGCCATAAGTTGACCCAGAGCAGAAAGCTAATTAGCAGCTACGAGGCAAACTCAGAACACTGAGCATCAGCCAGAGGTCTCCGTGGGTCAGAGCCGTGGATCTGGAGAGAAACCTGCCGTTCTGACACTCACGTCAACACGACAAAGTCTGCTTTCCATAAGGAGACAAATTTGTGTTGAAAGTATTACAAACACACACGACATGATCAACAAGCAATGATTTGTGGCTTGAAAGCAGCTCACATTTGTGGATCTGTGTGAAGCTGGCAGTTAAATTAGACTCAAAACCCCACGTGGGCACGAGACGTGATCTGTGCGTGTCAGGTGATTCGTCCACATGTATTTAAGCTGTTGTGAGCTGTATATTATCACCAGATATGCTGTTATTGTGCAATAAATATCTTTATGTTTTCGACCCTGAGCTGATGTATTTTATACTCAGGGCTGCCCGTGGCTGCATGAAAACAACAGAAGATGATCGCTCATTGAAATGGACTGAAGACATAATTATATACAAAGAGTTTTCATGATTATTCTTCTTATTTTACAATTATTTGACCACAGCTACATTTTATTTACTTATTCTGAACTCAAACAGACCTGCAGAATGATGCTTTATTTAAAGTAGGCCTGCACAGGCCTGTGCTGTTTTTCTCCTCTTTAAAAAGTTCTTAAAAGGTAAAAAAGCTCTTCTTCTTATTAAGACATCTTGTATTGTATTAAGTATATTTATTATCATCTCTGAATTATGGACGATGAATTTTAAAGAAAGAAATCTGAAAAACAATCCGGACGTTAAAATTTGTGCCTCAATGATCAGCAGTTACTCAGGTTTGTGTCGACACATTTGTACAATAGTTTGTGTGAACTGGAGACCTGAAAAGTTGCACACAAATCACTGCACACATCTGTAAATCTTACTTTCTGCTTGTGAATCATATTATACACAGTTGTACCACTTTCAAGGTAAATTTGTTGCCATAAAAACAAGGATATACTGTCCACCTTCACTCCCTGTCTCTGTAGCAGTAAGTGGTTCTTCAAAGGGAAAATGCAGCTGTTAGCTGTAATGTTAGGATTTGTAGATCACTTTATAAATGTGGAGTGTGTGGAGAACAGACTGTGTGAGTCAGATACACCAGTGGGCCACCACACACGTGTACCACACGGTAAATAAATGTAAACACTGATTTTCAAATCCAGCTTCATTTAAAGTCAAAATGTCACCAGGATGCAGTAAATCTTTCTCCTCTGAACAACAGCAAAAAGAAAATCAGGCTTCAAAATGACTTCATGTTTCTATTTGTCTCTAACTGGATATTTTTCTGTGAACAGTTCCCAGTAAGCCCACTGTGACCCTGCAGCCATCCTGGACTCAGATATACAGCGGTGAGACAGTCACTGTCAGATGTGAGATTCAGGGAGGTGAAGGAGCTCAGTGGACGTATGAATGGAGAGCAGCCAAGTTAAACACACCTCCAACATCCAATGAATACAGAATCATCAGAGCTACTGAGTCTGACAGTGGAGGATACAGCTGCCGGGGCAGGAGGGACTATTTCTTCTCAGAGTGGAGTGATATCATCACACTGACTGTATCATGTAAGATCTTTCATCCAGATTATTTCAAATTACTTATTGTGTTAATCTAACCTTTAACTGGGAAAATGAGTCATCTGCCTATTAAATAAAATCACAAATAAGATGTTAATTTATTTATTTTTTATTCCAGTAACTTTCAAACATGATAACAGACAGTTTGTGTTTATATTACAAAACATATCATTTAACCATTTGTGGACAGGCTGCAGTCTTCAGTGTCCATGAACAGCATCAACATGCTGGTTCAGACGTTTCTTCTCAGGGTAGAAATTATTTCTTTTCTTCTTGTATAAAAATATTTTAATGTTAGTTTTAATTCAAAATTAACATGTAACACATATAAACATCAAAGAAAAAGCAAGTGAATGTTTCAGTTCAACAAGCGCTCCAGTCAGACATTAAACTTCAGTAACACTGTGCAGTTATGAAACTTTAATCTGAGTCAAACTGATTTAATCAGCATTAAATAAATCAATGAAATAAACATCACCCCACAGATACAACCTCAGTGAATTATGTCCAGTGTTCACTCAGTGTGGGTGTTAAACTGTGTGACTGGAGTCGTGCTTTGTGGCATCGAGAGCTAACAGCTAACAGTTAGCCAAGCTAACATTGAAGCACTTTTGCAAATAGGATCGAACAAAATGAGTATGGATTAAAAAAGTACACTTGGTGTAGCATCCCCGGTTGAAAAGATGGTCTCTCAAACTGATGGTTCGCAATCCTTTTATTAAACAGCCGTGTATGTGAACACACCGTAAGAGCTACAACATACAGAATAAAAGACTATTAGTAAATCAAACAGTGTGTTACCTTTAACCTTTTGACTTATTCATTAATCACAAATTAATTCTCCTTACCTTACATAACAAATAACACTAAAACTTGTAAATTATTGCATACAACAGGGAAATCGTTGCATCGCTGCCTAAACATGACGAGGTACGTTTGCGCCCTCTAGTGGGTGAAAACTTAGCCTTCATGCTTAGTAGCGGTCAGCAGATATATGCTCCGTAAAACAACAAAATACATATCTACAGGACAAACTTTGGTACAAACCTTGTTCCCTCATCAACCAGGTGCTAAGAAACTGCTTTCCACTCAGTGTTGCACCTTAATAGCCGTTCTTTTTCCCATTCCCGTCCATTAACCATAGAGCACACCTTCTCTCTGTGCATTAAAACTCGCGCTTCTGCCATATGGTTTACGCTACTTGATTTACGGCACCTTGTCGCTCTGTGACTTTCAAAATAAAAGCATTCACTCCAACAATATAATAGCCACTCATAAGTTTACAAAACACTTTACCAAATATTAATGAGGTCATTTACACTTGGTGACAGACAAACAGGGTATTTTAAAACTTTACTTATACTCTATACCACTATAATTACTGCTTGTGAATTGAAATGCATTCTGGGATACCTGGCTGCCCCACGTCCACAGTACCACCAGTTCATCGCATTCGATTGTCTAGTATTGATCTGTGCTGACTTACTCTACATGGTAACCAATCAGATGTTAGACGAGCTGCAGTGGCAGCGTTAAACAAGACCCTCCACAGGTTTTTCACATTTTGCCAAGTTTGGTCTCATGAGGAACACAAACTCCATCTTTAGCTGAATTAAACTCAAAGGACTCCTGTGTGGTTTTATTTTATTGGAGACTTCATTGGAGTCTGTCAGCCTCTCTGATTGTTCAGTTTTCCTCTGTAAATAAGATGTTTACATTATTCAAAATTACATTTAAGATCATAGAAAACTACATGAACTTGATGTTGGAACCATGTCAGCGATGGTCACGGTGCTCGAACAATAACAGACACCATTCAGTGTAGTGTGATTTTAGACTATTATTAAAGGGAAAAGTAGAGAGAACACAAACAAACTGACCATGGATTAAACATGGATAAAGTACTTTGTATTTGTGACATTTGTCTTTGAATAGATGAAGAATAAGTCAGAGGGAATCTGTAGTGTAGTTGTGCATGAAGACCGTCTAATGTGTCACATGCAGGTAAATGTTTTCTGTTTGGTGCTTGAAGCTAAATGACTGAGTGAATGTGTAAAGTTTGATCATTACTATTAAGCACTTACTGAAAAAAACAACAAATTGCATATTTCTAAAATGATTCTTGAATGTTTTACTTTCTCTTTAAAATCTTTATTTATTGCAACAAAGATTTTCCTGAAGCAACTGACAGTCTGATGTTTGTCTTTCCTGTAACATCAACAGCAAGTAAACCCAGAGCCACACTGACAGCACACAGTTCAGTCATACCAGCAGGGGGCAGTGTGACACTGAGCTGCTCTGTGGAGGGCTCTGCTGGCTGGAAGTTTGACTGGTTCAGACGTGATTCAGAGTTTTCTGGAGGTCAGAAAATAGGAGCTGGAACATCAGAGCACACGATCAGTATTTCAGAAGGAGGCATCTATTACTGCAGAGGAGGGAGAGGAGATCCAGTTTTCTCCACAGAGGACAGTGCTGCAGTTACAATTCAGAAACAAGGTGAGGGTGAAATCTTGTTGTGAAATAAAACGAAACATCATGATTAAACTGAAGTAACAATTGATTTGTGATTTTTTCAGTTTAATATTTGTATTTATTTGTTTGTTAGGGAAAGTTTGGGCTGCTGTGAAACTGCAGCACAGCTGGTCTCAGATATTCACTGGTGACACAATCACTCTCAGATGTGAGATTCAGGGAGGTGAAGGAAAGGTGTGGAAATATGAATGGACAGCACCCAACACAAACAGCCCTCCAACATCCAGTGAATACAGGATCAGCAGAGTTTCAGTGTCCCACAGTGGAGACTACAGATGTCGGGGTAGCAGTGACTATCTCTTCACAGGATGGAGTGATGCCTTCAGACTGACAGTTTCATGTGAGTTGGACCATGATTCATGCTGACATTTCATGTTTTCATGTTTACATCTGTCTTAACAGGAAAACTCCAACAATGATCCAGCTGTCTGCAGGCAGCTCAGGACAACAGTTTTTCTCACTGTGCAAACAGAAAGGAGAGACACCATGGAGGCTCTTAAAATATCAGCAGTTTAAAGAGGAATGTACAGAGATGACAGTTTGATAAGAGAATGATAAATCAGTGAAATCTTTAGTTTGTTAGACAGTCTAATGTGTCACATGCAGGTAGGGATGGGAATGGATAAGAATTGATTGATTCTTATTGGCTCCACTTTGAGAGTCGCCACCATCTCTAAGCAGAATATCAAAGACATTCATGCAGATTAGAGGCTGTGAGGTCAAATGTTTGTGCATGTTGGAGGTATTTCCCCTCTTTGTTGTGATCAGTGTTGGGATCATTTCTCAAAAAAGTAAAGCAAAAAAGTTCTTACACAAAATCAGCACAAAGAGACTTTAAAGCGGTCGTCATGGTGATTTTACAGTAGAAACATGAACAGGTAGAAACGGAGCTGCAGCCTGACTGCTCATCAGTTTGTTACCTGTAGAATTTCAGCAGCAGCTTTACTGTAAATCACAACTCATTTCTCACAGTGCTGGTCTGGGGTCAGCATTCACTCAGCTTTAACGTCACTCTGGGTTCTTGGCTAGCTTAGCGTTAGCATGCTGTGCTTTAAAGAGCCAAAGTTGTGTTAACAGGTGATTATTTGAATGCAGTTGTTTCTGTCCTAGAACAGTTTCCACTTTACCATCACTCTCATCCTGTATGCTGTAATCCAGTTCTCTACTCCCATCCCTACATGCAGGATTACTAATTACTGTTTGTGTTTGTAGATAAATTAATCAGTGAATGTTTAAAGTGTGATCAGTACTGTAGCAAGTTTATTCTTGATTATGTTTTAATGTTTTACTTATTTTGTTTCTTCAACAGCAAGTAAACCCAGAGCCACACTGACAGCACACAGTTCAGTCATACCAGCAGGGGGCAGTGTGACACTGAGCTGCTCTGTGGAGGGCTCTGCTGGCTGGAAGTTTGACTGGTTCAGACGTGATTCAGTCTCTTCTAAAGCTCAGCTCATGAGAGGAAATGAAGCAAACAGAGTTATTAGTGTCTCACAAGGAGGTCTGTACCACTGCAGAGGAGGGAGAGGAGATCCAGTTTACTACACAGAGGACAGCAGTGACGTCACAGTTACAGAAACGTGTGAGATTAATAATTTTATTTCTGCCAAACTGAGAGATGTCATTTTGTGTTCTGTGCTAACAATTTCATTCAACAACTGTGAGTTTATTAACCCTGAAATGAGAGACAACTCCTGACAAATAGAAGAATTTATTCTGTCTTATTTTTTTTATCTTCATGTTTCTTTTTGTGTCTAACTGGATATTTGTCTGTGAACAGTTCCCAGTAAGCCCACTGTGACCCTGCAGCCATCCTGGACTCAGATATACAGCGGTGAGACAGTCACTGTCAGATGTGAGATTCAGGGAGGTGAAGGAGCTCAGTGGACGTATGAATGGAGAGCAGCCAAGTTAAACACACCTCCAACATCCAATGAATACAGAATCATCAGAGCTACTGAGTCTGACAGTGGAGGATACAGCTGCCGGGGCAGGAGGGACTATTTCTTCTCAGAGTGGAGTGATATCATCACACTGACTGTATCATGTAAGATCTTTCATCCAGAGTATCTAAATAAGGACAAAGCACTTCTTCTTTCTTACAGCTTTATAACTGTCTTTCATGTTGGTCAGTAAAATGTTTTGTTTTCATTCCAACAACAAAAACCTGAACAGCAGCTTTTTATTCACAGTGAAGAGAACAAAACATATGAGAGTAACTTCTCTGCTGTGCAGCTCTAATACATGAAAGATGAAATGCAGAACAAATGCTGAATCTGTCTCAGCTGCTCCACCACATCCACTAAGAAACATTAAATCCACTGATTGTTCCTCATGTGTGTTTTTAACTTAGAAATGCAGCAAATTAAATATGAAAGATTAGTGTTGTGTTTGTGTGATAGTTGTACAGTTTGTTGCAGCTTCACCATTAAAGTTATGTGATATTTATTATTTCCATATTTCCACCAAGTTATTTCAACTGGTTTGATTCAGTCATTGACTTTTGTTCTTTTTCTAAACTGAACTGCAGATAAACCAAAGGCCAAACTGAGAGCTGATAACACAGCTGTTCCAGTAGGGGGCAGTGTGACCCTGACCTGCTCTGTGAGCCCATCATCATCATCTGGATGGAAATACTACTGGTACAGAGATGAGAAATCCTCTGAAGCCCTGACCACACAAGATGCAGTTTTCCACTCAAATGGACAAATCAGTGTCTCACAGGAAGGACTCTACAGGTGCAGAGGAGGAAGAGGAGATCCAGTTTACTACACAGAGGACAGCCAGTCAGTCAGGATTGGGAAAACTGGTCAGTTTAACATGAAGTCAGATAAATTCCTGATTAAGGAGGAAGATGAAGAAAAAAAAAACTTCAACATTTTTGACATTCATGTGTTTTTATTGTACTTTCTTGAACAGTAACAGCCTCAAACAGGCCTGTTGTGACTCTGTATCCAAACTGGTCTGAGATATACAGAGGAGAGACGATCACTGTCAGATGTGAGATCCATGGAGGAGACACTGAGTGGGATTATGAGTGGGAAACAAACAGCATGATAAAAGCTCCAAATCAAAATGAATACAGGATTAGATCTGCTTCATCATCCAACAGTGGAAACTATCGCTGTAAGGGCAGAATGAAAAGTTCACAGCATGAAACAACAGAGTGGAGTGATTCAGTCACACTGACAGTTTCTGACAGTAAGTAGAGACATAGTTCATTTAACCTGGAAATAGAAACAGTTTGTAAAAATGTGTTTTTATTAGTACATGTTGAGATATTTGACATGTTTAGATAGTCTCACTCTTAAAGTTCATCATAAATATTTGTGAGTCAACATTTTAGTGACATTGAATTCAGAGTTAAGAGACAAAACATTGAGAGCAAATCTTTGTTGAACAGATGAACCCCGTCCTGTCCTCACTGTGTCTCCATCATGGCTGAGTCCTAGAGCCTCAGTAACTCTGAACTGTGAGGTTGAACATCCGTCTGCAGGATGGAGCTTCTACTGGTATAAAGCTGTTCCTGATCTATCAGAGAAATCCTCCAGTTATGAGCTGCTACCTGATGGCAGTGGGACTGCACAGGACTCCTACATCATTCATGGACAGACACACACAGCAGGATATGTGTGCAGAGCTGGAAGAGGAGACCCAGAGTATCACACTGATCACAGTCAACCAAAGTTTGTCTGGTCTGCAGGTCAGTGTGATTCTGTTTATCTTTTTTCAAGTAATGCAACAGCAAAAAAATGTAAATTGATGGGGTTTTTTTTGGGGGGGGGGGGTAGCATTGAAGGTGAAAATTATACGAACATTGCGTCTTTTAGCACTGACCTTTAAACATTAAAGCAAAGGAATATTTTCACTGTGATATTTTGAATGCTAACATCTGTGAGCTTTGTCTCTTCACTGCATGTTGTTTCCAGATGTTCATTCAGCAGCGTCTCTCACAGTGAGTCCTGACAGAGTGCAACACTTCACCTCTGACTCTGTCTCACTGACCTGTGAGGGAAACTTCACTGAGTGGAGAGTGAGGAAGTTCTCTGAGGACGGCCGACTCTCTGACTGTAGGAGAATGACTGGATCCACATGTGACATCAACACATCAAAGTCAGATACTGCAGTGTACTGGTGTGAGTCTGGATCAGGAGAGTTCAGCAGTGCAGTCAACATCACTGTACAGAGTATGTTATTATACATTTACTACTTGGATTTTAATGAGTTAGACATCAAATGTGTATTTCTCCCATTATTTTTTTTGTGGCATACAGTATTTGTACCGTAGTCTTTAAGTGTACAAGATCAGATCTTCATGATGAAAAACATTTGTACAATCTGTTCTTATTATTGTTTGTCAGCTTTTTCTAAAAGTGTGCAGCAGCTGATGTGACTGAAACAATTGTGTGTGATTGTGTCACAGATGATGGTAATGGTCCTATCCTGGTGAGTCCTGTTCATCCTGTGACTGAGGGAGCTTCTGTTAGTCTGAGCTGCAGTTTGAGAACACAAAAAATACTTTCCAATGTGTTTTTCTATCACAATGACAAACTTATTGAAAATGATCCCCGAGGGGAGCTGAAGATCTCTGCAGTGTCAAAGTCTGATGAAGGTTTCTACAAGTGTCAGTACTCAGGAAGAGAGTCAGCACAGAGCTGGATGTCAGTTAAAGGTGAGCAGGAGCAAAACATTTGATGGAGTTTCATAAATGAGTTTTGTTTTAAGGCTTGAAGTCACCTCGCTTTATTTTCTGAGAAGTTTCCTAAAATTATTTTATGAATTATAAAGTATAATTAAACTTTATTGTTTGTTGTCACAGTAACTGTGTCAGGAGCTGACAGCTCTTCATCTCCTGTGTGGTTGACTGTTCGACTGGTTTGTGGAGTCTCTCTCATTATTATTCTCCTGCTCTTGTTGTATCGCTGCACAACAACCAACAGTGAGACCTTTTCCTTTACTTAACACAAACTCTTTATCCTTCAAAGACACAAATGCATCATGAGGTTCATTTAAAAGCAAAAGTCTTATTCTACATTTTTAATAAAGGTGCTGTTAATGAGCAGGCCTTCAATCAACACCATCAGCAGCAAGTGTACTCCTCTCTTCTTGCTGGTTAGTTTTTCATCCAGTTATAATATTTTGCCTGATGTTTGCAACAAGACTGTACTTATTAAATCTGCTGCAGCTTTTAATATAAATGTTATTTTCAATAATATTTGTTTTTTAAAATAGCATCACAGACATGAGGTGACTGATTTTCTCTGACCTGCAGGTGATCATTGTGGCTATGAGATAATCAGAAGGTCTGAAAACTCTGAAAATGGTAAAGTATAAACTTTCATTAATATTGAGCTTGTGGACGCTGGATGATTATATAATAACTGTGTTTAACATTGAAGTCCATGCGTCCAACTATTTTCTTACACTTGGGGACCAGGTCGTGGGGGCAGCATCCTAAACAGAGAGGCCACATCCTCCAGCTTGTCTGGGGGAACACCAAGGCTTCCCACACCAGCCGAGAGATATAATCTCTTCAGCATTTCCTTGTTTTGCCCCAGGGTCTCCTCACAGTGGGACATGCCTGAAAAACATCACACATGAGGCATCCTTGTCAGATGCCTGAACCACCTCAAATGTGGTTCTACTCTGAGCCCCTCCCACATGGCCAAACACCTAACGCTATCTCTAAAGAAGAAGCAAGCCAAACTTTGAAGTAAGCTGATTTCCACTGCTTATATCCACGATCTTGTTCTTTGGGGTCACTAACCCAGAGCTTGTGACCATAAGTGAGGGTAGAGATGTAAACTGAGAGCTTCACTTTTACGGTCAGTTCTCTCTTCATCTTGACGTACCGGTACAGTGGACGTAGCACCAATCTACTCCCCTCTCCTCCTGCGAGTGGTGGGCCTATAGGAGGGTGGACCCACGTCCTTTTTTTGGGCTATGCCCAGCCGGGCCCCATGGACCAATGCCTGGCCACCAGGTGCTTGCTCTTAGGCACCCTCCCCAGGCCTTGCTTCATGGGACCCCATTAACCCTTTCAAGGGCAGAGTGAACTGTTCCTTTCATTCAGGTTTTTTTTTATTATTCTTTGTCTGGTCCTGGGTGAGGGACCGGATAAAATTTGCCATGGGAGACCCTACCAGGAGCCCCCCCCCCCCTCCTCCTCCTCCAACAACAACACAGCCCCTGGGATCCATGGGACACACAAACCCCTCCAACATAATAATTTAGAGATTCACGGAAGGGAACATTAACATCAGTAAGATTATTATTTCATTGCTGCCAAAGTCGCATCTGTGATTCAGCTCAAAGTCATTAACAAGACAAGTGAGTGCACAAAATGTGAGATTTGAAATGCAAAATGTACATTGGTAATTATTCTCACTGATAATAAATGCATTTAAGCAGAGAACAGAAGGTGTTTGTTTTGAAATGCTTTCATTTGATCACCTCAACAGGGCAACGTGGTGACGCAGAGGAGAGCTCTGACTACAATAATGTCAATCTGTCAGGGTGCTGGGTCGTTGACCAAAGATTCTGAGGTTATTTTGCTTTTGTGAGTCTCTCTGTGAAAGTGTGAAGATGGTCTAAGTTTAAGTTTATACAGTTTAAGCAGGAGTTTAGTTCTTTCTGTGTTTCTGAGTTTTCTTGTATTTCCAGTTTATGGTTTGTTGTCTGTGAGGTTCCACTTGTGTGTTTGTCTCATCCCTGTGTCGCTTGTGAGAGTCTGTCGTGTCATCCATGTCTCTGCTCACTCGCCCTCCGTGTGTCTTAGTAGTGTCAGTGTGTTTTGTCTCTCTGTTTGTTTATCCCCATTTCTGCATCAAGCTCGTGCGTTCGTGTACTTCCTGTTTTAGTTTGACAGCATTTCATCCCGTGTTCAGTGTGTTTGGTTTGGCTTCCCTGTCTCGTTATATTCAATTCATCAGAGCTGTTTTCCAATGTGTTTCCACTTCACTGATCATCTCTCAATCCTTCCAAGGTGTTTCAAGGTATTCCCAGTGTTCCACATTTTCTGTTAGTTTAAGTTTTAGCTTTCCCAGCTTAGTTTTTTTTTTTCTTTATTTATTTTTGGTTAACCTGATTTGGTTCATGTTTGTTGGCCATGAAAAACGTTTTTTTGTTAAAATTTTGATTTTGTCTCTCGTTGTCTGCATTTGGATCCTTACAAAGAGCCACAGAGTCTGCAGCCACAGATTGTGACAAAATCCAAATTCAGCCACAGCTCTAAAGTCTTAACAGCAGCTCTTTAGCTGTTTTTTCTCTTTAAAGTCTCTTAAATGCTTTAAGTCACTTTGAGTGAAAAGGAGAAGGTTTTGAATTCAAAGCAATGATCCTGATGCCTGAGTTTATATTTCCTTCAGAAAGAATCGTTTAGTGTGTTTCACTTGTTTCTCTCCCCTTAGATAATAATTTTTATTTACTTTAATGTACTGTAGATCTTTTTTTAAATCTTTTTAATTGTTTATTTTATTTGTAATATATTATAAATGTCTTTCTGTGAAGCACTTTGCAACTTTGTTAATAAAAGTGTGATATAAATAAAGTGTGTTGTTGTTGTTGTTGTGTGTCAGACTGAGAGTACATGTTACAGCTGTTCAGTGTTGTGCATGAATCCACTGAAAGAGAGCTTTCATTTAAAAGCACTCATTGTCATTTAAAACAGCTTCAAACCCTCCGAAATGAACTAAAGCTATCAACATGATGGGAAGTAACAACTGCTCTGATGATGCTCAGCAGCCTTTTTACTGTGTAGCAGTTTTTCCAGTTTTCTCGAGGTGGTCCGGCCTGTACTTTCATGTAATACCGATTTATATTGACAGTGTCAATCACATGTTCAGCAAGACCATGATAACTCTGTGTGTGACACATAAATCAAAATCAAATCACTTTTAAACTACTTAAAATATAGTTTCTAACTTTCTCTTCTGCTTCATGACTTTTTTATGCACTGAAATTAAAGGAGCTCATGATTTCTGACTGAGCCACATAGAGAAGAGGAAACACAGCCTGTGGTTTGAGCCACAAGTCTTCCTTTTAGCAGATTTATGATTGATTCATGTTCTCATCAAACTTCACACAGCAGAGAGGAAACAAGGAGTTCAGACAAAGAGCACAGCGGGAATTTCATGAGCAGCTGTTTCATCTGTTCATTTAGTGCTTCTGTGTTAACTTTACTGCTACATGTGTTACTCGAACATTTGAAGCTCTCAAGTCGTTGTTTAATGGAAGTTCTCATATTTTACTTTTTAGATGCACATTCATTTTAGTTTGCATCTGTGTGGGTTTCCTCCATGAACTCCAGCTTCCTAACAGCTGTTCTTATCATTATTTATGATATGTTCATTTAGTTATTCTGTTTTCATTGCTACCCAAAATCTTGGGAACAGAACATTTGAAGTCATCTATTCTCCACATCAGAGAGACATCAGTGTTCAAGGTCGGTCCTGTGATGGGCTTTAAGTGTCAGTGTGGATATAAAGTTATAGCTCCTTGTCCCATATTTCCCATGTCAAACTCTGAACACAGCTTCCAAGTCCAATCACTGGACTGTGCTTACAGCTGGTGGCCAATAGAGGGAGACATTAATCCATTTATAATTTATTGTAAGGAGTGAGAAGATGTTGATATGACTGAAGAACAGACAGAACAGAGGAATGATATTGACTTTGGACCCTATCATGAAAATAATCAGGCCTTGGATGGATGTCATAGTGATCAAAGCATTTACATTAATAAACTTTAAAAATACAGTTTCATTAATAAAGTTTTATTGGACTCAAATAAATAGTAATCATGGGCGTATCGATCCAAATATTGATAATTTTGATACCAGCATTTGTATCAATGTTGATCAATACGAGTGTAATGAGCTTGATGCTTCAGTTTCTGTTCTCCTGTGTGCACCGCTGCAGTTTCATCAAAGAGGCAACCTGGCTGTCTGTGTAAATGCTGCTGCTTTCAGGTGTCACAGAGCAGCCACAGTTTGCTTCTCCTCTCTTGTGTTTTATGTTTTACTGTCCCTGACTCAGCAGTGCCAGGCAAACAAGTAAGCAAACGTGCTCAGCTAACCAGGACCATCCAGCAACGCAGTAAGCAGAGAATATCTATGTAGATAACTGTGGTAATAGTAATATTTCAGTTATATTACTTTAATTTTCAAAGTGGAACTGGCTGATTCTTACTCATAAAGTGTCATTTATGCTAAAACATTGATATAATACATTTATCTGACTGAAACATTTAAATGAAAACAATTACAGGAATTGAAACAAATATACCAAACATAGTATGGCTCAGATTTAATTCAATATAATTACCCTGTTGTGCTAAATGTGAAAAAGATACTGTCTGATTACTGTAGTTAAAATACTATTAGATGTGCTAGATTATTGTTTTTTATTTCGGTCCCAGGTTTTAACTAATTAATAATCCAAAGGACAAAAAAAACAAAAAACTTAATGGTCATGAAAACTCCTTCATTCAGAATTAGCAATCTGATGATGTAGTTAATACTTAAAAAGTATTGGTACTGGTATCAGTATCAGTGATACAGGCCTTGTATTTTACTTGGTATCAGATTAATATCAAATCTTGCACACACATCTTATTGCACACGTCCAGAAATAGTGAAATATTAAATTTATTAAACTGTTACAATTTCAGCACCATGGACAGCGCACAAGGTTTTCACTGCATGAGCTGTGCTCTCTAACACGTGACTGTTTGTCGTGGTGGACCTGCACAAATTTAGCTGCATGCACATATAGATCTCTCTTTCACATTTATGGGCATAGGTTAATAATTTTCATTAAAAAGAAAAATGAAATAATTTACTGTTGTACTGTTTCTAAGGTCCCTGTCCCTGGGTTACATCATGTCACTGCAACAGTGTAATTATATTTGAAATAAGAAATCTCAAGAGAATCTGTCACTCTCTCTGCCCACAAAACCAGATCTTTGTGTAACTTCAGACAGTCAGATCCTTGTCATTCTCCACCTTTCTCATGCAAAAACACCTCTCCAATATAAACACTGGGTTGTGTTTAGAGCTGGTACTCAACAGAGGGCGCAATTGAGTTATTTTTTATTGCAATGCATTAGTCTGCTTGTCTGAGTGTTAAATATTTCCCAGAGTTGTGATGATAAAGGAAAAAGACTTTGACTTCAGAGTCTATTATTTACATCACAACATGTTGCAGAAGAAAAATAAATCTCTGTGTGTTGTAAATGTAGGTGTAACTGTGTCCAAAGAACCAAGATCAGCATCTGAAGAGGCATATGGCTGCTGAATGGCCTCCACAACCCTATGGAACAATTGTGACTTAGACAGGGGTCTGCCCAGAATTCCACAGTGGAAGCTCACAAAAAGCTGGTCTGTCTTCCTGAACGACCAGATTTGCAAGACATGCTGTGACAAAGCACAGAGATGGCACAGGGCAACCAGGCCTGCAACCTTGTCCAGGTCCCCAGTGGGAGATGTTCGTAACTGTTGGGCCGGAGGATCACCACTTTCCAGTCCAGCAACCAGCAGCAGCATTGCCTGTGTACCGACAGAGCTCATTAATCCACCTGGCAGATTTTATGGCCAGCAAAAAAAAGTGGTTTTCAGGGACAGACATTGCAGTTCAGCAACCTCCAGCATCTCAAAAGCACAGCACTGAAGAACCAGATCCAGGACTCATGGGAGGAAATGGGGGACCAGTCCTTCTATTTGTAAGTCACTGGGTGTCAGTCTGAAACTGTTTGCTAGCGTTGTTCTTAGACAGTAAACGTGACGAAACTATTCAGGAAAAAACACACGTACATATTGTTTATCATGACTCTGGCCTATAAACACAATTTAAAAACTGGTATATATCACCCTGTTGCTTTGTCATCTTGAAGTAGTCGTGTGATTGGCTTACCACGACTACTTTATTCTTCCTCAGTCGAACAGCAGCACTCATGCGATTGTTTTGCCCCCTTAGCTCCAGGTGTTGTGCCAAAAAGTGGTCGTCTTCCAGAAAGTGATTGCCGTCCGCAGGAGCACGCGCAGTTACTTAAAGCCGTAGCACCCAGATGACTTACGTAGACAGCTACTTCTGTGCAACTGATATAGGATGTGGTAAGCTGAACACAGCTTCAACCGTCTGTTGACAAAAAGTAACGCAACCGCACCGCATGCCGTTGCGTAACGGTTTGTAACGGTAACTATGTTGTAACGATTGAAATAGCAATTAGTTAGATTACTCATTAATCTGAAAAAAGTAACCTTGTTAGTAACACCGTTACTTGTAACACCGTTATTCCCATCACTGCAGGTAGGCGGGGCACCAATTCACTGAGCCTCTGGCACACCTGCTACTCGTCAGACGCTTTCATCAGAAGCGTTCTTAAGGAGCTGCACGACGGTTGTCTAGTGTCGGAGTATTGTCCTTTTCAGGGGGGTCTGTGTAACTGCTCACCCACCTACCGGAGCTTGTGGAGATCATCTTCTCCGAGTCTATACAGAGATTCAATTCACGTCCCAGCACCTCACCTCTCAGTCTCCCTCTGTGCCTTTTAAGTCTGGCTTCTAACTTCCCTGGAATCTGTACGTCAGACTGTATCAAGTAAGCTGGCCAGTTGTCATTTATTTTCCCATTTATGTTCTTTTTGGTTTCCGGCAAAACACCCCTAGCGCTACTGGGTCCTACTGGGAAAAGATGGAACGGTGACCCCCTTCACCTGGGACAGGAGGACCTTCAGAAAAGGGAGTCCTGGACAGGAGTAGTGGGACAGCTGGAAACCAGGCCATGTGGGGCCAAAGTGGGGCCACCAGGATCAACCCCACCTCCTCGGTCTGGACCTTGCAAAGGAATGACTGGAGGAGGAAATATAGAGGGAAGGGAAAAGCATTTGCCAGGTTGTCACATGCAAGGGGAGGGACATTGTTCTGCAGGGAGATGAATAGATAGAAAAATGTTGACTCTCTATATAAAAAGAAAAAGGTTGTCTTCTGCCCTGTCTGTTCTGACGATGACATGGTGCCCCTGCAGACCCGACAGAACTTGCTTGAGTGCCAGGGTGACAGCTTGAAGCTCCAGCATTTATGTGTGAGACACCCAATGACTGATCTAACAGCTGTTGAGCCGAGAGCCTTCATGGACTGTACACCAACCTGTTGGGGAGTCATCTGTGAGGACTAACTGGCAGTCACGGGACCCATCCCTTGGCCCTCCTCCAGGATGGTCGAGTACCCTCCACAGATGGAGAGCTCGATGAAGCCCCTGTGAGACCACCACTGTTGGGACTGTGTTAAAATATGCTTTAGTTTCTCACATTTGCTGAAAGCTGAAAGTCTGACTTTCATTTAAAATGAATTCAGGGGTTTGGGTTGGGGTGGGACTAAGGAAGTTTCAGAGTACTATTAATTGGCAGATGACTCAACCTGTAGATGATAGTACATATGAGTCTAGTGGTTCAGGTCACCCCCTCCCCGTTTGTTCTTTGTTTCTCTGAGCAGACTGTGATGACTGCATGTGTGGAAAAGACTGTTGTTGGTTTGTTTTTATCTGCTGAAAATCAGCCACCACAAAATATCTGTCTGGGCCTCCAAGAAAAGAGGAAATGCAGCCTGTGGTTTCAGCCTGAAGTCTAACGTTTGTCTTCTTTAAAGTCAACACAGCACAGTGGAAATGTGCAGGTATGACAATGTGTGAAAACAGGTTAAAAGTAGCTTTATTGTGGTGATGACACATGCTGGACTAAAGGATAAATAAAGCATGTGGGCATCAAGAGAAACGGTGAAAAGCTTGTTTCTCACGCTCATGTCTTTAAGAGTCTCTGCATGGACGTGCTGTAAATGTTCATTTATCTCTGAAATAAATAAAATCATCCATCGCTCTCTCTGTCCACAACATCATATACAGACATGTTTTTCTTCGTACTGCAACTTCCAAACATGTCAGTTCCTCACAGTATAACACAAAACTCCAAAGTATAATCACTGCTTTGTAACCAGCAGAGGAGCCAGTAAATCATCTAAACCTACTGATACTAATGTGTCTGTTTGTCTGGTTTTACAGAAATGGTTCCTACACCTGTGATGATGACGTCAGTGTTTGACTCCAAACTGTCTGCTGGACAAGTTTTTAGGCCTTTTCAGATTTCATGTCTTCGAGCCTCATAACATATTGATATGTACTGAAACTTTTGCACTTATGTTAACATATAAACTGCAAATAACATAAAAACATGAAGTAACATCTTAATGTATTTTACCTTTCCCACAGAAAAGTGGAGGGATGGAGAAACACACCTGCTGTTAAACAATCTAAAACACTTCGATATCAACATGTTTGCGAGTGTGTGTAGATGATACTGCAACAAACCGTAATCATAACCTTTGTAAGAAAGTGTTTGACAGAATGAAGGATAGATGCTGTGTTTGCAGGCTTTAACTATTATTAATATTATAGACTGTATATTGAGAATGAGAAGTGAGAAACTGAGGTACACCTTATTCTCATATGGAGGGGACTACCCAATCACAAAGTTACCACACCTTAAAGCATTTACTGCTGTGTTGTCCTTTTGGACTCTAATGTGGGCGGAGCCTATAGTAGCTTTCATAGTGTGAAAGATGAGGTCCAACTAGACAGGTTATGGAGAGACAGACAACCATTCATGTTCACATTCACACCTGCAGGCAATCACCTGAATCACCAGTTAACATAATAATATATGACTTTGGAGAGAACCCAGACAGGTGGAGGGAGAACATGCAAACTTCACACAAACAGCCCAGCTGGTGGATTCTAACAGGAAACTTTCTTGCTGTGAGGCAACAGTATGAACTACTGTATCTATGTGCCTCCTTTCTATTTCTGGTTTAATGTCTGTGTAGGTTCTCAGTCATCCAGCTCATGGTGGTCTAAGAAGTTTGGAAGGAAAGTGACTAAACTTCTTTACATTTCTTGAAGATGTGTCACCTCTCATCTAAGAGGCTCTTTGACTTCTAAAAGCAAACAGTAAAGAGTCCCAGGTATTTTAACCTCAGTGAGGGTTTTACTTTAAGTGGGTCATAGATCCACAATTAATCACGTGAGTCATCACATGAGCCGAGCTGTGAAAAAAGGTGTGGGTCATTATGGAGCTTTTTGTACTTCAAAAAACACATTCATGAATCAAACCTAATCAGTCCTCTGTGTTTGGCTTATTTAGTGAGTCAAAAATACAAAAGAGTGGCAGCACAGAAGAAAGTTTCAGTTTTACTGCTGTTGAAAGTTCAGTGCTGCCATCTTGGATTACTAACTCACAGTACGTGTGTCTGCTCAGACTTTCCAAGCTGTAAATGTGAGTTGAGTTCCACAAAAAAAAAAAACATTTTGACTGGTAACTCAGAATTTCCCATTTCTGGCTTATTCAGCAATTTTCACCTGAGATTTGGGGTGAGATCACTGTGAGAGCTTGCCTTACCCTATCATGTGACCTACTGAGGTCACCTGAGGAAAGATACTAGTTGGGGTTGATGTACCTGGGAAGAGATCTCAAAACTGCATTGTAGGTGGCTGACAGCTGATGCCATTATCCATCACCTGTGGTCAGTGATGGTCATTCACAGTAGACATAGATGGCCTCTTTCACTCCTCTTTTAAACCATCATTCTTGTCTGCCCGGTGGTGTAGGGTCCTAATTACTCCAAGTTTGTGTTCCAGAGGGTGATGGGAGTCAAAGAGGAGGTACTGGTCCGTGTGTGTGTGGGCTTCCAGTAAACTTCGATGTTGAGGTTGCCGTTCTCTTCAATGTGCACATCTTAGCCCCTATGACAACTAACAGGAGCTTCCATGTGATACTGAGGCAGGTTATTGGCTGGTAGTTGGATGGGACCGGTCCCTTTTGGGGGTTCTTAAGGATCAGGACTGTCCGCCCTTCGCTTAGCAATTCCAGGTGTCTCTCTTTGACTAGCATGCTCTTCCACTACATATATATATATATATATATATATATACAGCTTACTGTATGTCCTATTTGTCTCAGTAAAAGTTTAATTCATTAACCCTTTACAGCCGATCGGAGCGGGCACGCTCTGTTTTGCGTAACTATTTTTAAATCCCGGTAGCTCTGCAACCAAGTAAGCTAGCGCAATAATTTTTTTTGCATATGAAACTGGAGGAGTTGTACTTACATCTTATGCCATCAGCTTGTCCTAGGTCACAGTTTCCTTCCACATATAGCTTTGCAAAAACTGCATATAAATCACTTGCAGCAACAAAAACATGATATTCCAGAAACACGCTTCGCCGATCCATCAGCTGTTTGTAACACTTCCTACGTCCATCAGCGCGAACTATCACATGACCGCATGACCTGCCCGAAACCGGAAGTGATGTCATTTTGCGGAAATGTAGTTTTTTTACGATCGGGGCCTTATGAGCTTGTGTTTTACTTGTTATGTGTTTTAAAAAGTTATGTTTGACTTTATGACTTTCTGTGTCGTTTCTGGGATGCTTAAGACTCATATTGCACTGCTGGAAATAGTTTATTTTGATGCATATGCTGTTATTTTGCAAATTTGCACTATAATATTTATTTTCGTTTTTCCTGCAGTATATAAAAATTGGTGTATTTCAAAAATAAAACTATGAAGACACTCAAAATAAATTTCCTGTGGTGGGAAACTAGTTTGTGTAACTTTTTTGTATTTACAGTTTTGAGGGATAAGCCTCTTAAATTTCTCTAACTAGAAATATATGTTAAAAAAACAAAAACGATTTTCAATTTGTTTGTAGTTTATTGCACTTTTTTGCAATTTATGTAATTACTATGCACCTAATGCAGACATATTATTAAAGTTTGGGCTATAATGGTTGTATTGATGTATAGCAACTTGAAATGCTCCCAAAAATGGCTCCACAGCATGTAAAAATATAATATAAGCTCTGGCGAACTTGGTTCTATGGTAGGTCTTAAAGGGTTAATGAAGTAAAGTATTTTGAAATTAATTGAATGATTGAATTGTTAATGGATTGTGAAGAGTTTGTGTGTGTGACTCTTGTCCCTTTGCAGCCTTCTTTCTGCCTTTTCTACTGTGCAGCACTATATTTGCAGCACTGCAATCATGTGTGAAGTACATAGTGTATGGTCAAAATCAACAACCTCAGCTGTTGACATGAAGAACTTTGGAGCTGTTGAGCACCAGAGCAGACTGTATTGACCTCTGTTTGTGTTATTGGATAAATCTCTCAATATAAACTGCAAATACAGAATACTGTAGACTTTTTCATTAACGCAAAACTTTTTTTAAACAATCAAACAAAAATACAGTAAATTCAGATCTACAAAAAACTACAATGATGAGAAGCAATATCAAGCAGTATTAAAAGACCAAACTGGAAACGTCTTTGTTCTTCTGAGCAGGCTCCAATGCCTTCATGTGTGTAAAACTGTTATTTTTAATCTACTGAAAAACAACATGGTTTCGAGTCAGGCTACCGAGAAAACAGGAAATGCAGATTGTGGTCTCAGCCCAAAGTGGTCTGTTTTAAAGATCATAGAGCAGCGTGCAGCAAACAAGAATGAGTTGACGAGAGTTGACAAAAGATGCAAAAAGAACAAAGGAAGTTTCACTTTGATCCCTGTGTGGATGGTAAATTTTTAAATGATTTATATGTAGTAAAATAATTGTAATAATTATCACTGCTACATTTAAGTATGCATAATATTCTGTGAAAACAGATCAAAAATCGACAGAAAAAAACTGTGTGGGCATCAAGAGAAACTGTGAAAAGCTTGTTTTTCACACTGAAAAGCAGCTGCCCTCAAGGGTCTCTGCGTGGACATGCTGTAAATGCTCAAATATCTCTCAACAAGGCTACAGAACAAGACTTTTGGTCATCACCATAAGTCATGTAATACATCACAGCATCTTCTGATGTGGTGTTCTACACATACTTAAATAGTTTGGACAGAGGGCTGGACTTCGGTTTAATGGAAGTAATCAATATCAGTCTTTGGTTTAAAGAAGGATGTAATTCAAAACATTTGTAAATTAAATACTAGAAATACATACTTTAAATTTCTACATGGTAGAGTTGCATAAACTTGATCCGCGTCTGGACTTATTTAAGTTACTTGAAGACGTTTCACCTCTCATCCGAGAAGCTTCTTCAGTTCTAAGGTCAAATGGTGGAGAGTCCCAGATATAAACCTAGTGGGAGTAACCCCCCACAGAGGGACAAAAGGACCCCCTGATGATCCTCTAATCGCCTGACCCAAGGTGTGAAACTGGGTGTGGGTCCCAATCAGCCAGAGTTTCGGGTGAGTTCATTGTGAAACCTGGCCCCACCTTATCATGCGAATTCCTGAGATCAGATGGCCCAGGATGTGAGTGGGCGTTAAGGCATCTGGGAAGGGATCTCACAACAGTTGCCCATAGTGGACCTCATCACAGCCACAGAATCTGCCATACGGATTAATAAATTATCACAGACAGAAGCAGAGCAAATCAAGATGAAAGTCTCAGCCACGCTCTCCAGTGCCAAAGTCCCTCCATCCAACCTCACAATACAGGAAAAGAAGGCCGTCGCTTCAATGAGCAAAGACCACAACATCACTGTTTTACCAGCTGATAAGGGAAGATGCACAGTGGTCCTAAACACTACAGATTACCATACAAAGATCACTACTCTCCTCAGGGACAACAATACCTACGAAGCCTTAAAGCGAGACCCCACAAACAGCTACAAAAAGAAAGTTATAGCTTGCCTTCAAGAATTTGAAAAGGACAAAATTATTGACCGCCTTACATATCACCGCCTTTACCCAGGGGATGCCATACCCTGCATTTACGGACTTCCTAAAATCCACAAGGAAGCTGTCCCACTCAGACCCATAGTCAGTAGCATAAACTCAGCCACTTATAACATTGCTAAACACCTTGCTACCATCCTTGCTCCTCTCGTGGGGAACACCCCACACCACATCAAGAACTTCACCGACTTCACCGACAAGGTCCAGAAACTTACCCTGGATCCAGATGAAACCATGGTGTCCTTTGATGTAGTCTCTCTCTTCACTTGCATACCCACCACAGAGGCCGTGGAGACTGTCAGAAAACGACTACAAGAAGACAGCTCCTTGGAGGACAGGACCAACTTCACACCCGATCAGATCTGCACACTGTTAGACCTCTGCCTCACCACTACATATTTCAAATACAACGAAGGCTTTTACAGACAAAAACATGGCTGTGCCATGGGCTCCCCCGTGTCACCTATTGTAGCCAACCTTTACATGGAGGAAGTGGAAAGGAAGGCTCTTGGCTCTTTCAAAGGAAGAGTACCCAGCCACTGGTACAGATATGTAGACGACACATGGGTCAAAATCAAGACACAAGAAGTGGAATCCTTCACTGCGCACATTAACGCTGTGGATAAAAACATCAAGTTCACCAGGGAAGACACAAAGGACAACTGTTTGCCTTTCCTGGACTGCGCTGTGCACATTGAAGAGAAGGGCAACCTCAACATCGAAGTTTACCGGAAGCCCACACACACGGACCAGTACCTCCTGTTCGACTCCCATCACCCTCTGGAACACAAACTTGGAGTAATTAGGACCCTACACCACCGGGCAGAACATGTTCCCTCTAAGCCTGAAGGAAAAAAGAAGGAACACACACATGTAAAGGAAGCACTCAAAACGTGCGGCTATCCTAAATGGGCGTTCTTAAAGTCAGCAAAGAGGCACAGAAAAGAAGACCAGACACCAGCGAGGGAGGATAAGAAAGACAGACGCAACAACATTGTCATCCCCTATGTTGCCGGTGTATCAGAAAAACTCAGGAGGGTTTTCTCCAAGCATGACATCCCGGTGCATTTCAGACCCAGCAACACGCTCAGACAAAAACTGGTTCACCCGAAAGACAAAACGCCAAAACACAGACTTAACAATGTGGTGTATGCTGTACAGTGCAGCGAGGAATGCCCAGACCTCTACATTGGAGAGACCAAACAGCCACTTCACAAGCGCATGGCACAACACAGAAGAGCCACCTCCACAGGAAAAGACTCAGCAGTCCATCTGCATCTTAAGGATAAAGGACACTCTTTCGAGGATGCCAATGTTCACATTTTGGACAGAGAGGACAGATGGTTTGAAAGAGGAGTGAAAGAAGCCATCTATGTCCACTGTGAGCGACCATCTTTGAACAGAGGCGGTGGTTTACGACACCAACTCTCTGCCATCTATAATCCAGTTTTGAGATCCCTTCCCAGACGCCTTAACGCCCACTCACATCCTGGGCCATCTGATCTCAGGAATTCGCATGATAAGGTGGGGCCAGGTTTTACAATGAACTCACCCGAAACTCTGGCTGATTGGGACCCACACCCAGTTTCACACCTTGGGTCAGGCGATTAGAGGATCATCAGGGGGTCCTTTTGTCCCTCTGTGGGGGGTCACTCCCACTAGGTTTATATCTGGGACTCTCCACCATTTGACCTTAGAACTGAAGAAGCTTCTCGGATGAGAGGTGAAACGTCTTCAAGTAACTTAAAGAAGTCCAGACGCTTTTCTTTCCAAGCTCCTTTGACTACGATGACCTGGATAACTGAGAACCTTCACAGACATAAACTTGATCCACAACATGTAGCTTTTGAAACAAACCTTTTTTTTTTTGTTTTTTTTTTAATTGCAGCTTTTAAATAAGTTTTTCACATCATCTATTTGGATTTTCTTTCCTGATTTTTGACATTTAGTCAGATGCTCAGGTCTAATCTGTATGTTGATGTCCAAGTAAGACAAAGAATTGTTTCCAGATCAAATGTGTTAGTACTTAATGTTACTTTGATATGCCGTCAGATAAAAAAAAGTAACACTGAATATAAATGTTGTCTTTAGATTTCGTGTTAAGCTTTAGCTACAGTTCAGCCACACAGTGAGTCATTTCCTGTGTTTGGAGTCACAGCCAAATTTAAAACATATTTCCAGCACAAAGTGAGAACATTCACAGATCTATTCTGAGGCTGAGCGAGCTTTTTCACTTCAGTGCTACATGATAATCTTTAATCGAACTATGAAATACATCATATATGTTTTTATGAAGTATGGGGGAAACATCTTAACATATTTCTTGTTATAATCAATCAAAAGCAAAGACTACAAAGCTCTAAACTCTACAAAACTTTGATATTTATAAGTTAGAAGTAAACAACAATAAAAATGCACCCGTGATTTCCATTATCCACTGAAAAGACAGAATAAATGTGAGTTCAGGGAGAGAGAGAGAGAGAGAGAGAGAGAGAGAGGTACATCAGACCGACAGTTACTTTGAAAAAAATAAATAAATAAAATTGAGTTGCGGCTCAAACAGCATAAAGGACACTGCTTAAGAACAACACATATAACTGCAAAACTAAACTGTTCTAAAAAAAAAAAAAAAAAAAAAATTAAAAAAAAAAGATTTGGCTTGATGAATGCTGGGACACCACTTTTGTCAAATCAGACCAAGATAAATGTGTTCAGATGGAGTCCAGAACAGGACTAGGTCTTGCAGTGTGTAGAGAGTCCCCAAGGTAGTAATGTTATGACAACCAGTACATATACATTTTTTTTTAAGATTTATAGATGGCACTATGAATATCTGTGGATATATAAAATTACTGGCTGATAAGGTGACTCCAAGTTCCCAGAAACCTGACAGAAGAGGAACATTGCAGATTAAAATTGTTTCACAGGACACTTAAAAATGCCGTGACAGTTTTCAAAGAAGTAAAAGGCAAAAACTATGAACTGACTTCCTGACTTGGAACAAAATACACATTTGTATATTATAGAGAAAGACATGTGAAACACAACATGTGAAAGAAACCTATATGTGTTTGCCATGGACAGGAAATGTAAACATGTCAAACAACTGCTGTGGTCAAAGCTACAGGAACTGTTTGAGGTAGGTGTAAAAGCGAAGGAAGCACAGAGAGGTGAAAGACAGAAAAAAAAGTCAGAGAAAAACTGACCTTATCTGGTTTAAGTTCAGCTTCTATTTCTGCATTTATTATTCATAGAAAACACTTTGTGATCATCTGCATCGCATCAGAGTGGATCAGAGTGCAGTGATGATGGGGCACACTTTGCTCTGTATGACGGGGTTATTCTGTAAGTACATTTTTGATGTTGTTTGATGTATTATTTGTTAGAATTACAGTGCATCACTGCTTTAAAACAATTTAACTGGGAGTTCAAACTGAGAATATTTTGATGATTTTAAAGCAAAATGTTGGTTGCTGTTTTGGCTCAGTTTAGGGTGGAGCATTTTGTTGGATACACCACTGTTTTTGGAGTTGACTCATTGTTATTGTTTAAAATTTGTTACTATGCCGGCTTGTACACATACACGAGAGACACGAGAGTTCTTCTTCACTGATGTTTACTGTGCTTCTCTTAACGTACACAGGTACACCGTAGAACTGGTGAATACAAATGTACAAGAAAATTATATTTCAGCATTAAAACATATTACAATATAAAATTCACAAAATATAAACAAACATACCACTTTGGCCTGCAAGTAGACAAACCGGTGTAATTGGAACTTAGGGCTTATTTCTTCTTTCTTAGCTTGACTTTTACACGGCTAGACCGTCACCATGCGCAGCTTCTCTGACTTTTTTCCCAAAACAGGAAGTGACCTCTGCCCTTACCTTATACTTACAAAATTAACTGGTTACTTTCCATGTATCAAATTAACTTTACACCAATCCGGTAGGCAAAAAAGGAAAATGTTAACATGCTCAACACAAAAATAAAACATACAAAATAAAATGAGTTAGTTACATTATCATTACAAGAGCTCCGCCTAGTGGTCAAATACTAACATTTCACCAACTGTTACACTCCCACCATCACACTATCGCAACAGCATGTGTGATCCTAAAGGAATTTGACCCAACAATGAACTTAGCGAAGGTTAACCAATAAACATTATGTTGAGTCTTTACTCTGCTTCAAGTAAAAGTATAGTCTTATGTATGGGTCTCTCTAAAATCGTCTTAGTTGTGTGCTTCCCCTTATTGTCTCTAGTAGAGTCACCGATGAGAAGCTTAACTTTTCTGACTCTGCCGTCAGCTCCAGGAGTGACTTCCACAACTTTGGCGAGTTTCCATTGATTTCTTGGAAGACAGTCTTCTTGTAATAACACAATGTCATTTATTTTTGCATTTCTTCTGTTTTTATTCCATTTTCTTCTCTGTTGCAAGTTTAACAGATATTCCTTTCTCCACCTTGTCCAAAATACATTCGCCAAATATTGTACTCGTTTCCATCTTTTCTGGAGGTAGAGATCTTCTTTAGCGAATTCTCCAGGTGGTGGTGAGATCACTGCTGACTTCATCGTCAAAATATGGTTGGGTGTCAACGGCTCCAGTCCTACAGGGTCGTTGATAGACTCTACAGTTAGTGGTCGACTGTTTACTATTGCCATAGCTTCATACATGAACGTTCTCAATGATGAAGTGTCTAATCTTGAAGCTGACTGGTCAAGAATGGATTTCAGAACATTTCTTATTGTCCGAATCTGCCTCTCCCAGACTCCTCCCATGTGGCTAGAAGCAGGTGGGTTGAAAACGAAAGTTATTCCCAGCTCTTTGACTTTCTCTTGAGTTGCTTGCGTTAGAAGCTCGTTTCTTGCACCGATAAAATTGGTGCCTTGATCACAATGCAGCTGACCTACGTTGCCACGTATTGCTATGAAACAACGGAGTGCATTGAGAAAACAGTCTGCACTGAGATCATCTAGAACTTCTATATGTATAGCTCTCGAGCACATACATGTAAACAAGAGTCCATATCTCTTCAAGTCTTTCCTCCCTTCTTTTACACAGAATGGTCCGAAGCAGTCCATACCGCTGTATGTAAATGGAGGGGTAGCTTCCAGTCTTTCTGGTGGCAGGTCTCCCATCCTTTGTTCTTGATTGCCTTTCCTGTACTTTCTACATTTGACACATTTGTATATAAATGACGATACTTCAGTACTGCAGCCAATTACCCATATGCCATTGGACCGTATCTCATTTACTGTCATCCCTCGGCCTTGATGATGCGTCTTCTCATGAAAATGTTTGATGAGCAGGTGCGACACATGATGTTTCTTTGGCAGAATGGCTGGGTGTTTGATGTTGGGATGGATTGATGCTTTTGTAAGTCTTCCTCCTACCCTCAAGATATTGTGTTGATCAAGGAATGGACTTAACTGAAGTAGCTTTGAGTGAGATGGTCTGACTTCCTCCTTATCCTTTATGATCTTAATTTCCTTTCCAAATGCTTCTTGTTGAACTGTCTGTATGATGAACTCCTCGGCTTCTTTCCTTTCTTCCAATGTAGTACTTTCATTGGACATTTCCTTTGAGTTCTTTGCATACTTTACACGTCGTCTTAATCTTGCTATTGCTTTCACAACTCTCGTCCAATCTGAGAATTTTTCCAGTCGTTCTAAAATGGATTTCTCTTCTTTTGCCTTAACTGCGAATACTGTTGTGACTTTGAGTTCTGGATCTTCGATACTGATCTCTTTCACTTTAGCATCTTCTTGTGGTAGTTCCTTTTGCCATAAAAAACTTGGTCCTGTGAACCAGTTGGACTGTACTAGTTCTTTTGTCATGACTCCACGTGACGCGTGATCTGCAGGATTTTGTTCAGAGGCAACATATCGCCATTGACTTGGTTCTGTACTTGATCTGATTCTCTGTATTCTGTTAGCAACGAATACATGAAAGCGCCTTGCGTCGTTGTTAATATAACCAAGGACAACTTTGGAATCAGTCCAGTAGTACACCTGAATATTTTGGATCTCCAATTCTCTCTTTAGAAAGTCAGCTGCTCTCGTAGCTACTACAGCCGCAGAAAGCTCCAATCTTGGGATGGTTGTCACTTTAGTAGGAGCGACTCTTGCTTTACCCATCACAAGAGTGCACTGTACTTCTCCAAACTTGGTCACTGTTCTCAAGTATGAGCACACACCATAACCGGTTACACTGGCATCAGAAAAGCTGTGTAACTCATACTGCTTCACTTGGTCAGATGTTGATGGGACATAACAACGTGATATCTTTATGGAGGACAGGTTCTGGAGGTCTCTGAGCCAAGCTTCCCATTGAGGCTTGAGATCTTCTGGAAGCGGCTCGTCCCAGTCCAGCTTTTCCTGACACATTCTTTGGAGGAGTTTCTTACCAACTAAAATGAACGGAGCGACGAATCCAAGTGGGTCGAATATTGAGGCCACTGTCGAGAGCACTCCTCTTCTAGTGAAGGGGTTATTCTTTACAATCACCCTGAATTGAAAGGTGTCTGAGCTTACACACCATTGGACCCCTAAGGCTCTTTCTATCTTTGGCTCTCCTAGTGCCAGATCCAGATCAGTTGCTCCTGCTACACATTCTTCCTTTGGGATAGCAGCAATCACTTCCTTGCTGTTGCTAATGAACTTGTGCAGGTGCAGCTTACCCGTGGCACACAGTTCTCTAGCTTCCTTTACAAGTTGAATAGCTTCTTGCACTGAATCCACACTCACCAAACCGTCGTCCACGTAGAAGTTGCGTTGCATGAACTTCACCGTGGCTTCACTGAACTTATTTTCACCTTGCGCAGCGACATGCTTGAATCCAAAGTTTGCGCATCCTGGTGAAGATGCTGCACCAAACAAGTGGACTCTCATGCGAAACACTGATGTGGACTTTTCCATGTTACCATCCTCCCACCATAGGAATCGGAGGTAATCTTGATCTTTTGGGGCAACATGAAACTGGTGAAACATGCGCTCCACGTCACACATGACAGCTACACGTCCTTTCCTGAAATGACACAGAACTCCAACAAGAGTATTTGTGAGGTCAGGTCCTGACAGGAGATGCTCGTTGAGCGATGTATTCTGGAACCTTGCAGAGCAATCAAAGACGACGCGGATCTTATTTGGCTTCTGCGGATGGTAGACGCCATGGTGAGGAATGTACCATGCTGGTTGATTATTTAGCTCAGCCTCTGGCACTTTCTCTGCGTCACCTCTCTTTATGATGTCTTGCATGAAAGTCACGTAGTCCTTGTAGTAGCGCTCGTCTTTTCTGAGACGCCTTTCTAAACACTTCAGTCTGTGTTCTGCACAAAGTTTGTTGTTTGGCAAGTCAGGTCTTTCTTGTCTGAAGGGTAGTGGCATTTCAAAGTGGCCATCTTGCCTTTGTTTTATGCCTTCTTTTACTTTGGCTAGAAACAGTAGATCTTCTTGTGACATTGACTCTTCTTCAACACTTTTTTCAACAAAGTCCATCTCTAGCACATTAAGTATCTCGGCTGGAGTAAGTATTTCTTTGACTTTGTTTCTGCTTACAAAGTGAACTTCCGTTTTGAGCTTGTGAGCTGGTCCTACAGCTGGCAAGACTTGTCTAACAATAACACGATGGCTTACTCCTATTTCATCTTCACAATCACCTTCAGAGTCACTGTAGCCAATGATGCTCCAGCCAAGCAGAAATTTCTGTGCAAATGGCTGGTCTCGATCACCACTGACCACCGCTAGAGGGAGCAATGCTTGAGGACAGTTATATCCGATCAGTAGTCCAACTTCACAATCAAGCTTGGGAGCCATCTCCTTTGATAAATGTTTCAAATGTGACCAGTTCTCTGCTGTTTTGTTTGTGGGAATATGTGATCTGTTAGCAGGAATGTAGTCTCTGGTATAGCTTGTTGGTAGTTTGATTCTCGTTTCAGAGTAAATGCCTCTTACTTGTAAGTCCTTTAACTTGCTGCTTGAAACAACTTTTGTTTTGGACGTTATAGTGGAAATCTTGAGTTTAACTGGCTCTAACATGGCGTTGAGCGACTGAGCTGTGTCTTTCAAGATGAAAGTGGTGTCACTTTGAGTATCGAGCAAAGCATACACCAACTTTTCATTCTCTGGTTCATCCACAGTGGATACATAAACTGGGACAACTGAGGAAGTACAACCTTTTGACTTTTGTTGCACAACTCTGTTGGATGTAACTTGGTTAGATACTTGCTCTTGTACTTCAGAAACCTCTGTTTCCTGGTTAGCCTTAAATTGTTGTTGGCTATTCTTTCTTTGTTCCTTGTCTCTTTTCTCTCTGTCTTGATGTAGACAAGTTGGGTGAGGCTTTTGGCATTTGTCACACACACTTCTGGAAGTGCAGTTCTTAGAGTTATGACCAGTCTTGAGGCAACCAAAGCACAGTTTTTCAGACTGCACAAACTTTACTCTCTCTTCAACTGACTTGTCCATTATCTTGCGACATTTCTGAAGCGTGTGACCAGGTTTCTTACAAAAGAGACATGTGACATTTGTCCTTTCACTAGAGCTTGTACTAAGTGACTTAGCATTCAGCATGTAGTTTCTTTTGGGCTTGTCTTTGAATGCATGCTTGTCTTGTTCAGTCGGCTTTATTGCAGGCAGAGAAGTGATAGGATTACATGCAATTCTTGCTTCTTTATTCAGGAATTTGACAAAATGACTAAAATCTGGGAACATTCTGTGTTCATCTTGAAACTCTGTCACCATTCTGTTCCACCGTGCACTTAGCAAATCAGGCAGCTTTGCAGCTATCCTCTGATTTTCCACACAGTCATGCAAAACTTGTAAACCTTGAACATAAGGTATGGCTGACTCAACACTGCTTAGAAAATCTGCAAAGTCACGTAGATCTTTAGTGTCTTTGTTGTAGTGTGACCAGAGATGATTGCTTTGACATCCCAGAGATAGACCTTGACTTATATGTGATCCTTGAAGAAGCGCTGGATGAACTGCTGTCATACACGGACTCTGAATCAGGCCAGGGTATACTATTTGGATCACCATCTTCTTCTAAAAGGCACCGAGCCTTTGCTCTGGCAGTTTCACTGATAGCCATGCACACATCACATCTTCTGCGCATTTCAATATCAGGACTTTGTATTTTTCTGATCTCATCATGAATGTTACAGATGTCAGTCATACTAGTGTCTATAACACTTACAGCTTCAGGTATTAACTCAATGTCTTTACTCTTCACCATTCTTTTAAATAAGTTTATGTGGTATTTCCACTTCTTGTAAACTCGCTCAAAATTGTTTGTCAAGTCATTTAACTTGGCTTCTTGTAAGGATTGTCCCTTTTCAGTGAGAGTGCGTGTGCGCTGGCTTCTGCGTAAGCTTTCTGACTGTGTGCCTTCAGTAAATACTGAGCACTGTGGAGTTTCTTCTCCATTTGTCTGCTCTTTACTTTCATCATTTTGAAAATTATCATCAGCACTTTCTTCTTCAGTGGGCTGTATTGCATCTTCATTTTCATCTGCCATGTTGTCTTAATAGTATTTTCACTTGACTTTAACATTTACTTGATAAATCTTGATTTTAGCTGCTCCTTAATATGAAAGGTCACTTTGAATTTCAAATGGAACTGAGGCTTGATAACAATTTACAAGTGCTTTGTTACTTCCAAGACACGGACTTTTGTGCTTGCTTGACTATCTTTCACTTGTTAGCTTGCTTCTTTACGTATTCAATGCATTTGCTGGAGCATGTGATACTTCTCTTGCTAGTAGCTTCTCTTGCTAGTAGCGTCTCTTGCTAGTAGCTTCGGTCCAACCATCTCGTTGCCTTCTCCGGAGCAGTGGAGTGTTCTACTATGCCGGCTTGTACACATACACGAGAGACACGAGAGTTCTTCTTCACTGATGTTTACTGTGCTTCTCTTAACGTACACAGGTACACCGTAGAACTGGTGAATACAAATGTACAAGAAAATTATATTTCAGCATTAAAACATATTACAATATAAAATTCACAAAATATAAACAAACATACCACTTTGGCCTGCAAGTAGACAAACCGGTGTAATTGGAACTTAGGGCTTATTTCTTCTTTCTTAGCTTGACTTTTACACGGCTAGACCGTCACCATGCGCAGCTTCTCTGACTTTTTTCCCAAAACAGGAAGTGACCTCTGCCCTTACCTTATACTTACAAAATTAACTGGTTACTTTCCATGTATCAAATTAACTTTACACCAATCCGGTAGGCAAAAAAGGAAAATGTTAACATGCTCAACACAAAAATAAAACATACAAAATAAAATGAGTTAGTTACATTATCATTACAAGAGCTCCGCCTAGTGGTCAAATACTAACATTTCACCAACTGTTACAGTTACATTATTAGTTTTTTAAACTATTAACAATTTAAAAATTTAGGTTTTTTGTTTCCTTAAATTTTGAAATGTCCTGATATTAGTTTATATGCACAGAAACCTTTTGATGAATTTTGGAAATTCACTTTTACAAAATGCCCGGATTCATCATGAGTCAGTTTCTGTCAGTTTGAGCCTCATGACTTTTTCATCTTTACTTCAGTGCTCATTACGTTCTCCTATAGAAATACTCAAGGTGAGGTGTTTTTCCTCTTCATCCTATTTATAATATATGTATAATGTTGCTAGAGCATTCGTGTGACACTACAAATTACTAGTGCTCTCCCAGTGTTGCTTTCTCAGGCGAGCTCTAAACTTTAAGCTGGATCCATTTAAACTTTAAAGGTTACTGTCCCACTGCCTATTAAAGGAAGCATGGAAATCACTTCAGTTTGTTTGCAGATCAAAGTGAAATTTATTTGATTTGGTTGCTCAGATATTATTGGTGTGTGTTCTGTGTGAAAAAGACTTCCAGCTGACCCTCTTCCAGCTGTCTTAGGGTGAGAGACGGGTACAGTCAAGTTACTTTTTTCATGCTTGATGGAAATGTATTTACTGTATAGTTCAAAGACTTTAATGATTTTGTGCTGGACACATAAGTGTAAGAAAATACCTGGCTGTATTTTGTACTGCAGCTTTTAGTGTCTCATCAACAACGTGTGGCTCTTTACAAAGCAGCAACAGTGTACTTGATAATTATATCTATGATAGGAAGGAAAAGGTCATTATATTCTTTACTGTAAACCATGTTTCTTCATATAAATATCCACAGCGGTTTGACCCTGTCTGAATTCAGTATTTTAAAAAGTAGGGCTGCCACATACATTAACGGCGTCATTGTGTTTGTGATTTAAGTTGTCATCGATGTTTGTGAGGGTAGTTATGCTCAGTAAAGTTAGCAATAAAGTTTCTAAAAAATATAAAAAAGCATAACAAGGAACAAATAAAACAAAATGTCTGTTTCTGTAAGACCTCAGTCAAGTTTTAAGACATTAATTTTTAAACTTATTTTAATCCATCAGTGTGTTCAAATTAATTTTCAGGTGTAAAAACACCTCTAATTAGTTCCTGCAGTGTATGAATGCAGGTAGAGAGGAGTTTAGTTTAACTATTTATATTTTTATATATTGATATTTATTGTCTTTTATTCATACATTTGTGTGCTTGGAGGTTTGTAAATATAAAAACAAATTATAAATAGTTTTGAAAAATTGTAAATAATGTATCTTTACATGTGAGAAGACAAATGTTTGATACTAGTGATGGTTTATGACAAACAGTATTTAACATGTCAAATAAAATAAATGTTCTTCACAATTAAACAAGTATTGGACTTGTGATCTCTTCATTTCATTTTTAGCCGCTCAGTCAGCTCACATACAGTGGCTTGCAGCCCCCTTGAACTTTTCCACATTTTGTCACATCACAGCCATAAACATGAATCAATTTTATTGGAATTGCACATGAAAGATCAATACAAACATGTGAGAAGTGGAACGAAAATCATACATGATTCCAAACATTTTTTACAAATAAATAACTGAAAAGTGGGGTGTGCGTAATTATTCAGCCCCCTGAGTCAATACTTTGTAGAACCACCTCTTGCTGCAATTACAGCTGCCAGTCTTTTAGGGTCTGTCTCTACCAGCTTTGCACATCTAGAGACTGAAATCCTTGCCCATTCTTCTTTGCAAAACAGCTCCAGCTCAGTCAGATTAGATGGACAGCGTTTGTGAACAGCAGTTTTCAGATCTTGCCACAGATTCTCGATTGGATTTAGATCTGGACTTTGACTGGGCCATTCTAACTCATGGATATGTTTTGTTTTAAACCGTTCCATTGTTGCCCTGGCTTTATGTTTAGGGTCGTTGTCCTGCTGGAAGGTGAACCTCCGTCCCAGTCTCAAGTCTTTTGCAGACTCCAAGAGGTTTTCTTCCAGGATTGCCCTGTATTTGGCTCCATCCATCTTCCCATCAACTCTGACCAGCTTCCCTGTCCCTGCTGAAGAGAAGCACCCCCAGAGCATGATGCTGCCACCACCATATTTGACAGTGGGGATGGTGTGTTCAGAGTGATGTGCAGTGTTAGTTTTCCGCCACACATAGCGTTTTGCATTTTGGCCAAAAAGTTCCATTTAGGTCTCATCTGACCAGAGCACCTTCTTCCACATGTTTGCTGTGTCCCCCACGTGGCTTGTGGCAAACTGCAAATGGGACTTCTTATGGTTTCTTTTAACAATGGCTTTCTTTTTGCCACTCGTCCATAAAGGCCAACTTTGTGCAGTGCATGACTAATAGTTGGACAGATTCCCCCACCTGAGCTGTAGATCTCTGCAGCTCGTCCAGAGTCACCATGGGCCTCTTGGCTGCATTTCTGATCAGCGCTCTCCTTGTTCGGCCTGTGAGTTTAGGTGGACGGCCTTGTCTTGGTAGGTTTACAGTTGTGCCATACTCCTTCCATTTCTGAATTTCTTGAACAGTTTTCCATGGGATGTTCAAGGCTTGGGAAATATTTTTGTAGCCTAAGCCTGCTTTAAATTTCTCAATGACTTTATCCCTGATCTGTCTGGTGTTTTCTTTGGACTTCATGGTGTTGTTGCTCCCAATATTCTGTTAGAGAACCTCTGAGGCCGTCACAGAGCAGCTGTATTTGTACTGACATTAGATTACACACAGGTGCACTCTATTTAGTCATTAGCACTCATCAGGCAATGTCTATGGGCAACTGACTGCACTCAGACCAAAGGGGGCTGAATAATTACACACACCCCACTTTGCAGTTATTTATTTGTAACAAATGTTTGGAATCATGTATGATTTTCGTTCCACTTCTCACGTGTACACCACTTTGTGTTGGTCTTTCACGTGGAATTCCAATAAAATTGATTCCTGTTTGTGGCTGTAATGTGACAAAATGTGGGAAAGTTCAAGGGGGCCGAATACTTTTGCAAGCCACTGTATGTGTAATAAAACTTACTGTCTGCTATTGGTCAGCTTAGTCTGTGTGTTACAGGCCTTTTCATAAAAATCTGACAAACATGGTCAGACCTTGTTGGAATGAGTGGAGCTGGTTTAGTTTATCTAAGAAAGGTTTATTTCTGAATCAGTGCCGGTGTGTTAGCAGCAGAAAACACGAGGGACAGAACTGAACTTTAACAAAAAGTAAGTTGTTTATTCAGGCTGATGAGAAACGCAAAAAGCAAAAGTTAAAGGTAAAATTAAACTATAACCAGAACTGGGGAAAGGTAAAGCCAGACATGGACGAACTATAACTGTAACTGTAAACATGAACATGTCTTTAGTTTGATAAATCCTGAAGTTTCTGTCTTTATTGTAGTGCTCTGTACTCTCCTCGGCACTGGACACGCTCAAGGTGACTGAAAAGTTTTGACTTTACTTCTTTCTTTTCATTTATTTAGTAAGGTTTCATCTCAAAATACTGAATCTTAATTACAGTTCACCTATGTTTTATATGTAATTATTATTCAATATATGAACAGTGTATGAACGTACTGTCACAGATTGTGTCGTGCATAAAAGTGTTTCAGGCTGTTAACTTTGTGGTTGTGTTGGATTCTAGCTGCTCTGCTAACTATTGAACCCAACTGGTCCAGTTTTTTCTTCGGTGAGTTTGTTACCTTCAAATGTGACATGAATGAAGGAGAAGACACTGACTGGGAATACAAAACCAACAAGGATGGTCGAGAATTATTCCGCTACAGCACAATCAAAGAGCACACATTAGAAATTAAATATTCAAGTCACAGTGGAGAATATCAGTGCTGTGGTCGCAGGAGGGGATCATCTTATATAAAGATCAGTAATACTGTCTCTGTAACTATGTTAGGTAAGTCCTCAATGACTAATAATGTGATGATTCCTCTTGAAATACAGATGTAAATTCTCAATACATTAATGTCAGCACTACAATACTCACACTCTGTCATTTATTATTACTATATGTGTGTATTTTATTGTATAAATAAAATAACTGTGGATGAAATAAATTTTAAATAAGGAGAAGAAGAAACGTCAAAAGCTTAAAAAAAATTAAGGTGATGATGTTTCTGTTATCTAAACCTGAAACTAGGCAGATCCCTCTGAACCCATCATTGTGTTTCCTTCAACAGTGAACTCCATTAGTTTACATCCAGTGTGACTTCTTCAGGCCTGAGATTGGACAAACATTTATACTGTGTTTATTTAGAGATCTACAACCTGAATTACTGCAGCTCTGTCACCATGTTGAGACAGAAAAATGGCAAACATTTGAAATGTTTTAAACTACCTTTATAATGGATGAAGTGTACATTTTCTTCTCTTTTTTCATAACAGCATATAGACCCAGGGCCACACTGACAGCAGGAACAAAAATCATACCAGTAGGGGGCAGTGTGACACTGACCTGCTCTGTGCAGAGCTCTGATGGATGGATATTTGAGTGGTTCAGACGAACCCAAACAACCTCTGAAGTTCAAATCAGAGGTCAACAAAACAGAGATATCAGAGTATCTGAAGGAGGAATCTACAGCTGCAGAGGAACAAGAGGAAACCCAGATTACTACACTGATAGAAGTGATGATGTCATCATTGAGATAACCTGTGAGTTCAGTAATTTAGTTTGAAATATACATTCACTCATGATTATCAAACATACAATGTGAAGTTTTCTGTGTTGATTTCATGTTTCTATTTGTATCTCAACTGTTAATATGTGTAAACAGTTTCCAATAAAGTTGTTGTAAAACAACAACCCAACTGGCCTCAGATATTCAGAGGTGAGACGATCACTCTGACATGTGAGGTGCAGGAAGGAGGTGAAACCACTGAGTGGGAGTATGAATGGAGAGGACCCAGGACACCCACACAGTGGACACACAATAATGATGTGACATTCAGAGTTTCTGAGTCCAGCAGTGGAGACTACATGTGTAAGAGTCGACGCAGAGATGACTCATATTCTTCAACAGAGTGGAGTGAAGCCTTCACATTGTCAGCATCAAGTAAGTCATGTTTGTTGTGTGATCTCCATTTGACAAATGTCATAATGGTCAGCACAGGATGAATTCAATGGTCTACAAAGCATGTTACATTGTTAGTCAGACAAAGAGCTGCAGCTGATAGTAGCCTCATTGTAGACAGTTTGTCACCACTTTGTGTCATGAACCTTCAGCTGGTATAGAGATGCCAATGCTGACCTGCTGCTCCATCACCTGAGGACAATGATGACATAATAATTTCAAAGAAATAGCAGCAAATCTACAATTTCTATAAGAAAGAATAAGTCACTCTGGTCTGTCATGTCATAAAGCACTGCCATTTGTTAAAATATAACATACACATGACCTGGTTTAATACAAAAAGCAATGATGACCAATCACTTTAGTGAAAGTATTCAGTGTTGGAGGAGAGTTGGGTGCTGAGAGAGGTCAGACCCGAATGCAGACACTGAAAACCGACTTGAACTGAGAGTGAACCTTTATTACGGCAGAGCAGAATACAAACAAAAGCAAAAGGTGAAAGAGACTAAACAAGCAAAAGCTAAACTGGGAAAACGTTAAAAAACCAAAATAAAAAATTAAAGATCTGAGACGTGGGAATTGGAACATCAAAACCTGAGACATGAGAAATGCAGTTTGTGATAAACAGGAGAAACGCAGCCGAATCGACAGGGAACAAAGGGAAACACACACAGTACATACAGTGGGTAACGAGGGAATACATAACAGGGAGGCACAGCTGAACCTAATCTGATGAGAGAAGACAGGGAGGAAAAATACAGAATAGACTGACGCAGCACATGGGACTGTCGAAGCAAAACAGGAATACATGAACATAGAAACCAGGAGCACTAGACGTAACACAAGGAACACAAGAGAGGCACAGTGACAAAACGAAAGGGCTAGAATAATAACTGAAGTACCAAAGAATAACAAAGGGAACTAGAAATACAAAAGGCAAAACCATGAAAAACCACTAAATAACGGAGTCACCATGTCAGGTTAAGGCTGTGTGCAGGTAGGAGTGGAAGTAGAAGGACCCAAAGTGCAGACACTCGGAGGCAGAAAGTGGCTCAAAACTCAGCTTTTATTGCTGGATGGCAAAAAGTAACAGAAATCTGAAATCCAAAAATCCAAATAAACTTACATGACCAGGCAAACGGAACACACAGCATAAATGAGAGTAGATCACAACACAAACACAAAGAAACACGGGGCTTAAATACACAGAGGGAGCAATCAGGGATTGGGTAACAGGAGGGAAACACAGCTGGGGCAAATCTAGCCTAACGAGACAAGGGGAAGCAAAACCAGACACATTAACATCAGACATGGACTTTCAAAGTAAAACAGGAAACATAACACAGACTCACAGGCAGGCACTATAACAAAGGGAACAAAGACGTGGGACCAGGGCAGACACAGACACTGACTGGATGTGGGGATACAGCAGACAGGGGAGACAGCAACTATGGAACACAGACAGAAAACCAGAACACTAAAACTCTAACCAAACCCCACCAAGAGAACCTAAACTAAGAATGATCCGAAACCCATAAAGCAAAGCTAGAATATAATGAAATAACAAAATCAAAGAACCAAAGAACACAAAACACTGGGTCAACGACCCAGGGACCCTAACACACCAGACCATGACAAATTACTTTTTATATACAGCAAAGTAAATGTAAAATTTTACTGTGTTGATCAAAATGAGTTTACTGTTTATTTTATTCAAGATTTGTTCATGTTTCTCATTTCCATCTAGTTGATTAAATGACTTAGATTCAGTCATTTATTTGTTTGTTCTTTTTCTAAACTGAAGATAAACCAAAGGCCAAACTGAGAGCTGATAACACAACTGTTCCAGTAGGGGGCAGTGTGACCCTGACCTGCTCTGTGAACCCATCATCATCATCTGGATGGAAATACTACTGGTACAGAGATGAGAAATCCTCTGAAGCCCTGACCACACAAGATGCAGTTTTCCACTCAAATGGACAAATCAGTGTCTCACAGGAAGGACTCTACAGGTGCAGAGGAGGAAGAGGAAACCCAGTTTACTACACAGAGGACAGCCAAGAAGTTCAGATTAACATGACTGGTGAGTTAGTATTCAGCAACAATGTTGAATAGATTGTTGATTGAGGATTACTATGAAGAGAAAGAGCATCATATCTCATGGTAACCTCTTTGGCATTGTAATAATGATCTTATTGGAAATGGTTGAACATGAATAGTCATGTAAAATGTGGAGTCTAGAGAATCAGTGTCAGGAATGTGATCCAAGGAGGGGAGACTAGGTGGGATTATGAATGTGAAACAATCATTTTCAGCAAATCTCCAAATCAACATAAATTCACAATTAGTTCTGTAACAATTCTACAAGTAAGACTGCAAGTAGTGTAGAGCAGGAGTCACAACATGAAACCACAGAGCAGAGTCATGCTGACAGTTTCTGACAGGAAACAGAAAATCTCAATGTAAACATCAGTTTTTGTTTCTTTATATTAAGATTTCAGATCCAAAATCTGACATTTTCTAGTTTCAGCTTTTGGATGTGAAAGAAGTTCATTTATCGTTCCGTTCATCATCGGACTTGTTAGTGGAATTATTGTCGTGCTGCTGATGTGTTGCTATAAACAGATAAAGGGTGAGAGACTTTCTGTTTGAAAATTTACAAGAAAAATATTTTTTTTAATGCTGTGACACTTTTAAACAAACTGATGTAATAATCTTTGTGCTTTTTACAGATCCCTGTTGTAACAGGTTGGTGCAGCAGTTTAGTTTCATTTATATAATTTTAAATGAAACTAACTTTGAATTATTCCTCATTAAATTTTCATTATTTGTTTCAGTCTCACTCAGTCTCAGAGCACCAATCAAAGCTCTGCTTCACAACAAACATCCAACCAGAATGAAGCTCAGGTTTACTCCTCTCTTCTTCATGGTGAGACCAGAAATTATTACTTTTCTCTTTAATACAGTTTTCAACACTCAGTTTTCCAGCAAACAGTGACAAAAACAAAAAGAAATAATATTTTTCTTCCTTCTTTCTTATTTTCAATGACTTGTAGGTGATCTTTCAGTCTATGAATCAATCAGAGGCTCTGGAAACACTGGAAGTGGTACAAACAGTATAAACTTTGATAATAGCAGAGCTGTAAGAAATGTAAATATTTATTCTGACTGATCAAACTTCATTAATATTTCAGCAGATGAATACAACAACGTCACATCTGGATTTCAGCTTGAAGGTCTTGATAAAAGGAGTGAGTACAAGAAACATGAAATGTAATAATTGGTCGATTGTTTTTGTAACTTGTGTCATTTTAGAGGAAGACAGTCTCCATGTTATTAAACACAATAATCCATCATCACAACAGGCAGACATGATGGCACAGAGGAGAGCTCTGACTACAATAATGTGAATCCTGAATCAGCCTCAGGTACAAATGTGAACTCTACACACACTGAATCATTAGTAATCAGATTACATGTGCAGTTAAATGTGTGACATCATTGCTAAAGTTTGTGGAGCTGATGAGCTGAATCACTTTTTATATGATTGGCTTTAGTTGCGTTCTGCTGCTGTTGTGATGTCTGAATAAAATAGATGAGATCAGTTCTGTGTGATTAAAGCATGAACGTGTCAGAAAGCATCATCACATCTTTGGCAACATCATTTCTTTGTTTTTCACTTTCAAACTCGTATTTGTTCTGATTTTGTTTCAGGTCCATAAAAAGATTATTTCAACAAAACTCAAGACTCACGAACAACGTCAGCAACGTCAGTGTAAACAATGACATGCTCTTGGTTTAATATCAACACTGGAAGACTGATTATATGGTTCATCTTTGTATTAAAATCCTATTGTGTTTATTTCTGTTGTAATAAGTGGAGGGTGGATGGTGTGGGACATTGTTTCCGTCAAGATACAATTTCATGATTTGGTTCTGTGAGTTTGTTTCAGTCTCTTTGTTTTATTTCTATAAGATGTTCACTCACTTCCTGCTGAATTTTACATGTTATCTTTAAAGTGTAAGAATAGATTATTTTAGGATTAGGGATTTAGTTGTATTAACGATAGTAAAGCATTATATCCGTTATTCATTTAAGTAGGCCATAGGTCAAGCTGCTAAACACTCACACATAGAGCAGACACAGAATTGGGAGAATAAGTCAGAGGTGTATGTGAGAAGCAGAGGCGACAGAAAGGAGAACACAGTGTGCGAAGAAATGGGCAGCAAGGACACGAGAAAGGGAGACAGCAGATAGAGAGACATTAGCAGGCGCCTAGTTTTGAGAAGACAAAGGTTGTTGACCTCTGTGTGCTGTTGGGACTGCCCCAGCAGATTTTGATGATTGATGCTGAACTGTGAAAATCCCCATGTACATGTAATAAAATTAGTTGATTATTTGTTCTGAGAAAAAACAGGAATGAAATATTACACTGTCTTATGATGCATTATAGTGCTGATTTATAAGAAATGCTGTTTGCAGAGAATCATAGCCTTATTTGTCTGATTAGAAAGAACAAAACATACTGCACAGGAAGCCAAGGTCATAACTTACACTTACTGAGAGAGAGAAAAAATGTAAATGCTTAGTTTGGAGGGAGGCTGAAGCTACAAGAGTGTGAGAAACGGTCAGACACTTCGAGATTTTGCCAGATACCCTCCTGTCCACATCTCCCGTCTGGCCGTTTGTAATGCTCAAAGTGTTGTATGGAATAAAGAGAATTGTATCGATTAAAGAGATTGTTGATTGAGCATTTATACACTGAGTGTTGTTCTTCCTTCAGCGCAAAGATCAAAGAATTGGGGAATTTAAAAAAAGTTTGCTGCATGGAGATGTTTATTGCATATTTTTCATATAAGTAACAATAAATAATAAGAATTATGTTAATATACATGTTTCCAAATTGTGATGCACAAAAACTTATTGTCAATGTTCAGATTTTACAATGTTATTCATGTCATCACTGAGGCCATGACAGAGAACATTTTGTGTGTGATCAAATTGTTTTCTGTAGGTGATGTTTGTGTCTTTTATGCTGTTTACAGTTTGATGTGTGTAAAATAATTGTGGTGCTTTTAAAAATAATCAAATAATATCACGACAAAACGTCTTTGTTCTTCTGAGTGACCCGTGATGCTTATATGTGGATAAAAATGTCTTTTCTAACTGTCTGTTATATCCTATTTATTAATCTGCTGAAAATGACTCATGATTTCTGCCTGAGCCCCCAGAAAAGAGGAAAAGCAGCCTGTGGTTGAAGAGAAAAAGTAAATGACTTGTTTTAGCAAACAGGCAACAAGAAATGCAGACAATAACAGCACAGTGTTGTTCTCTTGACAGCTACATGCTGATATTGTCAGATATAAATATAAAGTATAGTTGAAGGGATAAAAGTGTCAGGTGTGCCCCTGTAGCACTGCACTTGTTCTCTGTGTGGACTGCACATTTTATATGATCTACCTGTACTAGGAAAAATACCACACTGTGAGAACTGATGAAAACTCTCATTTAGAAAAATATCAGACAAAAATACAGTGCCGAACGGTACAGACAGAAAACAGCAGATATCATTGTTCAAAGGTCCTTTAAAAGACCCTTTACCAGGTATCATAATCTTGGCTGTAAAAGTGTCAGAAATCATACTGTAAGTGACAGCTTTTGCCCTTTTTTCCCCCAGAAAATCCTCAGCTTTCAATACCTGGCAGTCGTTATACTTTCTTGTATTCGTATGACAGTGGAACAACAGTGGGGAAAAAACAGACTCTGTTTTTTCAGATTTATAGTGAAGTGGAAACAGATTTAACATAAATGAAATGTAATACAACATCAACTTTAAATATGAACTATACTAGTACAAAAAAGTATTTGAGCCTAGCCCACTCAATTTTTTGTATATCCTTCTTTTTATATTGCAAATCTCTCTCTATTGTGGAGAGCCAAGTGCTCCACGTGCCATCATTACTTACCTGTGATTGGACCGTGCATTATAATGATGCACCGTAAAGTTTCGTAATGTTTTTCTTCTCATCTTTCAGTAACCGTTTCTCTCGAGCCCAACTGGTCGAGAGATACAGTAGTGCGAGTCACCCTGGTAAAACCAGCCGGAGTTGACTTTTCTGTGTTAAGACAGCGATAGCGTGTGATCTAGGGTAACCAACCGTCCTCTTTTCCCCGGACATGTCCTCTTTTCACGTTCTGTCCGAGGGGATTTTCGAGACTGATGAAAATGTCCGGGTTTTTCTATAGGCCTACAGGTGTGACATCACAAATATGGGTCATATGTGTGATGTCACACGCCGAGCTGCTGCTTTGTGAGTAGTTGTTCTGCCTCACAGATGGAACAGATGATCTTTAAAAGATGCCAAAGCGCAAGTGCAGCTTTTCAGACGAACTGCAAAAGAAATTTCCCTCGTACCATCGCGGTACTGTATACCAGTACCATTATACCATTTTTTTTAATTCCAGAGGTCTTTAAGTTATTTTTTGTTTTGCACTTCTTGCCTAAAAGCCTATATCACATTTTTTATTTCACCATTCATTGATCGCACAGAGAAGGCATCGTTTAAATATGTTAAAATTTTCTTTAAACAAACAGTATTAAGAAAATTCTTCATGACTGGGCGAAGTGTTATCATTTTTGGAAATCAAACTATGCTTACACTATTGTGATTGTACCGTAATACACCAAATATCCCTGTAAATCTCAGCTTCTCTTCTTTTCTAAAGCACATTCTCCGCTGGTGGGCCCATGGTAAATAAAGGTAAGTGTCAGTGTGGACATACAGATATAGTTCCTCTCCCATATTTCTCATGTCAGACTCTGAACACAGCTTCCAAGTACAATCACTTGACTGTGTTTACAGCTGGTGGCCAATAGAGGGAGACATAATCCATTTATAATTTATTGTATCTGTCATAGTCTCCCAGTCCTCCTGGTCAACCAACACGTTCTTTTTCCTTACGAGTGTAATGAACTCGATACTTTACTTTCTGTTTCTTTCCTGTACGCACTGCTGCAGTTCCATCTAAGAAGCAACCTGGCTGTCTTAAAGGTCATGAAAATTCATTCAGAATTAGCAACACTGATGATGGTAATTATTAAAAAGTATTGGTACTGGTATCAGTATCAGCGATATAGGCCTGGTATTTACTTGGTATTAGATTGATACCAAATCTTGCAGTATTGCACACGACTAATAAGTAGTCATATTAAATTCATTAAACTGATATAATTTCAGCACCATGGACAGCACACAAGGTTTTCACTGCATGAGCTGTGCTCTCTAACACGTGACTGTTTGTAGTGGTGGACAAATTTAGCTGCATGCACACATAGCTCTCTCTGTGATAGGTTAATAATTTTAATTAAAAAATATATGTATATTGATTATTGGCTGAAAGTGATTAAAATTTTTAATATTGTGACACAGTGGGTCCGCACTCTGGAAGGGAGGGGAACATCCGAAGAGGCATACGCCTGCTGAATGGCCTCCACAACCCTGTGGGACAATCGAGACTTAGACAAGGGTCTGACCAGAATTCCATAGTGGAAGCTCACAAACGGCTGGTCTGTCTTCCTGAACGGCCGGATAAGTAAGAAGTTCTGTGCCAAAGCACAGAGATGGCACAGGGCAACCTGGCTCCCAGCTGCCTCCTTGTGCAGGTCCCCTGTGAGGAATATTCATAACTCCACTGACTTGGACAGGTGAAATTCAGATGGGGTCACACAGGCCGCACACCAGGAGGCAAACAGCCCCCGAAGAAAGCAGTAGGCAGTCCTAGTGGATAGCACACAAAACTCCTGCAGCATTCTCACTTTTAGATCAGGCCAGGCATGGAGCCTCTCACTCTCAGGGTACAGGCTGTCACCCTGAGCCCTACTGGGAAAAGATGGAACAGTGACCCCCTCACCTGGGACAAGAGGTCCCTCAGAACAGGGAGCTCCGGGGGTGTCCTGGTCATGACTGGCAGGATAACTGAAAACTAGCATGTGTGGCCAAAGAGGGGTCACCAGGATCAACTCCTCGGTCTGGACCTAGTGAAGGAATAACTGGAGGAGGGGTATGGAGGGAAGGCACAGAGAAGAGCCTGTGGTGAGGAGTGCACCAAGTTGTCTGCAGGGAGAAGAACAGATGGCAATGTATCGATTCTCTGGGGGAAAAAAACTTCTGCCCCTCTGAAGCGACTCCAGATCTGGTGGACCACCTCCACTCCTCTTGGATCGGGCTCCCCCTCAACATATTGTAATGTCCACTGTCACGTTCAATGGTCCTGGCACATAAACTGCTTTCAGTGAGTAGAACAGGGTGAGCCCACTGCCACAGTCTGGTAGCTATCGTGCAGAGGAGGGGAGACCCTCGGCCCCCTTAGCTGTTGATGTAGGCTACTGTGACCATGCTTTCTGTCTTGATGATAACATGGTACCCTAACAGTCATGACAGAAACTGCTTGAGTGCCAGGATGACAGCTTGCAGCTCCAGCATATTTATGTCAGAGACGCCCAATGACTGATATAAGAGCTGTAGACTGTAGAGCCCTCAGCCTCAGGAGCTGACCCCACGAGTGAAGCCCAAATGGGTCTAGGCACACCCCGAAGGCCTGCTGTCAATTCGGGGTGAGGGACATGGAGGCTCTGTTGGACTCCACAGTCATGCCCAGAAATTATGTGATGTGGGAAGGCTGCACGTGACATGAGCAGAGCTACATGGCTGCAAAACTGTCCTTTAGTGCAGCAGAAGGATACGGCCCAATGCAGTGGGAGAAACTCTCACTCACTGGGTTAACAGCCAGTCAGCCACAGAGAGGACCCACTAGCCACGTGAACGCACTGACAGAGGTGTTCTGACTTTCATGCATGTTTCTCACACAGCATGCTGGTGCTCTTGGCTTCTTGGTCTTATGGGGTGCAGATGCTCTCTCAGCACAATTTACCACACTGCTGGGTGTTATATACACTAGTGTATTCAGCTTTGCTGTAATGTTTTGATTCTGGGTCTCATCATGATGCACTTTGCTGGTGTTTTTGATTATTGATTTTGATGTTATGAAGATTAAGGGCACAACTTCACAAATCTAAATACAAACACACACACAAAGAAGAAAAAAGGAGGGTGATGATGTTTCAGATTAATATTAATTGACAGATGCCTCAGCGTGTAGACAAGAGTACATATGACATGTGAACCTAGTGGTTCGGGTCACCCTTTAATTCTTTTCTGACCCCCCTTTGTTTCTCTGAGCAGACTGTGATGACTGCATGTGTGTAAAAGACTGTTGTAGGTTTATTTTTATCTGCTGAAAATCTGATACCACAAAATTTCTGTCTGGGCCTCCAAGAAAAGAGGAAATGCAGCCTGTGGTTTCAGCCTGAAGTCTAACGTTCATCTTCTTTAATCTCAACACAGCACAGTGGAAATGTGCAGGTATGACAATGTGTGAAAACAGGTTAAAAGCAGCTTTATTGTGGTGATGACACATGCTGGACTAAAGGATAAATAAAGCATGTGGGCATCAAGAGAAACGGTGAAAAGCTTGTTTCTCACGCTCATGTCTTTAAGAGTCTCTGCATGGACGTGCTGTAAATGTTCATTTATCTCTGAGATAAATAAAACCATCCATCACTCTCTCTGTCCACAACATCATATACAGACATGTTTTTCTTCTTACTGCAACTTCCAAACAGGCCAGTTCCTCACAGTATAACACAAAACTCCAAAGTATAATCACTGCTTTGTAACCAGCAGAGGAGCCAGTAAATCATCTAAACCTACTGATACTAATGTGTCTGTTTGGCTGCTGTTACAGAAATGGTTCCTACACCTGTGATGATGACGTCAGTGTTTGACTCCAAACTGTCTGCTGGACTCTGCAGTATCACAGAGACTTCCTGTCTTCAAGCCTCATGACATATTGATATGTACTGAAACTTTTGCACTTATGTTTACACATAAACTGCAAATAACATAAAAACATGAAGTAACATCTTAATGTATTTTACCTTTCCCACAGAAAAGTGGAGGGAAGGAGAAACACACCTGCTGTTAAACAATCTAAAACACTTCGATATCAACATGTTTGTGAGTGTGTGTAGATGATACTGCAACAAACCTTAATCAAAGGTTATCTTTGTAAGAAAGTGTTTGACAGAATAAGGATAGATGCTGTGTTTGCAGGCTTTAACTATTACTAATATTATAGACTGTATATTGAGAATGAGAAGTGAGAAACTGAGGTACACCTTATGCTCATATGGAGGGGACTACCCAATTGCAAAGTTACCACACCTTAAATCTTTCACTGCTGTGTTGTCCTTTTGGAGTCTAATGTGGGCGGAGCCTATAGTAGCTTTCATAGTGTGACAGATGAGGTCCAACTAGACAGGTTATGGAGAGACAGACAACCATTCATGTTCACATTCACACCTGCAGGCAATCACCTGAATCACCAGTTAACATAATAATATATGACTTTGGACTCTGGGGAGAAGTCAGATAGGTAGAGGGAGAACATGCAAACTTCACACAAACAGCCCAGCTGGTGGATTCTAACAGGAAACTTTCTTGCTGTGAGGCAACAGTATGAACTACTGTATCTATGTGCCTCCTTTCTATTTCTGGTTTAATGTCTGTGTAGGTTCTCAGTCATCCAGCTCATGGTGGTCTAAGAAGTTTGGAAGGAAAGTGACTAAACTTCTTTAGCTTTCTTGAAGATGTGTCACCTCTCATCTAAGAGGCTTTTTTCATTTCTAAAAGCAAACAGTAGAGAGTCTCAGGTATTTTAACCTCAGTGAGGGTCAAAGGTAGGGATGGGTATTGATAAGATTTTAATGATTCCGATTCCATTTTCGATTCTGTTTAACGATTCGATTCTCTTATCGATTCTTTTTTTTTTTTAAAGGAGAACACTAAAGTCGATTAGCTTAGAACTGTGTTTTATATCTTCTCTTTGAACAAGATAGAAATTTAGGAGTAACATGGCCTTAAAAACCCAACAGTGAGATCTTAAGAGATCCACAGCCTACGGCTCTTCAATGGGGTGTCACAGGGTCCCCAGGAAAAAAAATGTATATGTAAAATAATAAAATAAATATTCTCCTGTAGCAATAACAAAGTTTAACATAAATTATTCTGTAGCAATTACACAAGAATATCCAGTAATGTCCCTGCCTACAATTAAACACATTCACTTACCAAAGTGAAATCGGGGGCATCTGCTGTGGCAAATGGGTGCAAACCTTTGACCACAAACTTAGTCACTGCTCGGTGACATTCGTCTATCCTGGCCTGAAAGGAGACGCTAACGGTAGACTGCAGCGAGAACTGCCAGCATCTGAGCCAGCCAGACTCTGTCTCTCTCATCATGGTTATCTAAATGCAACGCACAGTAATAGCAGGTTTTGTAATAAGGTAAATCGCGCTAACATAGTTGCACTCAGTTGCACTGAAGCACCGCAGCAATTTCCTAATGTTGTAAACCTCAACATCTGGCAATAAACCCATTCTGATTCTGATTCTGATAATATGCAATGCTAATTGATTAGTTACCTGCAGTATTAACGGGAGAGGACGTGGAAACGCTACCGCTGCTACTGGGTTGAGCTTCGCTAGTCCGGAGCGGATCAAAAACACGACATTCGTTGAAAGCAATCGCGTGTTTTTTGAGCAAATGCTTTTGCATATTCGTAGTGTTTCCTCCCTTTGATGAAATCTCTACTTTGCAAGTATTGCACGTTGCCCTGTTGTCATCCTTTTTCATAAAGTGTAACCAAACTTTTGAGCGTTTGTGCCGCTCAGGCGCCGTGTTTCCTACTGGGTAAAAGACGCTACTCAACGTGATGACGTCATTCGGGGCGTCTGGAATCGATAAGGGAATCGTTTTTAAAAGTTTCAAACGATTCCAAGGAATTGAAACAGTGGGAACCGGTTCTCAACAAGAACCGGTTTTCGATACCCATCCCTAGTCAAAGGAGCTTGCAGAGAAAAGCGTCTGGACTTCTTTAAGTTGCTTGAAGACGTTTCACCTCTCATCCGAGAAGCTTCTTCAGTTCTAAGGTCAAATGGTGGAGAGTCCCAGATATAAACCTAGTGGGAGTAACCCTTGGCTCAGGCGATTAGAGGATCATCAGGGGGTCCTTTTGTCCCTCTGTGGGGGGATACTCCCACTAGGTTTATATCTGGGACTCTCCACCATTTGACCTTAGAACTGAAGAAGCTTCTCGGATGAGAGGTGAAACGTCTTCAAGCAACTTAAAGAAGTCCAGACGCTTTTCTCTGCAAGCTCCTTTGACTACGATGACCTGGATGACTGAGAACCTTCACAGACAACCTCAGTGAGGGTTTTACTTTAAGTTGGTCAAAGACTCACAATTAATGACGTGAGTCATCACATGAGCCAAGCTGTGAAAAAAGGTGTGGGTCATTATAGACCTATAAGTTTTTGGACTTAAAAAACACATTCATGAATCAAAGCTAATCAGTGTTCTGTGTTTGGCTTATTTAGTGATTCAAAAATACAAAAGAGTGGCAGTACAAATAAAAGTTTACAGTTTGACTGTCGTTTTAGGTTCAGTGCTGCCATCTTGGATTGTTAACTCACAGTATGTGTGTCTGCTCAGACTTTCCAAGCGGTAAATGTGAGTTTAGTTCCACTAAAAAAACAAAAAAACTTCTGGCTTATTCAGAAATTATCACCGGAGATTTTGGGTGAGAATGCTGTGAGAGGTTGCCTCACCCCATCATGTGATGTATTGAGGTCACTTGAAGAAAGATACTAGTGGGGGTTGATGTGCCTGGGAAGAGATCTCAAAACAGGATTGTAGTTGGCTGACAGCTGACGCCATAAGGCACCACCTCTGGTTAATGATGGTCATTCACAGTAGACATAGACGGCCTCTTTCACTCCTCTTTCAAACCATACTTGTCTGTTCAAAATGTGAACACTGGCACCTTCGTATGAGTGATCTTTGATATGATATTGGAAGCAGATGAAACCAAATAAATATTTGGAGATCATTGTCTGTGCATAATCCTGGAGAGTGAGTGAGTGTGGTGGCCAGAAACTGAAAACAATACATTTTGGGAAGACAGCATTCATGTATGGCACAATAACTGTCTGTGGATCTACACAAACATTGACTGATAAGATGACTCGAGATAAAATATCGCAGCTTTATGATGACCACACAGGACACTGCACAAATCACATAAAAGAATAAAAATAAATAATAAAACATGATTATGAGCTGGTAAAATATGTCACCTGACCTGAAACAACAGAAGGTAAGAAGCAAACACAAGAAGCAAGCCTGCATGTTTGCAGTGGACAGGAAATGTGAACACGTCACACAACTGCTGTGGTCAAAGCTACAGGAGCTGTTTGAGGTTTGTATAAAAGGAAAGGAAGCACAGAGAGGCCACAGTCAGAAGAAACACTCTGCTCTTATCTGTATTAAATGCAGCTTCTCTTTTTATTATTGATGTAAAGTCAAAGTGTTTGAGATCAGCTGAGGATCAGAGTGCAGCAGGGCTGGATGTGAGGATGGGGCACTCTTTGCTCTGCATGACGGGGTTATTGTGTAAGTACATTTGTGACATTGTTTGAATGGCACTGATTAATGAAAGTGTTTCTCATGTGTGAGAATTAGAGTGTATCACTGGTTTGAAGTGTTTATGTGAGAGTTTGAACAAAGCATGTTTGTGATGTTTATGAAAGTTACAGACAAATGTTGGCTGGTTCCTTGGTTCAGTTTAGTCTGGAGTATCGTGTTGGATACATCGCTGCTTGTTGCACTTGACTCACTGTTGTGTACAAGTTCATATATTCATAGTGTTTTATGCACAGAAATATTTTGATGAGCAGTAACTGCGTCATGTGAAAATTAATCTTTAAAAACACTTTTGTTCATTTTGATTTTGATTTTCTGTCAGTTTGATCCTGATGATGTTTAATCTTTACTTTAGTGCTCGGTTCTCTCTTCTACATTAATGCTGAAGGTGAGAAATGTTTCTTTCATTTCTTCACATTGATATAATATGTATAATATTAATCTGATATTTTATATTTCATGCACCATTTTAAATCACATTCTGTTTCTCTGTTTGTGCATCGTTTTATTTAAGATACTAAATGGGTTTATAAACAGTGAGTGAGTTAAATCCTGCAGGTCTGTGCAGTCACTCTGTGGTTTTACTCAGAATATTAATTAACTGCTTTAATTTGTTTCATAAAAACACATCTTATTATTTTCAAGTCCAAATGTCACCAGGATGCAGTAAATCTTTTGACTCTTAACAGCAGCAATAAAATCAGTTCAGCTTCAAAATGACTTTATGCTTCCATCAATCTCTAACTTGATGTGTTTATGTGAACAGTTCCCAATAAGCCCACCGTGATCCTCGAACCATCCTGGCCTCAGATACACAGCAGTGAGACAGTCACTGTCAGATGTGAAGGAAGTCAGTCACTGTTTGTATGGAGAGATGGCACAGTAATCAGACCTCGAACATCTGAATACAGAATCAGCAGAGCTACTGAGTCTGACAGTGGAGGATACAGCTGCTGCACCATGAGTCTTTCAGTCTGCAGTGACATCATCACACTGACTGTATCATGTAAGTTGGACACATTTCATTGAGTCATATTGTTCTTTGTTTTAGTTTAGTAACAAAATCAGAGAAAATCGTAACAAACATTAAACACAGATGTGATGATCTCAGTTTCTTCAGTACCTGCACATGTGTAGTTTCCACCACTGCAGCTCAGAATTATGACACAATTATTTTGTTTTTATAATTTATTTGAAGTTGTTGAACAAACATGATCAATAAATACAGAATGAGCAGAGCTGCTGTCTGACGATGGAAATACAGATGCTGAAAAAAGAAAAGGCTGATCATCAACAGAGAAGAGTTCTGTTATCACATCACAGCCCTGGTTGGGGTTGGGGATAGCATATAGGGGTGGCTGTAGCTCAGGTGGCAGAGCAGGTCAGCCACTAATCAGAAGGTCGGTGGTTCGATCCCAGGCTGCATCCTGGCTGCATGCCAAATATCCTTGGGCAAGATACTAACCCCATGGTTGCCTACTGGTGGTGGTCAGAGGGCCCGGTGGCGCCTGTGTCTGGCAGCCTCGCCTCTGTCAGTGCTCCCCAGGGCAGCTGTGGCTACAATGTAGCTTGCTATCGCCAATGTGTGTGTGCATGGGTGAATGACTGAATGTAGTGTAAAGCGCTTTGGGGTCCTATGGACTAGAAAAGCGCTATACAAATGCAGGCCATTTACCATTTACAGTATGAAAAACATCTGTGTAAATTATGACTGATAAATGCTGCTGACTGTGCACTGGTTATGCATCTTTATGCATATATATTTATGTGATCATGATCCTTAAAACAAACATTTAAATAAAAAACAGATTAAAAAATCTGATAATAAGAGCGACCACAATCAACTGGCCTCAGATCAGCTAACAGTGTATAGTTCACCTGTCTCTGCATTTAGGAGTACAGTTTGGTGACAGAGCATAAAAACAGTCTCACCTGATTCTTGATTCACTCTGATAAAGTTTTCATCATGTTATATACATCCAGTGTTAGCTCCTGGCTCTCTGGCTGGCTAACAGTTAGCTGAGATACCTGTGCTGTCCTCATGTGTGCTGCTGCCAGTTGTTGATTCTCATCAAATTTGCTTTGAAGACACTTTTTTGTTCTTGTGCTGTTGGTGCCTGTTTGCATCAAGTGTGATGATCACACTGAGATCAGGGACCGACCTACCTGAGAAACCTGAGATCTATTATTGAACTCCATCCATCTTCTTAACCCATCATCCAGGGTCGTGACCTATTAAGCACTTACTGAATTAAAAAAATACATAAATTGTAAATTAATAAAAATAAATTGGATTTTTTTTAAAATTACTATTGAGTTTTTATGTTGAAATCTTTATTTGTTATATAACAAAGTTTTTCCTGAAGCAACTGACAGTCTGATGTTTGTCTTTCCTGTAACATCAACAGCAAGTAAACCCAGAGCCACACTGACAGCACAAAGTTCAGTCATACCAGCAGGGGGCAGTGTGACACTGAGCTGCTCTGTGGAGGGCTCTGCTGGCTGGAAGTTTGACTGGTTCAGACGTGATTCAGAGTTTTCTGGAGCTCAGAAAATAGGAGCTGGAACATCAGAGCACACGATCAGTATTTCAGAAGGAGGCATCTATTACTGCAGAGGAGGGAGAGGAGATCCAGTTTTCTCCACAGAGGACAGTGCTGCAGTTACAATTCAGAAACAAGGTGAGATAACACAAGTTTTGTGGTGAGATAACACAAATTAATGATTAAATGAAAGTAACACATTATAAATATGATTTTTTTCTTATTCCTTGTTGATTTTTTTTCAGTTTAATATTTGTGTTTATTTGTTTGTTAGGGAAAGTTTGGGCTGCTGTGAAACTGCAGCACAGCTGGTCTCAGATATTCACTGGTGAGACAATCACTCTCAGATGTGAGATTCAGGGAGGTGAAGGAAAGGTGTGGAAATATGAATGGACAGCACCCAACACAAACAGCCCTCCAACATCCAGTGAATACAGGATCAGCAGAGTTTCAGTGTCCCACAGTGGAGACTACAGATGTCGGGGTAGCAGTGACTATCTCTTAACAGGATGGAGTGATGCCTTCAGACTGACAGTTTCATGTGAGTTGGACCATGATTCATGCTGACATTTCATGTTTTCATGTTTACATCTGTCTTAACAGGAAAACTCCAACAATGATCCAGCTGTCTGCAGGCAGCTCAGGACAACAGTTTTTCTCACTGTGCAAACAGAAAGGAGAGACACCATGGAGGCTCTTAAAATATCAGCAATGTAATGAGGAATGTACAGAGATGACAGTTTGATAAGAGAATGATAAATCAGTGAAATCTTTAGTTTGTTAGACAGTCGAATGTGTCACATGCAGGGAAACTAATTAATTTTTGTGTTTGTAGATAAATTACTCTGTGAATGTTTAAAGTGTGATTAGTGCTGTAAGAAATGTATTCATGTTGATGATTTAATTTGTTTAATGGTTTTGTTTCTTCAACAGCAAGTAAACCCAGAGCCACACTGACAGCACAAAGTTCAGTCATACCAGCAGGGGGCAGTGTGACACTGAGCTGCTCTGTGGAGGGCTCTGCTGGCTGGAAGTTTGACTGGTTCAGACGTGATTCAGTGTCTTCTAAAGCTCAGCTCATGAGAGGAAATGAAGCAAACAGAGTTATTAGTGTCTCACAAGGAGGTCTGTACCACTGCAGAGGAGGGAGAGGAGATCCAGTTTACTACACAGAGGACAGCAGTGACGTCACTGTTGTGGAGACTTGTGAGTTTTAAACTTTCTGTTATTTAAGTTTCTCATGTGTTTCATAATAATAATAATAGATTGCATTTATATAGCGCTTTTCAAGGAACCCAAAGCGCTTTAAAATTCCAATATTCATTCACTCTCACACACTGGTGGAGGAAAGCTACAGTCGTAGCCACAGCTGCCCTGGGGCAGACTGACAGAAGTGAGGCTGTCATATCTTGCCATCGGCCCGTAGGCGGTAGGGTAAAGTGTCTTGCCCAGGGACACAACAACCAGGACAGAGAGCCCAGGGATCGAACCGGCAACCTTCCAGTTAGAGATGCGCCGCCCAACTCCCTGAGCCACGTTCATAGAAATGTAGAAATAAAATTTGTGGCATCAACTCCAGAAAAGACTAGAAAAACTGCATATTTATTGCTCATTAGCTGCTGTTAGTCTTTAAATTGTGTTTAATATTTGTGTTAAATATTTTTGGCCTCTCTTTCTAAATGCTTCCTCACATTAAACTGACTTTAAGTGGACATGAAAGACTGTGTATTAAGCCATAGAGCCCTAAAAACAAACAAACAAACATAAGGGTTAATCCTGAACATGTTTTCATCCGAGGTCATCAACAGCTCAGCTAACATCAGGTCAGATCAGGGTCGGTAACCCGCGGCTCTTCCGCCCCTCAGCTGTGGCTCCCGCAAGCTTTGGGTGAAAAAATGAAAAATAAAAGTCCCACACAACATCCCCAACATCTGCAGGAGGAAGTTTACAGAGTGAGAAAAAGAAAAGTGTTTTTATAGCAGCAGCTACTGCAGCCAGAGAGAGTCTGACAGGCCCAGCTGTGAGCCACATGTTAGTATCCAGCTGTTCACTGTGTTCACCGCCTCCAGAGGAAAAAAGTGTGCTGCTGTAACCTTCCCACGCCTCCCTCCATCTCTGCACTTTGCCATAAGTTGACCCAGAGCAGAAAGCTAGTTAGTAGCTACGAGCCAAACTCAGAACACTGAGCATCAGCCAGAGGTCTCCGTGGGTCAGAGCCGTGGATCTGGAGATAAACCTGCCGTTCTGACACTCACGTCAACACGACAAAGTCTGCTTTCCACAAGGAAACAAATATCTCTTGAAAGTGTTACAAATGTGCACGACATGATCAACAAGCAATGATTTGTACACATTTGTTTCACACCGGGACTTGAAAGCAGCTCACATTTGTGGATCTGTGTGAAGCTGGCAGTTAAATTAGACTCAAAACCCCACGTGGGCACGAGACGTGATCTGTGCGTGTCAGGTGATTCGTCCACATGTATTTAAGGTGTTGTGAGCTGTGTATTATCATCAGATCTGCTGTTATTGTGCAATAAATATCTTTATGTTTTCGACCCTGAGCTGATGTATTTTATACTCAGGGCTGCCTGTGGCTGCATGAAAACAACAGAAGATGATCGCTCATTGAAACGGACTGAAGACATAATTATATACAAATAGTTTTCATGATTATTCTTCTTATTTTACAATTATTGGACCACAGCTACATTTTATTTACTTATTCTGAACTCAAACAGACCTGCAGAATGATGCTTTATTTAAAGTAGGCCTGCACAGGCCTGTGCTGTTTTTCTCCTCTTTAAAGTTTTTGTTAAAAAGTTCTTAAAAGGTAAAAAAGCTCTTCTTATTATTAAGACATCTTGTGTTGTATTAAGTATATTTATTATCATCTCTGAATTATGGACGATGAATTTTAAAGAAAGAAATCTGAAAAACAATCCGGACGTTAAAATTTGTCCCTCAACGATCAGCAGTTACTCAGGTTTGTGTCGACACATTTGTACAATAGTTTGTGTGAACTGGAGACCTGAAAAGTTGCACACAAATCACTGCACACATCTGTAAATCTTACTTTCTGCTTGTGAATCATATTATACACAGTTGCACCACTTTCAAGGTAAATTTGTTGCCATAAAAACAAGGATATACTGTCCACCTTCACTCCCTGTCTCTGTAGCTGTAAGTGGTTCTTCAAAGGGAAAATGCAGCTGTTAGCTGTAATGTTAGGATTTGTAGATCACTTTATAAATGTGGAGTGTGTGGAGAACAGGCTGTGTGAGTCAGATACACCGGTGGGCCACCACACATGTGTACCACACGGTAAATAAATGTAAACACTGACTTTTAAATCCAACTTCATTTACAGTCAAAATGTCACCAGGATGCAGTAAATCTTTCTCCTCTGAACAACAGCAAAAAGAAAATCAGGCTTCAAAATGACTTCGTGTTTCTATTTGTCTCTAACTGGATATTTTTCTGTGAACAGTTCCCAGTAAGCCCACTGTGACCCTGCAGCCATCCTGGACTCAGATATACAGCAGTGAGACAGTCACTGTCAGATGTGAGATTCAGGGAGGTGAAGGAGCTCAGTGGACGTATGAATGGAGAGCAGCCAAGTTAAACACACCTCCAACATCCAATGAATACAGAATCATCAGAGCTACTGAGTCTGACAGTGGAGGATACAGCTGCCGGGGCAGAAGGGACTATTTCTTCTCAGAGTGGAGTGATATCATCACACTGACTGTATCATGTAAGATCTTTCATCCAGATTATTTCAAATTACTTATTGTGTTAATCTAACCTTTAATTGGGAAAATCAGTCGTCTGCTCAATAAATAAAATCACAAATCAGATGTTAATTTATTTATTTTTTATTCTAGTAAACTTTCAAACATGATAACAGACAGTTTTTGTTTATATTTCAAAACTGATCATTTAACCATTTGTGGACAGGCTGCAGTCTTCAGTGTCCACGAACAGCATGTTTAACTGTCTGACTGGATACTTTGTAGCATCGTGAGCTCAGAACATTCCTTCCGCTAACAATTAGCAAAGCTAGCTGGCCAGCAACAGCAAGCAAAGCATCAACACTGATCATTTTATTAAGGATGAAAGAATTTAGACCATTTTTAACTCTCAGTGATGCCACATGTGTTCTTTTGACTTTGGGACCTGAAGCTGAGTTTTAATCCAGATTACTGAGGATTCTGACTGTGGTAGCCGTGATGCTCCGACAATCCATCAAGCGGTGTAGCTTTTACCAAAGTTGTACTAAAACATTTTTGGACTGATTTTTGAGCACCACGTACCACATAAAATCGGTTCGAGGTCAGTAAGCACAACTACAATTCATAAATAAAGCGCACCGGATTATAAAGTGCACTGTCGATTTTTGAGAAAATTAAAGGATTTTAAGTGTGCCTTACAGTCCAAAAAATTCCGTACTTGGAGACAGAAAAACACGGTATTTTAAAACTTTACTTACAGTGTAGAGCACTAACATTGCTGCTTGTGAGTTGAAATTCATGCTGGGATACCTGGCTGCCGCACGTCCATAGTACCATCAGTTCATAGCAGCGATTTTCTAATATCGATCTGTCCTGACTTACTGTGCACGGTAATCAGTCAGATGTTAGACAAGAGGCAGCGCTAAACGAGATCCTCCAAAACTGACATTTGGACTCCATCTTTTTTTTAGTTGAATAAAACTCAACAGACTCCCATGTGGTCTCATTTTATTGGAGGCTTTATTGGAGTCTGTCAGCCTCTCTGATTTTTTAGTTTTTCTATGTCGATCAGTTGTTTACATCATTGGAAATTAAATTATAGGATTATAGAAAACTACCTAAACTTGAACCATGTCAGTGATGACTGATGGTCACGGTGCTCTCACAATAACAGACACCATTCAGTTTAGTGTCACTTTTGACTGTTATTAAAGGAAAATGCAGAGAGCACACAAAACATCTAAAAGTAATTTGTTTGTGCAGCATTCGTCTTTGAATAGTGAAGCTGTAGTGCAGTTTTGTATGAAGACACTCAGTCTAATGCAGGAGTCAGCAACCTTTTACACCCAAAGAGCCATTTGGACGCAATTTCCACGCAAAAGAAAACATTGGGAGCCGCAAATACTTTTTGACATCTATATTGTTTTTTTTTACCTTTATGCTTTGTGTGAACAACTAAGGTGTGTTGCTTATGAAATCCATGCTACAGAGAAACTTACATTTTATTTATGTAATGAACACATTTTGAACTCTTAAAGAAATATAACAAAAGGAAAGACACCCAGCTGAACTAAAATGATCCATGTAGCAAACAAAAACTGTTGTGAGCCTCCAGCCTTATATCACCTTTGGGCTTTTGGAGCCTTGACCTGACTTTTAAAAAATAATTGGAAAAAAAGCACTATGCTGCAAAAAAAAAAAAAAAGAAAATAGATATTTGCAAAATTCTGCCTAAATATGTATTTTACCTGGTTAATCTGTGTGGCGGGGCGTGGTCTGAAGCGCTGCTGCAGGGGAGGCGGACGCACCTGAGCGGCACCCGCAATCACGCCTCGCAGTCTTAACGTCTGTGCTCTCTATGCTGTTGTTGGTGTGTGTCGGGCTGTGAGCTGAAAAGCTACAGCCGGCTGTATGTGTACAGCAACCGTGTGTGAAAAGTGATCAATAAAGAGAAGCTGTAAAGTGTGTTCATGGAAACATCGTCGGGTCTGCCGTGGTATGTTTACAATGGGACTTCTGCTCCTGAACCTCTGCGCACAGCGTCTGCAGATCGGGGCTGTACGAAGTCACTTTCATCTTTACGCAGGACTGTAAGCTGTCATCTGTGAGGCGTGAGCGGTGTTTGTTTTTAACATAGTTCACGGAGGAGAACAGCTGCTGACATAATGTGGATCCGAAGATCCATAATTGGCCTACCTGGGGTTGAAAGTCTCGATAAATGCATGTCGTTTCAGCGGGTATGACGCTTATTTTGAGCGATGAAAAAATAATAGAATAGAATTGTATTTTTATATTTCAAGATCACAATAATCTTCCAATTTAGAACTACAAGTTAAAAAAGAGCTAACATAAATAAATTACACTTCAGCTAAATACTTCTAATTTATTTTCCCAAACCACGCGGAGCCGCACTGTAAGACTAAAGAGGCGCATGTTGCCGACCCCTGGTCTAATGTGTCACATGCAGGCAAATACTTTTTGTTTGGTGCTAGAAGCTAAATGACTGAGTGAATGTGTAAAGTCTGATCATTTCTATAACAAAGTTCTTCCTGAAGCAAGTGACAATCTGATAAACTTTTCCCTGTAAACGCAACAGCAAGTAAACCCAGAGCCACACTGACAGCACAAAGTTCAGTCATACCAGCAGGGGGCAGTGTGACACTGAGCTGCTCTGTGGAGGGCTCTGCTGGCTGGAAGTTTGACTGGTTCAGACGTGATTCACAGTTTTCTGGAGCTCAGAAAATAGGAGCTGGAAGATCAGAGCACACGATCAGTATTTCAGAAGGAGGCATCTATTACTGCAGAGGAGGGAGAGGAGATCCAGTTTTCTCCACAGAGGACAGTGCTGCAGTTACAATTCAGAAACAAGGTGAGGGTGAAATTTTGTTGTGAGATAACACAAATTAATGATTAAATGAAAGTAAAACATTATAAATATGATTTTGTTTTATGCCTTGTTGATTTTTTTTCAGTTTAATATTTGTGTTTATTTGTTTGTTAGGGAAAGTTTGGGCTGCTGTGAAACTGCAGCACAGCTGGTCTCAGATATTCACTGGTGACACAATCACTCTCAGATGTGAGATTCAGGGAGGTGAAGGAAAGGTGTGGAAATATGAATGGACAGCACCCAACACAAACAGCCCTCCAACATCCAGTGAATACAGGATCAGCAGAGTTTCAGTGTCCCACAGTGGAGACTACAGATGTCGGGGTAGCAGTGACTATCTCTTAACAGGATGGAGTGATGCCTTCAGACTGACAGTTTCGTGTGAGTTGGACCATGATTCATGCTGACATTTCATGTTTTCATGTTTACATCTGTCTTAACAGGAAAACTCCAACAATGATCCAGCTGTCTGCAGGCAGCTCAGGACAACAGTTTTTCTCACTGTGCAAACAGAAAGGAGAGACACCATGGAGGCTCTTAAAATATCAGCAATGTAAAGAGGAATGTACAGAGATGACAGTTTGATAAGAGAATGATAAATCAGTGAAATTTTTAGTTTGTTAAACAGTCTAATGTGTCACATGCAGGTAGGGATGGGAATTGATAAGAATTTATTGATTCTCATTGGCTCCACTTTGAGAGTCGCCACCATCTCTAAGCAGAATATCAAAGACATTCATGCAGATTAATTAGAGGCTGTGAGGTCAAATATTTGTGCATGTTGGAGGTATTTCCCCTCTTTGTTGGGATCAGTGTTGGGATCATTTCTCAAAAATAGTAAAGCAAAGAAGTTCTTACACAAAACCAGCACAAAGAGACTTTAAATCGGTCGTCATGGTGATTCTACTGTAGAGGCATGAACAGGTAGAAACGGAGCTGCAGCCTGACTGCTCATCAGTTTCTTACCTGTTGAAATTCATCACTCTGGGTTATTGGCTAGCTTAGTGTTAGCGTACTGTCTGTGCAGGTACTTTGAAGAGCTGAAGTTGTGTTAACAGTTGATCACGTTAATGCAGTTGTTTCTGTCCTGCAGCAGTCTCCACTTTACCATCGTTCCCATCCTTTGTGTAGTAACAATAAAAGTAATTTCTGCACCACCATTTTCCTCCTTTGATACAAACTGGAATCAGCTGATCGTAGCGAGAGTGCAAGAACCAATAAACAGGATTAATAAGCAAGTGGACTAACAATTCCCAGGACTGGGACTACTGTGATCCAGTTCTCTACTCCCATGACTACATGAAGGATTACCAATTTCTGTTTATGTTTTTAGATAAATTACTCAGCGAATGTTTAAAGTTTGATCAGTACTGTGACAAGAGTATTCTTGGTAATGATTTAATGTTTTATTTTTTGTTTCTTCAACAGCAAGTAAACCCAGAGCCACACTGACAGCACAAAGTTCAGTCATACCAGCAGGGGGCAGTGTGACACTGAGCTGCTCTGTGGAGGGCTCTGCTGGCTGGAAGTTTGACTGGTTCAGACGTGATTCAGTCTCTTCTAAAGCTCAGCTCATGAGAGGAAATGAAGCAAACAGAGTTATTAGTGTCTCACAAGGAGGTCTGTACCACTGCAGAGGAGGGAGAGGAGATCCAGTTTACTACACAGAGGACAGCAGTGACGTCACAGTTAGAGAAACTCGTGAGTTTAATTATTTTATTTCTACCACACTAAGAGATCATATAGCTGTGAGTTTATTAACCCTTAGATGACTTTTCTGTTCATTAAAATTACTTGGAAATGTGGGAAAATAGAAACATTTATTTAGTTTTGTTCTTGATTTAAGTCAAAAATTGTGAGATTAAGGACTCACCCTCACAGAGAATGTGTTCTCCAAAAAACATCAACAAAACGATTCAGACCTTTAAAAAATGTGTTTTAGCTACAAAAGTTCAAATTCCAAAGAAAAATGAGACCTTGCAATGAAAAGTTTCAGATTTTGTTTTAATAACAAACAACAAAACAAATGTTTCTTTGTTACAGTGTTGATGTAAACACCAGCCGTACCTGCAGGTGTAAACATGAGACTGTGCTGTAACAATGTAAACACTGTATATGAGAGCTGTGTTGGATCTGATTGTTCAGCGTTCAGCATGGTGATGGCTGAGGGATCAAAGCTGTTCCTTAGTTTGTTAGTTTTTGTCTTTATGGCTCTGAAATGTCTGCCTGAAGGTAGACGTTCACACAGTGCATGACCTGGGTGAGATGGATCCTGAAGGATTTTCTTTGTGTTCCTGAGACTGCGGGAGCTGTGCAGTTCTTCAAGTGAGGGCAAAGGATGGCCGACTATCCTCTGGGTGACCTGTATAACCCTGTGGAGCTATTTCCTCTGTGCTACTGTGCAGCTGTGCTATACAGTTCTTCATGTAGCACAGTATGCTATCAAAAACCAGCTACAGGTCAGGGTGTTTGAAAATATCTCAGTGCATCCCGATGAAGCCGTCCTGCCTGTGGCCTGGTTTTCACTGTCTTTGTGCTGATTGTAGCAATTTTACAAAGTGGGATGTGGCCGTGATCAAAAACAGTTATCAGTGGTCAGACTGGCCCGAGGTGTGGTTTAACCCTGTAGCCTGTTGGAGGTTTATTTTTTCCACTCATGTTACTCTCATGTTTTAAACATCAGAATTTTTATGTTTCTATTTGTCTCTAACTGGATATTTTTCTGTGAACAGTTCCCAGTAAGCCCACTGTGACCCTGCAGCCATCCTGGACTCAGATATACAGCGGTGAGACAGTCACTGTCAGATGTGAGATTCAGGGAGGTGAAGGAGCTCAGTGGACGTATGAATGGAGAGCAGCCAAGTTAAACACACCTCCAACATCCAATGAATACAGAATCATCAGAGCTACTGAGTCTGACAGTGGAGGATACAGCTGCCGGGGCAGAAGGGACTATTTCTTCTCAGAGTGGAGTGATATCATCACACTGACTGTATCATGTAAGATCTTTCATCCAGAGTATCTAAATAAGGAAAAAGCACTTCTTCTTTCTTACAGCTTTATAACTGTCTTTCATGTTGGTCAGTAAAATGTTTAGTGTTTATTCCAACAACAAAAACCTGAACAGCAGCTTTTTATTCACAGTGAAGAGAACAAAACATATGAGAGTAACTTCTCTGCTGTGCAGCTCTAATACATGAAAGATGAAATGCAGAACAAATGCTGAATCTGTCTCAGCTGCTCCACCACATCCACTAAGAAACATTAAATCCACTGATTGTTCCTCATGTGTGTTTTTAACTTAGAAATGCAGCAAATTAAATATGAAAGATTAGTGTTGTGTTTGTGTGATAGTTGTACAGTTTGTTGCAGCTTCACCATTAAAGTTATGTGATATTTATTATTTCCATATTTCCACCAAGTTATTTCAACTGGTTTGATTCAGTCATTGACTTTTGTTCTTTTTCTAAACTGAACTGCAGATAAACCAAAGGCCAAACTGAGAGCTGATAACACAGCTGTTCCAGTAGGGGGCAGTGTGACCCTGACCTGCTCTGTGAGCCCATCATCATCATCTGGATGGAAATACTACTGGTACAGAGATGAGAAATCCTCTGAAGCCCTGACCACACAAGATGCAGTTTTCCACTCAAATGGACAAATCAGTGTCTCACAGGAAGGACTCTACAGGTGCAGAGGAGGAAGAGGAAACCCAGTTTACTACACAGAGGACAGCCAGTCAGTCAGGATTGGGAAAACTGGTGAGTTTAACATGAAGTCCGATAAATTCCTGATTAAGGAGGAAGATGAAGAACAAAAGGCATTAACATTTTTGACATTCATGTGTTTTTATTGTACTTTCTTGAACAGTAACAGTCCCAAACAGGCCTGTTGTGACTCTGTATCCAAACTGGTCTGAGATATACAGAGGAGAGACGATCACTGTCAGATGTGAGATCCATGGAGGAGACACTGAGTGGGATTATGAGTGGGAAACAAACAGCATGATAAAAGCTCCAAATCAAAATGAATACAGGATTAGATCTGCTTCATCATCCAACAGTGGAAACTATCGCTGTAAGGGCAGAATGGAAAGTTCACAGCATGAAACAACAGAGTGGAGTGATTCAGTCACACTGACAGTTTCTGACAGTAAGTAGAGTCATAGTTCATTTAACCTGGAAATAGAAACAGTTTGTAAAAATGTGTTTTTATTAGTACATGTTGAGATATTTGACATGTTTAGATAGTCTCACTCTTAAAGTTCATCATAAATATTTGTGAGTCAACATTTTAGTGACATTGAATTCAGAGTTAAGAGACGAAAGATTGAGAGAAAATCTTTGTTGAACAGATGAACCCCGTCCTGTCCTCACTGTGTCTCCATCATGGCTGAGTCCTGGAGCCTCAGTAACTCTGAACTGTGAGGTTGAACATCCGTCTGCAGGATGGAGCTTCTACTGGTATAAAGCTGTTCCTGATCTATCAGAGAAATCCTCCAGTTATGAGCTGCTACCTGATGGCAGTGGGACTGCACAGGACTCCTACATCATTCATGGACAGACACATACAGCAGGATATGTGTGCAGAGCTGGAAGAGGAGACCCAGAGTATCACACTGATCACAGTCAACCAAAGTTTGTCTGGTCTGCAGGTCAGTTTGTTTCTGTTTAATAAGTTGTGTCATCACTGTAAACCACCAAGATTCAGCTCATCATTTTTTTTTCTAATATTAATTTGATATTTTGAATGCTAACATCTGTGAGCTTTGTCTCTTCACTGCATGTTGTTTCCAGATGTTCATTCAGCAGCGTCTCTCACAGTGAGTCCTGACAGAGTGCAACACTTCACCTCTGACTCTGTCTCACTGACCTGTGAGGGAAACTTCACTGAGTGGAGAGTGAGGAAGTTCTCTGAGGACGGCCGACTGTACTCTGACTGTAGGAGAATGACTGGATCCACATGTGACATCAACACATCAAAGTCAGATACTGCAGTGTACTGGTGTGAGTCTGGATCAGGAGAGTTCAGCAGTGCAGTCAACATCACTGTACAGAGTATGTTATTATACATTTACTTCTTGGATGTTAATGATTTAGACGTCACATGAACATTTGTCCCAGCTTTGCTGTATGTGAAGTCATTTCATGTGGGAAAAATAAAACACATACAGCAGTTTTTAAATACACAAGATCAGATCTTCATGATAAAAAAAGCATTTGTACAATCTGTTCTTATTATTGTTTGTCAGCTTTTTCTAAAAGTGTGCAGCAGCTGATGTGACTGAAACAATTGTGTGTGATTGTGTCACAGATGATGGTGATGGTCCTATCCTGGTGAGTCCTGTTCATCCTGTGACTGAGGGAGCTTCTGTTAGTCTGAGCTGCAGTTTGAGAACACAAAAAATACTTTCCAATGTGTTTTTCTATCACAATGACAAACTTATTGAAAATGATTCCCGAGGGGAGCTGAAGATCTCTGCAGTGTCAAAGTCTGATGAAGGTTTCTACAAGTGTCAGTACTCAGGAAGAGAGTCAGCACAGAGCTGGATGTCAGTTAAAGGTGAGCAGGATCAAAACATTTGATTGATTTTGTAGATGAGTTTAATGACTGAGAAGGAACATTAGATTGTCTGATTTAAGTCTCAAAGTCACTTGGCTCTATTTTATAAATGCATTTATTCATAAGATTATAATTTATTAATAATTAATTGCTATTTGTTGTTACAGTAACCATGTCAGGAGCTGACAGCTCTTCATCTCCTGTGTGGTTGATTGTTGGACTGGTTTGTGGAGTCTCTCTCATTATTATTCTCCTGCTCTTGTTGTATCGCTGCAGACAGTCCAAGTGTAAGAGCCTCTTTTCTGTTTTTATTATTATTCATATTACATTAGGAATCTTTCAGGGTTACTAAACTAAATGACGACTTTATTGTAGAAATTAAACTCAGTACAAATCCAAATTTAAATAAAAGTTGGAAACCACATTTCTACAATTCTTAGGAAAACAAACTATGAGGAAAGATGTGACAAAGCAAAGGAAAACTGAGGCAGTTTATAAAACACATGATAATGAGATGATGAGTAACAGGTGTTAACTAAGTAACTAAAGCCTCTTTTCCATTAATAATTACTCAGATCGACTGGTTTTCCATCACGCTCAAGTACCACCTAATGTGTTTGGTCATCGTCATAGTGACGTGGTCGAGCACCCCATGACTTAATTAGTATTTGTCACAAATGATACAACAAAGGTGAACATCGCGGTAATGATATACCTGTTGCTCGGTCTGTGGCTTTCTATAGACTCGGGGCCACGGTGTTGCTTGTGTAGCCATTTCTGGGTTGCCGGGTTTCAAAAATGGCTTTTTTTTTTTTATCAACAAGACGCTCTCGTAACTCATCGAGTGATGCCACTGACCAGTCAGTCGGTGGCATGTACTCTATTGACGTCACATTTTGGGATCACCTTGGATCACTTGGAACTCCGGTTGAGTAAATACTAAAATAGTTCTATGATCTGATGGAAAACCCTGAAAACCTTGTTTTAGTTACTAATGGAAAACATGTTAACAGAATGACACAAGAAACAGGGGAGAATAAAACAGGAAATGACTGACACTGAGACCTCGAGTAAGTGGTCAGCACTTAAACCGATCTTTATTATCATTATTAATATTGACTCTTCATTCATCTCCATTGACAGGAACATTTCTTAGGTTCAGTTTCATCCAAATAACCAACTGACTACATGCACAAAAGATCAGAAACAAACAGGATTTTACAACCTGATTGTATCTTTAACTCGACTGAAAGAATCCACAAATGTTGTTGTTTCATATCAGAACAACACAAACAGTAACACCATGATGGGTTCATGCTCTGAAAATATCTGATAGTCCTGTTGTTGATTTAAACACAACTAATGAAACTCTGTAAAAGGTTTTTCTGTTTTTTCATTTATCTTTGAAAAATGTGTCATGTTGGTTTTCATGTGTGAGCCACTGAAACACTGGTGCAGTACATCATGTGAAAAGCACAGAGCAGCTAGAGATGAAACAGTCTTTTAATTTAAGGAAACTGGCACCATGTCATTGGTTTACAATTGTGTAACTAAAATATGAACATTTCAGGTGCAGATAAACCTCCAGATGTCATTTACTCTAATATTGAACTTGAAAACTTTGGAAATAAGTGTGAGTACACAAAACATACAATGTAGAAAAAAAGCCTGGAAAGTTTTTGAAAAGTTAAAAAATGTATTAAATGTTTTTCTTTTGTGGATTCGATCATCTTCACAGGGAAGCAGCATAAACCAGAGCAGAGTGCTGTTTACTCTGAGGTGAAGACGGGAGCTGCAGGTACAGTCACAACAGTCTCATTCAGTGTTTGTACTTGAATGTGTCATCACATCATTATATTGCAGGTAATTATAGGTCAACATGGAGTTTAGTTATTCACTTACTAATCAGTGTTTCAGCTTTACTGAATCACAGCATCCACAGATTCTGACCCAGACCTCAATCACAAAACACACACATGCAAAGCTGAAGTGTCACAGGCAACAAATGATTTTTACTTAGATTTCTTTCACTGTAGTTGTAAAAAGTTTAAATTCCATGTGTATCCAACATGTTTGTATCATATCTGTGCTGAACAAATGTGTCCTGAGCTCTGACGTCTCTTTTAGAGGACAGTCTGATGTATGCTGAGGTCAAACAGCCCAAAAAAGAAAAAGCCAAGAAAAACAAAGGTGAGCAAAGTCTGCCATCATCTCCACTGAATATTGTTCAACATGTTTATCTGCTCTTAAAATGTAAATCTGTTTATATTAATATTTGTATTTAGGTTTTCATGCGTACTAATTACTTGGTTAATAAAATCTAGTTCTATCTTTGCATCAGTGGAGACATCCAGTTTCCTCCTGGTTAATGATATTATTGTTTTCAATGATCTTCTCTTCATTCACAGGAAAATCAAGTCCTGCAGCTGATGCAGTTTATTCTGAAGTCACATCAGGAAGCTCTCTCAGTAATTCTGCTGCCATGCAGGCTGATTTATTCTTCACATTATTAAATGTCTTCAGCTCATAATATCTTTACATGTTGGAAATCACTTTGTCTTTTTGTGCTTGTCTTACAGGTCAGTGAGGAGAGCTGTAGCAGCAAAGCCAAGAAGAAGCTTTTTATGAAGCCACTCTTGCTCCTCTGCTGCCCAAATATCAGACATGCTCAGCTTTATGTACAGTTACAATATTAAGTAATAATATCCTATAGACTGAGTACTCTCTTATAGCATAAAGCATATTTCTATTTGAAATCTATGCTCTATACATTCAGCTGTTTTTATATTCATTCTTAAAGCTTTCTTTTTATAAAACCTTGAATGTTTCCTGTTTCAGCATCAGTGAGAACAAAGTGTGAAATATGTGATCTTAGAAGCTGATAGCTCGAGTTAAAGTCAGCAGTGTTACATTAGAAAGTACTGTTATGGGCACCTACAGATACTTTTACTGTATTTGTTTAAATATCTAAATGATATAAAAATGATCTGATCAGTACTGTATGGATTTGAATGTAATGAATGTTTTTCTTGTTTTCTTTTTTTTGATTTGTCTTAAACATTTGTAACAATTTCATGCATTTATAGTTAGAAGTTTGTTCCTGCTAAATGAATAAATAACAACAGATGATCGTGTGTCATTTACCTGTATATTTTCCATGGTGTTCATCATAAAATAAAGGAAGAAAAACTTAATTCAGACAGAGTAGCGATCTACAGAATTCCGAACTGGAAGATCATGTTTATAAATCACATTAATCCATAAAGAGACACGTTCCCTTTATTCACCTGGTTTTAGGTAATTCTAGTCATTAATAACTTGAGAACAAACGTGTCAGTACTTAAGATCAACATGTGAAGCAAACTCAACCTCCCAATATCTTCTGCAGAGATGAGCAGCTGTGATAGCCAGTGTTACTGTGGGACAGTATGTTTGAGGTCAGTTAAATTACACACCTTCCTGCTATGTGATGTTACACCATCCTCACCACCTCACTGCGCCTCGTCCTCACATCCAGCTCTGTGATGCCAAAACAGCAGCAAATGATCAGAAACAGTCAGTCATCAGCAATGTCCTATATATGAAGCACAACATGGTTAATTAACAACTGCACGATAGTGAACAATGAACAAACACAAGGAAAAATGTCTACTGTGTCAAAGCTGACCCATCACTCAGTGGAGATTTGATTTAATAACAAACCAATCAGAGATGTTAGAGTTGTAAAAATGAGTGAAAGTCTCCTTCATGTGACTTACTTAACTGTGAAGCTGTGGTTTGTTTACTGCTGAGCTGCTCGTGTGCAGTTTCCAGCCTACTGCAATCGGTCTTTTTGATCAACAGCACCAGAGCGCCTTCTACTGACTCAATAAGACATTAGCTGAGTTCTGGTTATTTAATTTTAACCATGTCAAACTCATTTTACATCACAGGCCACATACAGCCCACTTTGAGTTTATGTGGATGGGACCAGTGAAAGTAATGTTTCAATTACACATGTAATCCTGAGATAGTTTATATTAAAATAAATAAATGAAGTGCTAGTCTTTGTGTTTCAAATTTTAAAAAGAAATTTTGTAATATTACAGAAATCTATTATTTGATTACTCAGGTGTAGCTTGAAGGGCCAAGAAAATCTTCGTCAGTAGGAAAACCTTTAAAACTCATGAAAAAACAATTAAAAGTTCAACATTTCTGTTCTTCACATTTTTCTTCCAATAGTGCCATCTAGTAAGGTGGACTGGAGTCTGGCCCCCGGGCCTTATGTTTGACATCCCTGACTTAACCTGTCACATTGTCACATTTATATTATCACGTTGTATCATGTATGAGAGGTAGATTCATATAAACCACTGTGTCAGCCTAGATCCTTTCTATCTGGAATAGCTGGTTTGGGGTTTTTTTGCACTTCAAGTTTTGTTATAATCAGCTAGAACAAAATTATTCAAATTATTTTAATGAAAATATAGACCAGTGGTGGCCAAAACTTAGATAAAGTCAGTTATGGATCAGATTTTAAACTGAATAGAGACATGGCCATTTTACTTGTATATCAAAACCAACCTTTAACCACTATTCACCAGCCCTCCTTTATTGGGTATAACATTGCTTTCCTGAAGCTCAATCATGATGATCAGAATTTTTCAGTGTCAGTTAAATTATAATTTATGGCAAAGCCAATAACAGCAGAATGATGCACAACACTGTTTTAGTTTCAGAACCACATAAAGACTGTCCGTTTGAAATTAAGCAATTAAAACAGCAAAATTCATTACAGATGTGAAAATAAGAAAATCACTGTCCCTCCATACACCTTGTTCTTGTGCAGAATCAACATATCAGGTACTTAAATCCAAGAGTGGAGAATAGTTTGTATTGTGTCACATAGTGGGATCCATGTGGGAAGCCATGTTTACACTGATATAGAACAGAAGTGTTCTATATATGAAGCACCACGTGGTTTATTAACAACTGCAGGATAGTGAACACAACGGAAAATTTACTGTGTCAGAGCTGACTCATCACTCAGTGGAGATTTGATTTAATAACACAAACCAATCAGAGATATTAAATTAGAGTTGCAACAAGAGTGAAAGTCATCTTCGTGTTACTTACTTTTCTTTCTTTCTTTTTTTTTTTACTTAAATAAAGTCAGATTAAAAAAATGTTTTTTACTTTTTTAAGTAGCAGACTTGGGGAAATGTTGATGGCAGCACACAGGATATGGAAAACTAAGCAGCTAAATCTGTGAAGTTGTGGTTTGTTAACTATTGTGCTGCAGGTGCACAGGCCGTCTGTTGGAGCCACAACAGCACTATGGTGCCCTCTACTGACTCGATAAGACATTACCTCAGTACTGACAATTTTTTAGCAAATGGATGTTAAACTCATTTTAAGTCTATAGTGTTCACATTTTTTCAGAAGGAAGTACAAGAAAAATATCTGTCATTTTAAAAAGTCTTGATTTGCTTTGGCACTTGAAATTACAAGTTACAGCCCTATAGGGGCACCTAGGTGCATCATAAAGGGCCAAGAAGATCTTTACTAATAGGAAAATTATAAAACTGACAAAAACAAACAAACAAACAAAAAAAAAGCCAATTAAATATGCACTTAAACATGCTGAATATGTTTATGATTAATTTGCTGCTTTTCTATCAACCTGAGATTTGCTTTTTTTTTTTACTGGTGGACAATGCACCCACTCTTATTTTGAAAATTCAGTCACTACTTACCTTTCTCGGGTGGACGATCGTTTTTATGAAACTCAATCATGATGATCAGAATTTTTCAAAGTTGAATAATTATTTGTGGCAAAGCAGATAAGAAACATCCAAACACAGTGTATCACTTTATAAGTATCCCTGCATTTAGATACAGCACCCTGGGTTCCTTCCCCCTTAATCTGTGTTATTATACAAAACACACAAAGCCCACTCAGTCAACTAAGGGTAATAATTCGGCCCAAAAGGTATTTCTAAAACATTATACACATTTACATTTGTGGGCTCACGTGAACAGAGAATAAAATAAAAGCCAGCAATAGCCAAGTAAACTAACCCTTTGGAGCCCTGAGCAGCAGATTGAGTATGATATGTTAACAAGCACCGCCCTTGCAAGTGAGCAGTACTAGAAGGAGTTACTCACCCCAACCATCACTTCTTTATTGTTGCTATCAAACAAACGGTTGCTGCAGAAGAGGGAAATAGTGATGGGAATTCCAGCTCTTTTTAGAGAACCGGCTCTTTCGGCTCCCAACCGGGTCTTCAGGTTGTTTTGTTGCTTTAATTAATTTATTATCAACAACAACATAAAATTATGATCAAAAGGAATTACTGTAATGTAATTAATGTAAAAAAAATCTTGGTTTTATTTATATATGTTTACACATATGTACAAACTCCAAAACACTTATAAATTCCAAACCACGTACAGAGCTACCTAGATCACTTAAATTACACAATTGAAAGCATATGTGTATTGTTTGTGTATTTATACACAAGCACTCATATATATTCAAATAATACAAAAAAAAATTTTCATTTACCTGTTACTACCACACACCAAATCCAGTCGTTGGTACTTCCTGGCTTGTGTAGCCACTTGGTAACAAAAGCTCAACACTGCCCCTAGCATCCTGGAGCACTTGTTTTGGAGTTTGAATGTGCTTTTTCTCTACAGGCCACCGTAAATATACTTTTATTTATTCACTCCATATAAAATGTTATCAATAAATTATAAAATACAAAAAACAACTGTTTACATTTCAACTTTTAACCATTTAAATTTTCAGCTTTATCCTTTTAAACAAATTTAAAGTGAAACAACACAAAACACTGCAAACCACAACACAATAAAAATATAAATAATATAATATAAAATATGCAAAACAAAAAGAAGATGCACATTCTCTGTCATATAGACCTGGGATGATTTTTTGGGAGTGTTTTCCTGCTTGGAATTGCATACATAGGATTCAGTGCATGAATAAACTTTCTGAATCCTTTATCATCCGCAACTGAAAATAGTTGTGGATGATTACTATACCTTTCTAAGGTGATGGTGTTGTCCCTGGCTCTCTTTCTCTCTCTTTCCCTCCCACTCTGTTCCTGTGCTACTGGGGGTGTAACTACCGCTGGTGGAAAATATTGTGTGACTATTTCTGTGTGGTAGGTGACGACATAGCTGCAGGATCATCTCTGCACTTAAAAATAATAAATGATCTAATTTTTCCCATCAGGCTGCAGAACCAAGAAGAAGAAAAGTTGAAGGCAAATGGTTGCTGTGCTCCAGATGACAACATGTTTTGGCCCTGATAGCTGACAGCACAGAGAGATTATAATGACACTGTGGGATGAACAAACAGAATACAAAGCAACATTTTAGGAATATTTACTTTATTATTATCAGATATGCAGGTGTTTACCAATAAGTCCTGATATCTAGCTTCTGTTTTTGAGCTTCTAGAAAGATTTTTTTATTAACACTACAAACTATAATAAAACTGTAAACAATGAACTTGTGCTGATAATCTTTTAGAGTTAATTCAGTCATATTGTAGGTAACACAGCAAAGTATCTTCTGGTGTAATTTTCTACAAAAATTAATGATTTAATCAGATGCTCGGATTCCCTTCAGGTTAAATGTTTTTCTTAAATATGCTGTCAGATAATAAATCTATCAATTTAAATGATATTAAATTTGTTGACTGAATGTTTTTTGTCATTAGTTACAGTTCAGCCACACAGTGAGTCATTTCCTGAGTTTGGGCTTACAGCAAAACTTAAAAACAGATTTCCAGCACAAGATGAGAACATTCACAGATCTATTCTGAGGTCAGAGGAGCCATTCAATTATAGACCTACATGAGGATATTTGAGCACACGGTAAAATATGTTTTTGTGTTTTTCTGCAGCCTAAAGGAAGAATTTCAACATAATTCCAATCATAAAAAAATCAAACAGAAAAGCAAATTTATTAAAAAGACTTTATTGAAAATACAAACTCCAAAGTAGAAACTCAGATAAACACTTGTGATCACTAAGAAGTTATAAAACCCGTGAACACTGAAAAACTGCTTCTATTTGTTACTATTATTTAAACTTTTCTTTATCAGCAGATTTCATCATCAATTTTCTTAAAATTCAAGATCCAGAATAATTTATAATATCACTAATCAGAAGAAGAAAACTCCAGCAGGACCAACAGGACACAACAACACAGCCAAAACTATGATCTGCAAAGTGTGTCAGTAACTAAGCAAGAAAGCAAACTCTCTTGCTCTCTCTCTCTCCCTCCCTCCCTCTGTGTGTGTGTGTGTATGTGTGTGTATGAAAGAGTGTTTTTGGTCCTCGTCTATTCTGCCACAGGCTTATATTTATCTAGTTGAAGACCTCGTGGTGTGTGGCCTTATCACCATGAAAGGAGGAAATGCAGCCTGTGGTTTCAGCCTGAAGTCTTCATTTTAGCAGTTGTGTTGTTTTATGTTATCAGCTCACAGCAGAGAGTTAACAAGCAATTCAGACAAAGAGCACAGTGGAAATTTCACTTTGACCTCTGTGTGGACAACACATGTTTATGTGACCTGCCTGTACTGAAATAATAGTAATAATTATCACTGCTTCATTAACTACGCATGGCAGTGTGTGAAAACAGACAAAAGTAGCATCATTGTGGTGATGAGACAGTAAAAGGAAAAACATTTTTATGGGAAAATGTGAAAAGTTTGTTTCTCACGCTGAAAAGCCGCTGTCTTTAAATCTCTGGACATGCTGTAAATTTATGGACATGCTATGTGTGAATTAAATAAAATAATCTCTCTTTCTACCCACAAAATCTTAACTTGTAACACATGATGGTTTGTAATCAAACCTTGACTTCACTCATATTTATCTGTCTGCTGGACGCTGCAGTTACATTAAGCTGCTCCATCCAGGATGAGTTTGGTCTGTCTGTGATGCAGAAGCTGAGCCTTTCAGTAAAATCAACATCATCATTCTTCATCAAACAATGTAATAAATCTGTAAATCAAACCAAAGTTGAATTTAAGTACAAGAAAAGTACTTCAGCAGGTAAAACTGTAAAACTGTTAGTTTGGTTGTGTTAGGTTTGTGTTAAGATGACTTTGGCTTTAGTTTCACTGACTGTGGGTCAAACCAGGACAGTTTACTTCTCAATAAAGACACATGATTAGAAATAGTGCAAATATTTCTGTGTGGTATAAGTGTTGGTGACCACATCTGCACCATCTCTGCACTTAAATATAACAATGATGTATTTTTTTTCATCACCTTGAAGAACTAAGATTAAGAAGGACAGTTGAAGCTAAATGTGTGCTGCCCTGCAGATGACAGCGCAGACAGATTATAAGGACACAAATAAAACACACAGAATACAGAGCAACACTTTATTTATTATAATACTTTAAGATATACAAGTGTTTACCAACAAGTCCTGACATCTGGCTTCTGTTTTTGAGCTTCTGCAGCAACTTCTTATTTATTTATTTTTTAAAATTAAAAATCACTATAAATAGATATAAATATAATAAAACTACAAACAATGAACATGTGGTGGTAATCTTTCAGAGTTAATACATCATATTGTAGGTAACACAGCACAGTATCTTCTGATGTAGTTTTCTACACACAATTAGATGCTCAGATTGTCTTCAGATGAAATGCTTTCTTTAATTTGCTGCCAGGTAATAAATCTATAAATGTAAATGTTTTCTTTGTTAAATTTGTTGACTGAATGTTTTTGTTTTTGTGAAGAACACAAGTCTTTAGTTACAGTTCAGCCACACAGTGAGTCATTTCCTGAGTTTGGGCTCACAGCCAAACTTAAAAACAGATTTCCAGCACAAGATGAGAACATTCACAGATCTATTCTGAGGTCAGAGGAGCCTTTTAATTAAAGACCTGCATATTTGAGCCAACAGTGAAATGTGTTTTTATGTTTTTCTGCAGCCTGAAGGAAGATTTTCAACATAATTCCTCTGCTAAGACATCAAAAGGAAAAACACATTCATTAAAGAGACTCTACTGAAAATACAGACTCCAAAGTAGAAACTCAGAAAGAAATACACTTATCATCCCTGACAAGTTAGAAAACCTGTGAACACTTTCTCACACACTTTTTTATCATCACTATATTACATATTCATAAATTCATAATGTTCAAAAGATTTATTATAATTAATGAAGTTTTGTATCTGTGGACTGTATCAGTCTGCATGTCTGAATCAACATGGGAAATAATTTCCAGACTGAATAATCAGGTTGTTTAATTTCAGAAAGATGAAAAAGGACACAAGAAGACACGTGACAGTCAGCTGAAGTACATGCAGGATGAACAGGTACAGAATAATTTATAATATCACTAATCAGAAGAAGAAGAAAACTCCAGCAGGATCCACAGGACACGTCAACAAAGACAAAACTATGACCTGCAAAGTGTGTCAGTAACTAAGCAGCAGAGCACCTTTGTATATCACAGAGAAAGGTAGGAACACTAAACAGGAAAGAAGCTTAAATGTTTGCAGTGGACAGGAAATGTGAACACGTCACACGACTGCTGTGGTCAAAGCTACAGGAGCTGTTTGAGGTTGGTGTAAAAGGAAGGAAGCACAGAGAGGCGATAGAAGGAGGAGCTGAATATAAACTCTGGTCTTATCTACATTAAGTGCAGCTTCTCTTTGTTCTGCATTTATTATCAATGCAAAGTCGAACACTTTGAGATTAGATGCAGATCAGCGTGCAGGGCTGGACGTGAGGATGGGGCACTCTTTGCTCTGTTTGCTGGGGTTATTCTGTGAGTACAATACACACCTTTACTGTTTGAATGGCAGTGATGAAGGAAAATGTTTCTCACTGGTGACAATTACACTGTATCACTGCTTTGACCTGTTTACCTGACAGCTTGGTATGAGCAATAACTGTGCCATGTTAAAAATTACCTTTTGAAAGCCTCAGTTTATATATTTATTGTGATTTTGTCAGTTGTATAATGTCTGATGATGTTTCATTCATTATTTTAGTGCTCAGTACAGTCAGACATGGAAACACTGAAGGTGAGAAACTGTTTTTTGTTTTCCATTTATATCATATGTGTTGCTCTTAACTAGAGATGGCACGATACCACTTTTTTATGTCCGATGCGACACCGATATCATAAATTTGGATATCTACCGATACCGATATGATTCCGATATAGTGTGTTTTTTAATCAATAAAACTGTTTTTTTAAAATATATTGCTGCATTTTGTACAAGTTCATACTCAAGTTTAAATAAACAACAACACTAAAGCTATTCTGTTATACCTGTATGTAAAAAAATACACTGCACCCAAAATATTTCATAGTTCAGCAACACTGATCAATCTAATAGTTAAACCTGCTCCATCCTCCCTATTCTGGTATTTTAAAGAGTACTTAGCAGAAATATTAAGCAACCTAACTAATAGGATGCAAACTTCCATCAAAAAATAAATAAAAAATAGGGAACCACTCCCCACCCTCCACCTCATGATGCTTAATCAACGTTATCAACTTTAATTTGATGCAGTGTGAAAAAAATGCACAGAAATAAATTATTTTTCAAGAATAATTAAATAGATTCAACATCTTTCTTCTACAGAATTGCAGACTGCACAGATGGTACCTTCCCAAAGTAAAAAGTAGTATAGCTTACTAGGGTATATTAGACTTAACAGTTACTATATACAGTAATGGACTTCTATACATTTTACATCAGATTAAAACTTTGGGTGTCAGATAATTATTAATTAAAAGCTACACATTTTAAATGAGAATAAGAAAGAAAAGTCTTTGTGCCCCCTTTTCCCTGTTCATGCCCTATCGGCCCCCCTGGCTAAACTTTGCTAGATCCGCCCCTGCACAGTTACCAGCGTCAGCTACGCAGAAAATGATCCTGGTGTAGAAAGAAATATTAAATAAATTCTAACAACAGCTTATCAAGCTTAAATGTGCTGCTGTTGTTCAGCCGCTGGTTTCCTCTTTCTGGTGCGAAGTGGGCGATAAACAAACAAGAGAGACGGACTTGCGACACGTCCTCTGTGTTATATTTTGTAACATAAACCAAACATTTCAATGAGATTATTGATAAATGTTAATATAACCATGTTAAGTGAGTGAGCAGAGCTTTGGCTTTATACATGTGGATTTTTTTTTCATGAATGATTATCTGATCTGAAAATATCAACATTGTGTGTAGTGTAGATTATCTATCTCACTGAGTTATGCTGGATTATATAGTGGGATTTTTTTTGATTGCCTTTTTGGAGTTATAAATATGCTAATTATCAAAAGCTCCACACAGATGACAAATTAAAGGAAAAACCAACATGAACACAGTAACCAAATGCTGCTCTGAGCTCAGCATAGAGTTTGTTACCTTCATCCCTCATTTGGTGTTTTGATTAGAAGCTGTTTAACACGTCACTCCAAAGTCTCTGTAGATGTTCAGTGTGTCGAATTGTGTGGCTGCAAAAAATGATTCACATTATTTAAGTTTGCTTCAAACATTCAGAGCAACAATTTTATTCTTTTGATCTTTTTCTAAATTACAGAACTTGGAGTGAAGGCCACTCTGACAGCACACAGATTAACTATACCAGCAGGGGGCAGTGTGACACTGACCTGTGATGTGAAGTACTCTACTGACTTAAAATATGAGTGGTTAAGAGAACCCTCTGAAAACTCTGAGAAGACCGCAGTAGCTGGTGAATCAAACAGAGTACTTGTGACCTCTGAAGTCGGCATCTACACCTGTAGAGGACGTATAAAAGGCACAAATTTACTCATTAAAGAAAGTGACTCAGTCATCATTAGTGAAACTGGTGAGTTAAAAAAAAATTAATCTGCAATAAAACAGCTTGAATTCTCCAAAGTTTGAGAAAATTCATTTTGAAACACTTGTAAACGTGAATGATGTGACCTCATCTTTGCTCCATGATAAAGAATCATTTATGTGAAACTTCTTAATGTATTTTTGTTTTTGACCTTGTGACCTGTGTGCTACATTTTATTAGTGGATAAATCATTGAACCTAAACAGCTGTTTAAAGTTACTGATACTGTGCACAAAAAAGTCATGTGTTGAAAGATGAGGAGCCAAATGCACTCTGAGACAGACTGAATAAGAAAAAGTGAAACTTATCTCTCACACACACACACACACACACACACACACACACACACACACACACACAGAGAGGGAGGGAGAGAGAGAGAGCGAGAGAGTTTGCTTTGTTGCTTAGTTACTGACACACTTTGCAGATCATAGTCACAGATCAAACTCAACATAAGACACAAGAAACAAATGAATACCAAAATAAAGCAGGAAGTGAGGACAATAACTAAACAGTAACATACACAAAAGAAAGTAAACAAAGGGGGACTGACCCCGGAGGATGAGACAGGGAACAATGAGGGAACAAATTAAACTTTCAGACTAAATTATTAGAAGAACTAAAGGCTCTAAAAATGCTCAAAAATAAATGAAGATCAATAAACTACAAACACGAACAAACAAACAATTCAACCTCAAAAAACTCAAAAAAACAAAACTAGATCTGGAATCACGACACACTTGAGATTTCTACGTCCTCTTTATTTTTATCAAATATTCCCACATTTGACTTTTTTGTGATGGTAAAAACTGAAATTGGAAGCTCTCTAATATGTAACTCCAAACTCCACTGACTTTCAGTTGTGTTGTGATATTTTTTCGCTCAATTTACATCAAATACTTTCATGGTGTTTTTTTTGTATTTCTTCATTACAGGACATGGAGTAAATATCACTTTAATAGCAGACAACACAACCATACCAGCAGGGGGCAGTGTGACACTGACCTGTGATGTGAAACACTCTGCTGACTTAAAATATGAGTGGGTCAGAGAAACCTCACCTGCAGTGAAGTCCACAGAAGCTGTTGGATCAGATAAAGTGATCAGGATCTCTAAAGGAGGAAAATACCAATGCAGAGGACGGAGAACAGACACAACTTTACTCATAGCACAAAGTGATCCAGTCATCATTCAGGAAACTGGTGAGTGTGCAATAATTGTTTAAACAAAATCAGGCAGGTGCATAAATTTGGGCACCACAAAAAGAAATGAAATCAATATTTAGTAGATCTGCCTTTTGCAGAAATTGCAGCCTCTAAACGCTTCCTGTAGGTTCCAATGAGAGTCTGGATTGTGGTTGAAGGTATTTTGGACCATTCCTCTTTACAAAACATCTATAGTTCATTCAGGTTTGATGGTTTCCGAGCATGGACAGCTCTCTTTAACTCACACCACAGATTTTCAATAATATTCAGGTCTGGGCTGAGATGGCCGTTCCAGAACGTTGTACTTGCTCCTCTGCATGAATGCCTTAGTGGATTTTGAGCAGTGTTTCGGGTCATTGTCTTGTTGAAAGATCCAGCCCCGGCGCAGCTTCAGCTTTGTCACTGATTCCTGGACATTGGTCTCCAGAATCTGCTGATACTGAGTGGAATCCATGTGTCCCTCAACTTTGACGAGATTCCCAGTCCCTGCACTGGCCACACAGCCCCACAGCATGATGGAACCACCACCATATTTTACTGTAGGTAGCAGGTGTTTTTCTTGAAATGCTGTGTTCTTTTTCCTCCATGCATGACGCCCCTTGTTATGTCCAAATAACTCAATTTTAGTTTCATCAGTCCACAGCACCTTATTCCAGAATGAAGCTGGCTTGTCCAAATGTGCTTTAGCATACCTCAAGCAGCTCTGTTTGTGCTGTGGGCAGAGAAAAGGCTTCCTCTGCATCACTCTTGCATACAGCATCTCCTTGTGTAAAGTGCGCCGAATAGTTGAACGATGCACAGTGACTCCATCAGCTGCAAGATGATGTTGTAGGTCTTTGGTGCTGGTCTGTGAGTCGACTCTGACTGTTCTCACCATTCGTCGCTTCTGTCTATCCGAGATTTTTCTTGGTCTGCCACTTCGAGCCTTAACCTAACTGAGCCTGTGGTCTTCCATTTTCTCAACATGTTCCTAACTGTGGAAACAGGCAGCTTAAATCTCTGAGACAGCTTTCTGTATCCTTCCCCTAAACCATGATGGTGAACAAACTTTGTCTTCAGGTCATTTGAAAGTTGTTTTGAGATCCCCATGTTGCTACTTTTCAGAAAAAAATAAAAGAGGAGGGAAACTTACAATTGACCCCCTTAAATACTCTTTCTCATTATTGGATTCACCTGTGTATGTAGGTCAGGGGTCACTGAGCTTACCGAGCCAATTTGGGTTCCAATAATTAGTTCTAAAGGTTTTGGAATCAATAAAATGACAACAGTGCCCAAATTTATGCACCTGCCTGATTTTGTTTAAATAAGTATTGCACACTTTCTGTAAATCCAATAAACTTCATTTCACTTCTCAAATATCATTGTGTGTGTCTCCTATATGATATATTTAACTGACATTTTTTATTGTAACAACCAACGATTTATACAGGAAAATAATGACTATTAACAAGGTTGCCCAAACGTTTGCATCCCACTGTAGACAGACAGGACAGTGGCAAGAGAAGGAGAGGGGGAGACATGCAGCAAAGGGTCAGACTCGAACCCGGACCTTAAGGAATAAGGTCACCTGCTCACCCATTAAGCTAAACTGCCACCAATGCTTTTAATTAATAAACAGTTGTAGAATAAAAATACAAATAAGGTTTTGTCCTGTTTGTAATAGAGTACAGCCCCCCTGATGTTTCTGATTAACACACTAAGTATAAACTCACTCTCTCTCTCACACACACACACACACACACACACACACACACACACACTATAGTCAAAGAAAAAAAAAGTTCATAATTGGCCCAAACATTCTATCTGTAACGTCTCCAGTCCTCTAACCCAGGACCACGGACACTGTGTTGTTTTATTTACAGTGGAGTTTCTTTATAGATCAGGGCCCTGTTTCAGGAAGCCGGTTTAGTGGAAAAACTGAGTAAGTATACCGTGAGTTAACGAAAACTCTGGGTTTTCGGTTTCACAAAGCGAGTTCAGCTGCAGCCTGAGTGAGTCACTATGACGACACACGCCGTGAAGCTAACCTGCCCCCTAGCAGGTTTACTACAACTAACCCTGACTGTCTCCGCCCCTTTGTCGGAAACCTGACAGTAGGAAGTGTCGGACATGGCGTGCCACTTCCTTGAAGAGCCAGTAGATCGTGAAGCCCAAATTCTCCGCAGAGCTCTCCGCCGGGAGAGAGTGATCAGAGCGCGTTTGGACATTTTATCATTTCCTGATGATTTTCTGTGCGAACGTTACCGTTTCTCAGCACAATCTATAATTTATTTGGATAACATCCTCAGGCCATATATTACGCATGTGACACATCGCGGACATGCTCTCAGTTCATTGCATATTATTTGTATTGCACTTCGGTTTCTTGCAAACGGGAGCTTTCTGTATAATATTGGTGACGCTGAGCACGTTTCCAAGGCTACCGTCTGTCGGGCAGTCAGGAATGTTACAGTTGCACTGAAACGTCTCCTGCACTCGTTTGTGGTCATAGACCCACAAGATTTATCAAAGAGGGATTCCACAAAATTGCAGGTATCAGGATGACCAAAACTTAATTTATGATGTGGTGATACTTGAACTACTACTTAAATTTTACATTTATTTTCAGGGTTCCCAGGCGTGATTGGCTGTATAGATGGCACTCACATTCCAATTATTGCTCCTTCAGTAAATGAAGGAGACTATGTGAACAGGAAGTCTTTCCACAGCATTAATGTACAGGTACATAGTTCCCTGTAGCATGTCAAACTAACAAATTATTTCATTATAGTAATGGATGCTAATTTGTGTTCTCTGCACTGTGAAGATCATATGTGATGCTGCCAACATTATCACAAATGTGGAAGCCAAGTGGCCAGGCTCTGTCCATGACTCACAAATATTCCGTGAATGTACACTGAGCACAAAATTTGGACATGGTGAGTTGAAAATACTTTAAAATATATAAAGACCAATTGCTTCAGGGACATTTGAACTGAAGTGTACCCTTCTGTCTTAGGAGAGTTCACTGGCTACTTGCTTGGTGATAGGGGGTATCCATGTTTACCCTATTTGCTTACCCCTTACCCTGACCCTGAACCGGGCCCACAGCAGCGATATAATCTGGCTCATTGCAGGACAAGAGCCAGAGTTGAAATGACTATCGGAATGCTTAAGGCCCGGTTCCAGTGCCTGCAAAGGCTCAGGGTCACCCCAGAAAGGGCATGTGACATTATTGTGGCATGTGTGATTCTTCACAACATTGCCACAATTAGAGGAGAACACTGTCCTTCTGAACCAAACAGCAGTGATCCAAACCATGAACATCCTGACCCTCCCACGGACATACAAGATGGAAGTGCAGTCAGAGACACCATATGTCACAATCATTTCTTTTGACCCATCACCTCAACATGTTGAAAGAAGAATAAACAGATTTTTTGTTCAACTGGCTTTATTGGTCACCTGTGTTTCCTGTACACAAAGTATTAAAAGATGTAAACCTCATAAAGTGTCTCTGTTGCTTCCTCCTCTGTAACAGCTGTCAATGTTTCTTCATTATTTTCCTGTAGTAAAGAAATAAACAACATTGCTGTTCTACTGTAAACTCATATAATCTGTGGAGTATTACTCACAACTGCATGTTGGTCTGGCTCAACAGGAGGCTGCACCAGATGCAGTACACCATCACCATCAACTGATAGAATATGAGGTTTATACAGGTCACTTATAACTTACAAGGGACCAAATGGCAATTAACAAACATACCAAGCACCTTACACTTCATTGTCATTATGCTCTCAAAGACAACCAAGACTGAGGGAAGGCAAAATCAGTAGGAAAATAACTTCACTACAAAATAATCCATTATGGTAAAGAGTTTATCAAATGAATGAGTAGCACTGCAAAGGTGACTGGGAAGAAAGGATGTATGCACATCATGTATTATTTTGAATTTACCCCCTATGTAGGCACTTGTGTCTTGCGGGGTTATTGACTCAGAGGATGTCCCCGCAGAGATGCCTTCGGCCACAGGGCGCCCACTGTTTTGGCTGAGGGCCAACTGCTCAGCCTCTGTGAGTGGTGGTGGTGGTGGAGGACCCCCACCTGTTTTTCGGGCCTCCGCTTTTTTTCTGTTGGCTATAACGGGCCACATTTGAGCATACAGAGTAAGCAAATATGTACTTGTAATGTGCTCAGATAATTTCAATAAGTGCTTACAGACAGAAAATTAATGTAGCCTCTAACTGCAATTGATTTACATGGGACAAACAGACCAAGCACTATGGCTCATAATACAATTACACCTTACCTGTTTGGACTATATTTTTATATTTCATTTTTACTTGCTGCCAGGCACGTTTGGGGCCTGTTGGGTTGCACCTGCGCTCACATCACGTCACAAAATAAAATGTATAAAATAACAAATAAAATAACATATGATAAAATAACGTGTTAAATGGGTGGAAATCCCTAGATCAATGTTTAAATTAACACTCACGCATTGACTCTGTCGGCTATGTTTTGCCATGCATGCTCACTTTCTTTTGCAGCTGTCGCTGTGTTACTTTTTTCCGCGGAATTTGCATGTTATCGGCATATACTGCCATCAGAATTTCGGCCTCAAGCGCTGTGAAATACATTGACCGCGCCTTCTTTCCCTCCGTCTCCATGGTGACTCACTTAATCTGTGCTCCACTGATCAGGGCTTTATGTATCCTCGTCCGCGCGCTTCACTTGGGGTTAAAGCAACTCCGCGTTGATTGAACTACTTGTTATCAGCCTTTCTGAAACCGAATATTCCG